>NC_059336.1:72521665-72834165 GCF_018350155.1 Leopardus geoffroyi
ATTTTTTATTACAATGGATCACCAGCCTTATATAAATACAAAAGGCTACAAAGATATCCAGCAAATTAGAAGAATGATGTGGATGTTTTATAGGACTATGTTTTTTATAGCAACATATGCTCCTAGTAAGTTAGTCATCATTACATATGAAATGTGATATTATTAAACAAATGTTAGGCTCATTTCCACATACTGCGATGTGACATTTGTGGGAAAAATACCAAACCTACTTCAATTATGGTTTCTTTTTAGCTTCATTAAACTTTAATTTCTTCCTAAGTTTTATTAAGCATCTCATTTATATATAAAAAAACTGGCACTGTCTCACCCAAATTAAGGATTTATTTAAATGTGAAAAATTTTTCACAGCAGAAAGAATATATTTCAATTTCAAAAAGAAACATTTTAACACGAGATAATCATGAACATTTACTAAATCTCTAACTTTTCTAGACCTAGATCAGAAAAATTACTCATTACTCAATGAAAGCATCTATAATGACTCATTTCACAATATCCTCCAACCCATTCAGCTTGAAAGACCCCTGCTTTAGTTTCAGTCCCCCCAAAAGGCTTTCATGTGACTTACAAATATACATTGTTTCTCAATAATATATGTGTATTTTAGAGACTAAGAACATAAATTTTAGAAAATGTTTCCAAGTAAATTTTCAGTAGTGCCAAAAGTCCATGTCTGTTCCATAAGCTGTCACAGGGAGTCCTTTATATCCCCTTAAAATGAGTCCCTATGTACTCTTGTTTTCTGTTTCAGCTGCCACCACCTAAGTCCAGGACTTTTCTACCACTCCTTCCCCTTTCAACAATTACTACTGAGCACTTAGGAGACAGCTATGCAAACAATACCTGACAAGTGCCACAGGGAAGTGAATAAAAGGGAAAATCACAGTTTAGGAGAAAAATCTGCTGCAAAGTCACCCGAGGAGTCAGCCAAGCCTTTATGGATGTAGTGCAGGAGGATATCCCAGAGACAGAAAAGCAAGGGCATTCTATACTGAGCACTGGTATATCCAAAGATACGAATGTTTGTAAAAGTTATAAATAAATCAGTACAGATTGAGGGAAAAAGTGGTAAGAAATAAGGGTTGTAGTTAAATCATGCTGAGAACTTTTAGTTTTATCCCGTAGAATTTTTAAACCCTGAAAAAATTCAAAGCACAGGAGTGAGTGACCCAATTTTTGCACTAGAAAGTCATTCCACTGCCAAGTAGAGAATAGACTAGAGGTAAACAAAACTAGAGGCAGGCAACAAGGTCCCTAAGGAAGCAAATGAAGGATACATAGGAACAACATACAGAAAAAGATTCAACAGACAGTTACCAGTAATTGGTGACTGCTGGATACAAGGGGAGACAAGGAAAGGTGGAGTGCAGAACTTGTCACCAGGACCACGAACATTTCTTACTCAGGGTCTACCTTCTTCCCACTCTAACCATACTATACACTTTACCACTCATCTTCCCCAAACACCTTTTATCATGCCAGTCAGCTACTAGTCAAGTGCTGCAGTAGCTCCTAATTTCCTATTTCTCCCAAATTTCAGTGGCTTCTTATTTTCCATTGTCCCCTAATTTCACCTCCACTCTGGCCCTTCAAATCTGACTATCCTATTTCTCCAATTTTCTTTCTGAATCATCTCTCCAGGTGGGGCCCTCTGCTAGTCAAACATTTAGCCTGGTGTAGTCTTGCCTCTAGGCCTGCACTTGTAAATCATGCCCTTTTGCCAGAATTTTGTTTTCCTTTCTGACCACCCAAGACTCAAAATTCTTAATTGCCTTCATACCATACATCTTAGCCCTTAAGTGTTCTCTACCTGTTTCATGTGTTAAGTTTGTGTTCCAGAATTATAATATAAGCTCTTGAAAGCAAGAATTAAGGTTTTATCTTCTCTACAACACACACTAAGTAGTCAACAAATAGCTCCTAATTCATCTTGAAATTGAAAGTAATTTGGAAGTGCCTACATAACCCACACCAAGATATGTGTCCTCATTATAGCATTATCTTAAATAGAAAAAAGGTGAAATCGAAATGCCCAACAAAACAGGAATGTTTAAATTATAGCTCATTGATGATATAATATTATGCAACTATTAAAACGTATGATAAGACTAACAGGAAAATGTAATTAAATTAAATAAGAAATATAATCCCAAATCCCATGTTTTCCGTGATTACAAATTGTCTATACAAATGGACAAAGACCAGAAGGAAATAGCAATGAAGATGACACAAATACCTGAATTATTTATGCTCCCTGTGTGTCAGACAATGGGCAAATAAATATGTTAAAATGTGGCTTAGAATTCAGCATTCTCACTAATGATGCTAACATGTCAGTAGATACATAGCTTTTGGCACCAGGTAGGAAGTGTACTTAAAAAAAAAAAAAAAAAAAAAAAAAGGCAAATTCTCAAACAGCTCCAAATCTACAGGATCATTAACTCTGGGACTGTACACAAGCAGTGTGTTTATCAACCCTCCATGTAATTGTGATCTACACTAAAGTATGAGGGCCACTTCCCTATTATAGGAAAGCACTCTGGAAGAGCATGTTTTGTTCCCTAATAAAACTATAGCAATCTGATCAGACTTTTATAATTGCTTCTTCCTTTGTCTTTCATTTTACATGAGCCTTAGTCACAGGTATTTTTTTTAATATATCCATTTTTTTAAGTGAATATAATATAGCTAATATACATAAATTGAAGGGAATCTTTTAGAAAAGTCAAGATACTTTGGATAATGTATATTCTTACTTAATTCACTTGAAAATTTATCATAAAAATGAGTACTTTATGGAGGTGTTTAGTATGAACAATTAAAATATTCCATGTCAACAATAAATTAATTGGTAATGCTCAGTTAGTTGATAAACTTTGATTCAGAAAAAAAATTTTTTTTTTTTTTTTTTTTTTACTTTTTTTAAAACAGCCTGGAAGAGTTGTGACTCTTGTTGAAGATCCTGGGGTATGGTATTATTGTTCTTTTTTTATGTAGTCTTTAATCATATAAAATGTTGAGATGTTTCTCAGTTTTAATATCAATGGAATTTTATTAACAGTCATCACAGACAGCTTGAACAGTAGGTCTAGAATTCCTCTCTGTATTTATTGTGTTTCTTTTTAACTGTTGGGAAAAGCTGGAATGCAGAATGCCTGGTAGACAACAAAATAAAACCAAATGGCATGTAGTCTTTTTTTTTTTTTTTTTCTTGAGTTTATTGACTAAGAATTTGGCATTAATGGCGCTAGGCCTCTGACAGCCATACTGCCACTGAGGCACACTTGGCCATACTTGCCACATCAATGGAACCATTGAAACTCTCGTATTTGCTAGGAGTATACTATTCTCAGCAAAAATCCCTGTCAGGAGTTACCACTTTCTTTCTTGCCTAATTTTTTAGTAGCACAACAGGTTTGGGGCACTAGAAAACGTATTTACCTGATAGTCCTCTGTTTCTTAAATATTTTCAATCATTTCATTGAGGTATAGATTCAGACGTTCATAGTGTGAAGGTAAAAATTTAACTTTGGAAATGACTTTGATATACAAAAGTCAAGCAGCTATCAACAGGAAATGAATAATGGTGAAATAATGAAATGCTTTCATAATTTACATTAGGAAAAGCATCTATAAAAATGGCTTCAAACTGGTAACTGTAACTCTTAATTAAAGTCAATAAACGGCACTTTGTTTCTACAGAATGTTAAACTCACTCAAGAACCGGGCACCGGATGGCTCAGTCGGTTGAGCATCCAACTTCGGCTCAGGTTATGATCTCACCGTTCCCGAGTTCGAGCCCCACATTGGGCTAGCTGTCAGCCTGTCAGTGCAGAGCCCACTTCGGATCCTCTGTCCCCCTCTCTCTGACCCTTCCCAGCTTGCACTCTCTCAAAAATAAACATTAAAAAAAAATTCACTCAAGAAAATACTTAGCAACCTAGAGTTTAATAATTAAAGCCAGTAATTAAAGGTTGTGAAAAAACTAGATAATCTATAACTACAAACTATAAATAAATCCTGTTTATATCATATATTTTATTAACATTAAAAAACAAACCAAAAAACCTCTGCAGCCAGTTTTTTTACTGACACTTTGTTCATGGGCTCTCAACAAAAGAGACTGCCATTTAGTATTCTGCATGGAAGTATTTACAAAGGATATTTGAAAGCTCCTGCAGTGAAAAAATGAATAAAATGAACTTGCTATGGCCTTCAGTAGTTGATTGCTTTCTTACAGACCTTTTAAAACAAAGAACCCTTTCTGTAAATAAGGAAACAGCCGGTAAAAAGATAAGTGACGCTCAGTTTTAGCTAAAGTAAGTTGGTGTATCAAAGCCCTCCCAGACAGCACCCAGCACTTACATCCCCAAAGGTAGGCTCCCAAGTGGCTACAACGCTCCATAAAGCAGTTTGGAAACTACCGTCCTGTACCATCAGTGAAATTTTTAAGGATTTAAAACTTTAGAACTGTGTTTAATGACCAAATGAACACCTGATTTTTTTTCAGTCCCACTAGTTAAAAGATACGATTTTTAAAACTTAAACAATGATAAATATCCTAGTGTGCAAGAAATTATTTATTCAGACTGAAGAATTTAAAATGCTGATTTCCTTTATTGTTTAGTTTGTACCTCCCAGTGCGCCTTTAAAAAAAAAAAAATTAATGTTTATTTTTGAGACAGAGAGAGAGAGAGAGAGAGATTGAGAGAGACAGTGTGTGAGCAGTGGAGGGGCAGAGAGGGAGACACAGAATCCAAAGCAGGCTCTGGGCGCTCAGCGCGGAGCCCAATGTGGGGCCAAACCGTAAGGTCATGACCTGAGCCGAAGTCGGATGCTTAACCACTGAGCCACCCAAGCACCCCTCAGTGCACTTTAAGTGAATCAAAACTACACTGACTTCTAAGAATATACAGCTATTTTCTTAGAGCATAACATATCTTCACCTATTTTAGCCCTGTAAGTTCTAAATAATACGTTCTTTTCATTTTTCAACAGGGTTGTGTATGGGGTGTTGCTTACAGACTGCCAGTAGGAAAGGAAGAAGAAGTAAAAGCATACCTTGACTTCAGAGAGAAAGGAGGCTACAGGACCACAACAGTCATTTTTTATCCAAAAGATCCCACAACAAAACCATTTAGTGTGTTGCTATATATTGGAACATGTGATAATCCTAATTATCTTGGTCCTGCACCTCTGGAAGACATTGCTGAACAAATTTTTAATGCAGCTGGTCCAAGTGGAAAAAATACAGAATATCTTTTTGAACTTGCAAATTCTATTAGGAACATTGTGCCAGAAGTTGCAGATGAGCATCTTTTCTCTTTGGAAAAATTAGTAAAGGAACGTTTAGAAGGAAAACAGAACCTCAATTGCTTATAAAGACCTAATCATTGACTTTTTCAAACAAGCAGAGCTTTTAGTCTTCAGAGAATAGGTTCATGTACACTGGCAATATGATTTGGAAACATGTTTGTTTACTTGAAGATCTTATTTATTTTTAATGTTGTATTATTCAAGCTATGATCAAATGTGTGGTTTAATTGCACATATCCTAAAACACATAAATATTTAAAATACTGGGATAGAGTTAAAGAAAAATTCAAGTTTTAATAATATAATGATTTCCTAGCTAAATAATATTGAACACTTGCTCATGAGAAGTGAGTTCTTTAGAAAAGTACAACGAAGGATGAAGTTCAGAGCTTGTTATTTTCAGAGTAAAAATAATTGTGTCATTTCATGTCACAATTCTATTTTCAAGTTGTAGAGAATTAAACCAAAAGATAATACCTTCAATATATTTCTGTACAGTAATTCTGTAACCATGGTTTAGAATATATAATCTTAAAATAATGTATAATTAGAAATATATGGTAATATAGACAAGATTTCAACCTTGATTGTGAATTTCCTTGTTCAGGTATTATATAAGACCCTTTCCAATTTAAATCAAAAAGACTGGCATTTTTAATATAAAAATTTCCTTAGAATTATAATGTACTATACTTCTTTTTTGAATAAATGCATTTTACTAGAATGAAAAAAAATTCCGCTAAAAAAAGCACAACTTACAATGTACCAATCACATCCACGAAATGACGAAATGTAGTCTGTCATTCACTCACTTTGTATTAATCTTACAGTGAAACTTGAAAAAAAGATAGATGGCCATTCTGATATTACAAATTAACACAACAATATATATATAATGAAAGTTTAGTGCTTGAAATGACTTTTAGAATTATAGTTTTTTAGGGGCACCTGGGTGGCTCAGTAGGTTAAGCATCCAAAACTCTTGATCTTGGCTCAGGTCATGATCTCATGGTTCGTGAGATGGAGCCCTGTGTCCAGCTCTGTGCTGACAGCGCAGAGTCTCCTTGGGATTATGTCTCTCTCTCTCTCTCTCTGTCCCTCCTGTGCTCACTTGTGCGTTCTCTCTCTCTCTCAAAATACACATGAAAGAAAAAAGAATTGTAGTTTTTTAAAATGTATAAGATTAACTCATGTAGAATTGATCTTGATTCTAATGAAGATCCTTTTTTCTTTTTTTTTTAAGATTTTATTTTTAAGTAATCTCTACATCCAACATGGGGCTTGAATTCACGACCCCAAGATAAAGAATCACACACTCTTCTGACTGAGCCAGTCAGGTGCCCCTAATCAAGATTCTTTCTTTCTTCTTCTTCTTTTTTTTTTTTTTTTTTTTTTTAGTGTTTATTTATTTTTGAGAGATAGCAAGCAGGGCAGGGGCAGAAAAGTTTCACATTAAATAAAGTTGTCCTACATAGCAGGGAAAGTAGCCCTTTCCATGTTTTTCTATTTAGTAACACCTAACTTAGTAATTTACTTAGCTCTATAACTATTTTAAATATTTTCCCAACATTTTCATTATTAGTTTTCTAGAAAGCATTTCACTTGTCCTGTAAAACAAGAAAAGGTACTTAATATTAATGATCATTAACATTAATGATCATCTCATAAGGATATGCTGGGCACTTTACATATGGAAGCATTTTCTGGGTAACTCCTCTGAGCTTGTTTCCATACTATCCTGCAGTTACTTATCTGTTAAGTAACAGAAATCCAGGTCTCTCCCTCACTCTAAAAGCACTAGATCTTTCTATGATATATTTAAAAACCCACCTGAACTTCACCATCTTTACTATACAGCATCTTTTTTTCAGGAGGTAAACAAGATTAACTTTTTATATAATGAAATAGGTACCTTGTTACATAAAGATGTTAATTTTTTTTTAAGTCTGAATCTTTTTTAATTTGAGAGAGAGCACATGCAAGTGGGGGAGAGGGGCAAAGGGAGATAAAGAATGAATCTTAAGCAGGTTCCACACCCAGCGAGGAGTCCGACACAGGGCTCGATCCCATGACCCTGGGATCATGGAGCCGAAATCAAAAATCAGACGTTCAACCGACTGAGCCACCCAGCATCCCATTAAAGTTCATTTTTATATATGTATATAGATTCCCACAAATATAATGAGCCTATCCAAGACTCACATAGGTGAATTCAATGATAAAAAGCCTTTCATTTTACAAACAAACCTAAGTCCAAAAGAGTGTGTGACCTCCCCAAAGTAATTCTACCATTTAATATATAATTGTTACAGAATATAAAGAGCAAGGAGTAACTTTGGGTGCCCATTTTTTTGTCTTTCTAGGCTTTCAGTCACAAGTTAGAAAATATGTAACTATAAATATGATATGCCATCAGCATTTATAGGGAAGCCATATTCCAAAGAGCTCAGAAATAAGGGATGTTAATTTTCCTGGGATAGGGAGAAACATGACTAAAATGGAGAAGTTAAATAAATAGTACTGAGTTAGAAGCTAGGGTTTAAAGCCTCTAAGTTAGCAGGAATTAAAAGGTATCAAGTTACCTAAAGCCTAACTTAACTTTTGTTAGCAAAACTGTCTGTCTTTACAGTCCTTGGGTCTTACTTTCAAGACATTTTTTTCTCATTCTTTGCTAATTACACACAAAACTCAAAGACTCTCTTTCCTCAGAGTACAAATATTAGGTTTCAAATTTTAGGAATTCAAGAAAAGTATGAGTGTAAACCCTACATTAAGAAACTTTTAGGGGCCCCTGGGTGGCTCAGTCGGTTGAGCATCTGACTTTGGCTCAGGTCATGATCTCATATTTCATGAGTTCGAGCCCCACGTCAGGCTCTATGCTGACAGCCCAGAGCCTGGAGCCTGCTTGGGATTCTGTGTCTCCCTCTCTCTCTGCTCCTCCCCTGCTTGCACTCTGTCTCTCTCTCTCTCTCTCTCTCTCTCTCAAAAATCAATAAACATTAAAAAAGAAAAAGAAGGGGCACCTGGGTAGCTCAGTCGGTTAAGCGTCCAACTTCAGCTCAGGTCATGATCTCACAGTCTGTGAGTTTGAGCCCCGCGTTGGGCTGTGTGCTGACAGCTCAGAGCCTGGAGCCTGTTCTGGATTCTGTCTCCCTTTCTCTCTGCCCCGCTCCTGCTCACACTCTGTCTCTCAAAAAAAATAAACATTAAAAACATTTTTTAAAAGAAAAAGAAAAGAAAAAGGCCATACTAAATTCTAAAAAAAAAAAAAAAAAAAAAAAAAAAAAGAAAGAAAGAAAGAAATTCTTAATATAAATCTCTAATGGAGATTTTTTAAAGTAGGTCTTTCTACTCCTGTAGGCCACTATTATGTTTCCAACAATCACTCTTCAATCTACCCAGAATGGTAAATCCCATCTAAATACCACCTCCACAGATAAAAAGTTATCATTTAGGGAAACAAAGGTTATGATGTCATCTCTGAATATTTGAAAGTACAAAAGACCAATTTTAGGGGCACCTTAGCAGTTCAGTCAGTTATGTGCCTGACTCTTGATCTAGGCTCAGGTCATGATCTCAGTTTTGGGAGTTCAAGCCCCATATCGGGCTCTGTGCTAACAGCTCAGACACTGAGTGGGATTCTTCCTCACTCTCTGCCTTTCCCCTGCTTGTACACGTACTCTAAATAAATAAACAAACAAAACAAATAAATAAGCAAACAAACATTAAAACAAAAAAAGACTGGGGTGCCTGGGTGGCTCAGTTGGCTAAATGTCCAACTCTTGATTTTGGCTCAGGTAATCTCACAGTTTCAGGAGTTCAAGCCCCACATCAGGTTCTGCACTGACAACTTAGCTTGAGATTCTCTCTGTCTCTGCCCCTACCCCACTCATGCTCTGTCTCTCTCAAAATAAATAAAACTTTTTAAAAATTAAAAAATAAAGGGGCACCTGGGCGGCTCAGTTGGTTAAGCGTCTGACTTCAGCTCAGGTCATGATCTCACAGTTTGTGAGTTCAAGCTCCACATCGGGCTCTGTGCTGACAGCTCAGAGCCTGGAGCCTGCTTCAGAAATCTCTCTCTCTGCTCTTTCCCCGCTCATGCTCTCTCTCTCCTTCAAAAATAAATAAACATTTTTAAAAAAGATTTAAAAATTTTTTTAATTTTTAAAAAGACTGATTTTTCAAATGTGGCCATTGTCTACAGATACGCATTTCATCTTAAAAAGGAATTTTTTTTCATTTTCAACTAATAAAGTACCTGAAATGATTATTTTACATTTTGAAGGTGCTTATTTAATTTTAACATGTGTGAAGCATTATACAATACCTGATGTAATAATATGTATTACCTAATATTACTTTATACTATATATTCAGATTACCATGGTTTTAGTATCTCTTTGAGATTCATGAGATCAATCATGCCTGTAATTTAAGAACCATATTTGATTAGATATTAGTCAAACATTTTATAGTCAACATTTCATTCTATTAGATTTCTCTTTTCCATGGATACATAGCTTTTAAATTATAACTTGGGAGCAGCTATGAATATCAATGCATCATACTCCTATAATTTACCATCCCTGATTCTTTCAAAGTCAGTCATATGATACATGCACTTACAATTCTTAATTCCCCCTCATCATATGTTAAAAATCTACATATGAGGGGTGCCTGGGTGGCTCAGTTGGTTAAGTCTCTGACTATTGATTTCAGCTCAGGTCACGATCTCACCGTTCTTGAGTTTGAGCCCTACATCGGGTTCTGAACTGACAATCTCTCTCTCTCCCTCTGCCCCTGCCACATGCGCATGCACGTGCACTCTCTCTCAAAATAAATAAACTTAAAAGAAATCTACATATGACATATTCCAATTATGCTTATCTTTTCTCACCAGAAATACTGTGACTATATTTTCTGTGTATTTATTCAGCTCTTAACAATCTCTTTTTATGCATTTCTAAAGGCTTAAAATAAATTCACCCTAAGCATATATTAAAAACTCAAAAATTAGTGGAATGATTTTGTAATTTTTAAATTTTAATTCCTCCAGAGACAACTACTAAAATTATTATTCTGTATGTCAAGTTTATATGATGAAAATAAGCTTTAGTGAATTTCAGGGTGTTTTCATTCTTCTTAAATTTCATTTTCCCTTTCTAAAATATTATATAGTTGGGGCACCTTGGTGGCTTAGTCGGTTGAGCATCCAACTTCGGCTCAAGTCATGATTTCACAGTTCATGAGTTCAAGCCCCATGTCGGGCTCTTTGCTGACAGCTCAGAGCCTGAAGCCTACTTCAGATACCATGTCTCCTGCTCCCTCTGCCCCTCTCCCATTTGCACTCTTTCTGTCTCTCAAATATTATGTAGTTTAGCACTAATCTCTTGGTGGTTTAATTGTACTGAACCTTCTTGTCTTTATAAAACTTTAACAATGTACATACACACATTCTGTAACTGGAAAAACCACCACTTGACCCTGTAATTTTCTTTATTCTTTCAACTTTCCTATCCTTCACAGAATTTTTTGTTTCAAGTTTTTATTTAAATCCATTAGTTAACATATAGTGTAACAGTAGTTTCAGGTGTACAATTTAGTGATTCATCACTTCCATACAACACACAGTGCTCATCACAAGTACATTCCTTAATCCTCATTAAGCACCTCCTTAAACACCCATTTAACCCATTCCCCCAGCCACCAATCCTCCCAAAATTCTCAATTTGTTCTGTAGAGTTAAGAGTCTATTTCCTGGTTTGCCTCTCTTTTTCCCCCACTATGTTCATCTGTTTTATTTCTTAAATTCCACGAGTGAAATCATATATTTGTCTTTCTCTGACTTATTTTCTTAGCTTAATACTCTTTAGCTCCCACATTCTTGCAAATGACAGGATTTCATTCTTTTTTATGGCTGAGTAATATTCCATTGTGTGTGTGTAACAAATTTTTTTTTAACTATCATATTCTACTTCCTTATCAACTCTTCTTAATGCCCCTCCAATCTCCTTTTACTCTTGCTGTGCTCACATAATCAGTGTAGTCTCAAGTCTCCAATAATCCCTTCCTGATTTAACTCAAAGATCTCAGTTTCATCCTTTATGATTAATGCACCAGACACTACTAAGCAAGCACCTGATATCAATAAGGCCAAAAGAGAATAACATTTCATTGTAGGGGCACCTTATATCTGGAGCCACCTTCTAACTTAACCTGTAATCTCTTTTCTTCTTTCCAATACATTCTCTACTCTGCACTCCATTATCTTTGTAAAATAGGAAAGTAACCTGATCAATAATCAAAAATGCCTTCCACTGCATACTAAACTTCAAATTCTTTCATCTGTTATTCAACTATTTATAATCTGTTATCAGCATATTTGTCATATCCCACTTCCCAATAATACACCCTACCCCATGCTCCAGTCACACTATCCTCCTCATCAATTAAGACCCAGCAAAAATGAGGGACTCATGTTATGTGGCAAGCCATGACTATGCAACAAGACTACCAAAATAAAAAAGATAGTTACCAGCTATCAAGAACCAAATGTGGGGCACCTGGGTGGCTCAGTCAGTTAAGCATCCGACTTTGGCTCAGGTCAGGTCCTGATCTCATGGGTTCGAGCCCTGTACTGACAGCTTGGAGCCTGGAGCCTGCTTCAAATTCTGCATCTCCCGGTTTCTCTGCCCTTCTCCTGCTTGTGATCTCTCTCTCTGCCCTCCCCACCCCCCATCTCTCTCTCTCTCTCAAATAAATAAATAAACATAAAAAAAAAAAAAAAAAGAACCACATTTGGTGGAGAGACATACAATCAAGCAAACCACGGGGTGCCTAGGTAGCTCAGTCGGTAAAAAGGCCGACTCCATTTCAGCTCAGGTCATGATCTCAGTTTTTGAGTTCCAGCTCTGCATCAGGCTCTGTAGGGACAGTGGGGAGCCTGCTTGGTATTCTCTGTCTCTTCCTCTCTCTCTGCCCTCCTCCCCACACCTCAAAATACATAAACTTAAAAAAAAAAAAAGCAAGAGCAAGTCAATTTAATTCAACATAAAGGCTGTGACATAAAATACAAGCAGAATACAGGGGCGCCTGGGTGGCTCTGTCAGTTAAGCATCCAACTTCATCATGATCTCATGGTTCACATGTTAGAGCCCTGCATCAGGCTCTGTGCTGACAGCTCAGAGCCTGAAGCCTGCTTCAGATTCTGCGTCTCCCTCTCACTCTTTGCACTTCCCCTGCTCACGCTCTGTCTCTGTCTCTCTCAAAAATAAATAAACATTAAAAAAAATTTTTTTTACTACAAACAGAATACAGACTGGCAAATTATTAATTAAAACTAATTAAGATCAATGAAAGCCTCATAGAAAAAAATAAACAGTTGTTCATGGATCAAAGAATAATAATTAACCTTATGTAGCAAATACTATATATGCCAAAATCTGTTCCAGGTATTTTACATATATTAATCCCCATTTTCTTGGATGATGAAAATGAGAGACAAAAAGAGTTTGAGTTAAACAAACATAATAATAATAACTATCATTTATTGAATACTTACAACATGCCAGGCACTATGCTAAACACTAAAAAGGAACAAAATGAAATTAAGGGCTTTAATTTTTTAAAAATTCGTGAGATGGCAGCTTTCTCATTTTGTACCTCCACTGGTGTTTTAACTTCAATGAGATTTCCTCCTAAAATAGAATCAATTAAAGGATAAAAAAAAAAAAAAAAAAAAAAAGGATTCATTTAATTATCCATATCCTACAGTCATAATTTTTTTAACTTAAACAAAAGTATGCTTTGCCCAGTTTTCTCAACAGCATTAATCGATTTATTCAACAAATATCTATGAATTATCTACTCTGTGTGAGATAAACTAAGGACATTAATTTTCCTCCACTTCTATCAAAATTCCACTAAAATGTATTCATTCATTCCAGAAGAGGAAAAGCAGATGGGATTATATTGGGGATTAAGCCAGTGCAGAAAAAAACTGCAATCTAGAACATGCACACAGGCACAAGAAGGCTGCACCCATGGAGAAGCCATTCCTGGCAGCAGAACCTGGAGAACTACCAAACATGAAAACAGGAATAGAAAGGAGGGGGCTGTAGGATTAAAATCAGGATGATTAAAATATGTATATGGAACAGCCGAGCCAAACCTCTCACCCCATTCCTTTACACAAAGAAAGTCTATCAGCAACTATGTTGGTTTCTAGCTAAAACCACATTTGTTTTTCTTAATTGAGCAATCTACCCTGAAAGCATTAGAGCATCCTCATACTCCCCAACAAAGCCTTCCTTATTTGGCCATAGGCTAGAGGCAGACAGGGGAGAAGCAGCTCTTTTCCTGCATTTCATCCATGGACCCTAAAGTGAGGCCCAGCAATTAATACCATGCTCATTTACAAAGAGCTCAAGAATCTTTTTTTTTCTTTTTTTTTTAAGGAAAAGCAAAGGCACAAGAGAAAAGGATGAAAATAAACAACTAACCTGAAGGAAGTACCGCTATTTCTGGGAACAGAAGATAAATGTTTAAAATTTATAAGTGCTATCCTAAAAGAAATTCATAAAGACACTGCAACCATGAAAAATGAGCAACTAGAGGGGTGCCTGGGTGGCTCTGTCGGTTGAGCCTCTGACTTCGGCTCAGGTCCTGGGCTCGCAGTTCATGAGTTCGAGCCCCACATCAGGCTCTCTGATCAGTGAGGAGCCGACTTCAGGTCCTCTGTCCCCCTCTCTGTGCCCCTCCCCTGCTCAGACGCTCACTCTCTCTCTCTCAAAAATAAATAAATAAACCTTAAAAAAAATATTGAGCAACTGGAGTACACCTGAAACTAGACAGCACATCATAAGTTTAAGTGGCAGCAGTTACTTTCTTCCATAGTAGAACAAAAAACAATAGTGCGCCCTAAAATATACGGCAAAGGGGGGCTGCTATGGTAGACTTTAAGACAACAATCAAACGCAAGTCATGAACTTTGACTGGAAGGGGAATAAAGGTAAATAAACAGTAAAAATTGAAATCATTGTTATTTTTCTAAGATGTGATAGTAGTATACATCTTAGGTTATATAGGAGTCTCTTCATTCTTAGTCATTGACTTTTTTCAACATCCAGGTCATTGGTCTTATTCAAGGTGCCACATTTTGGATTTGGTTATTTCTTAGGCTTGGCGAGAATACAACATAGGTATTATTGTACACAGCTGTTGCTGTATACTTGGAGTTTTAAAAATTCATTCTTGTACAGGACATCTGGGTGGCTCCCAGTTGGTTAAGCATTCGACTCCTGATTTCAGCTCTCACACTGTGTGAGATCAAGCCCTGCATCCAGTTCTGCACTGTAGAGCCAGCTTGGGATTCTCTCTCTCCCCCTATCGCTGCCCTTTCCCCCCCACCATCAAAATAAATAAACTTAAAAAAAATTTTTTTAATTCATTCTTACAGAAAATTCTTAGTAAAAACTTAAAAATATAAAGCATGGGATTAAAAAAAGAATCATGCTAGCTTGAAATCAAATTTCCACTCTCCTTTTTTCCTCCTATGCCTAAGAAACAAATACAATATTCACATCTGCACCTGTGTATTTGCTGGTATTCTGTCACCTGTGTGTGTTATATTTTAACCAAAAATGTCTAAAAACCAAAAGCTTTTCTTTTCCTTTATCTTTCCCAAAATGTGCATCCCAGTTCTCCTATGTCTTCTTTCTTATTACTGCAGAATAAATTATATTCAAAGAAGGAATTGAAGGAGAAAAAATCAGTATTGAAAATGAAGAGAAAAGGGCAATTACCTTCTTCGGCAGGCTCTGGAGTAATTAGTGCTACACAACCTCAGACTGCACACCAGCTGTTCAGCTGAGCAAATGTTGTTGTTTTTTACTGGTTTTGCCCTTTTTTATGTCTAAATGAGAAACAAGAGATCTGGGGTAACTTTTACCTCAAAGCCCAACTGTCTGTTTCTCATTTGTGATTCATAAAAATTTCAACTAAAAAAAATGTATAGTTTTATTATAGCATTGTTTACAGCGTGGCATAAATATATAATTTTGTATGTGTAAATTATATTAGAATATAGTATTAACTTGTATCACAGTTTCCTCATCAGTAATATGGGGAAAACAATAAAACCTACTTTTTGGGTTATTATGAGGAATAAGTCAAATAAGTTAATATAAAGTGCGTATTAAAATAGAGCCTGGGGGCGCCTGGGTGGCTCCGTTGGTTGGGCGTCCGACTTCAGGTCATGATCTCATGATCCGTGAGTTCGAGCCCCGCGTCGGGCTCTGTGCTGACAGCTCAGAGCCTGGAGCCTGCTTCGATTCTGTATCTCCCTCTCTCTGACCCTCCCCCATTCATGCTCTCTCTGTCTCAAAAATAAATAAACATTAAACAAAAAAATTTTTAAAAATAAAAAAATAAAATAAATAAAATAGAGCCTGGACACAACATCTGTTACATGAACAGAATATATAATAAAACTGAATCATCATTAGTTCTTATATCTTACTACTTATTTTCTCCATCAGAAGGATAAGAAAACAGAGTTCTAAAGAGGTTAAGTAACATTCCCAAGGTCAGACATATGGTTAGGTAATAGAGCCTCTGCTCCTAACACCTCGCTATTTTTTTATAAAAATCTTTTAACATTTATTTTTGAGAGAGAGATAGAATGTGAGCAGGAAGGGGCAGAGAGAGAAGAAGACACAGAATCTGAAGCTGGCTCCAGGCTCTGAGCTGTCAGCACAGAGCCTGACATGGGGCTCAAACCTACAAACCATGAGATCACGATCTCAGCCGAAGACAGACACTTAACCAACTGAGCCACCCGAAGACAGACACTTAACCAACTGAGCCACCCAGGCGCCCCTCACTATTCAGTTGCATAAAGTTTGTATATAATCATTTATTCAGCCATAGCCTTAATGGTGGGAATTCAGATATCCAGAGGTTTTTTTGCCACTATAGATAATACCACAATGAATACCTTTGTACATACATCCTTATGTATCAAGGCTTTTGTTTTTAAAAATATTTTAAGTTTACTTTTGAGACAGAGAAAGAACACAGGGAAGGAGTAGGGGAAGAGTGGAGATAGAGAATCCCAAGCAGGCTTCACGCTGTCAGAGCAGAGCCCAAGGTGGGGCTCAATATCATGAACCTCAAGATTATGACCTCAGCCAATATCAAGAGTCGGACACTTAACCAACTGAGCTACCCAGGCACCCTAGGGCTTTTGTTTTAAAGGAGAAAATTCAAAAAATAAAATCACTAAGCCAAAGGTTTGCATAATTTTAACAGAAATTACTAATTTTAAGACATTTATTATAGCAGGTCTATCTTTCCTTTCCTTCTATAGTATCTGGATTTCCTATCTTACTAAAAAAATGTCATCTCTACTCCAGTTACATAAATATTCTCCTAATTTCTTCATATAGATACATATCTTAAACCCCTTTACAATTTACTTTTTGTGTATTTTGTGAAGAAGGGATCTAGTTGGTTTTCTTATATGTGGATAGCAAATTATACTCGCAGTATTTATTAGTTAAAACATCCTTTTGGGGCACCTGGGTGGCTCAGTTCGTTAAGCATCCAACTCTTAATCTTGGCTCAAGTCAGGATCTCATGGTTTGTGAGCTCAAGTCCTAAATCAGGCTCTGTGCTGACAGCGCAGAGCCTGCTTGGGATTCTCTCTCTCCTTCTCTCTCTCTCTCAGCCCCTTCCCTGCTTGAGCACACACACTTTCTCTCTCAAATTAAATAATTTTTTTTTTTTAATACTTTTCCCACCAGGGTAAAATGTCACCCTTGACACATATTAAACTCCTTATGTCATTCCCAAGCTTCTTTCCTGTACTCAAACCAAATTACTTTTGATCTCAATAGGTCTTGGGCTCATGTTCTTTCATCCACTTAGAATAGGCCTTTCCCAAGCTCTATAAATCCAAATCCTACCATCTGTGAAGGTCCAATACAAATGCCAGGACTACTTTATTAGTTTCTACCCTTCCTTCCTCTCATCCCTTGCTAGAGGTAATCACTCCCTCCTCTGAATGTCCACAATACTTTATCCGTACAGTACTTCTCTAACACTCCCCACTTTTAATATAATTAGTTACATACAAGTCCTATCTCCTTTCTAGGTGGTAACATTCTGATGGACTTGATCTGTATCCACATCATTTTATAGCACCCTTAGTACTTGGGACAGTGCCCCCAAATCATATATGTTAGATGAATAACTGCACAAGTTTCTTGTTCCCTCCCCAGATCTGCAGTTCTGCAACTAGCTGAAAATTACTGCATTGTACACAGAAACAGGTAGCTTTGCCAAATAAAGGAGGATTTTTCTGTAATCCATAAATCAAAAGTTAAAATAACTGAAATTTAAAATTACATATTCTATACCATATTTATACGAGAAAAAGTCAAAAGACTATTAAATGAAAGTGTTGACTATTTTTTTCAGAATAGCAATTTCTAGGCTATGATAGGATTAACAGATTCAGAACAATCTTCTACATATTTATATTGAAATCCTCTATGATGATAACCTATGTGTATAATAATGACATTAGTGCAAGGTAAGATTAAGTGACTTATGAAATACCAAAGACACAATGCAAACTACCATCTGAATTACAAGCAGAGCAGGTATTCACTACTCTGACAAAATTCTGAAGTGCTAGGAAGGTCTCCTGCTTGCCCCTAAACATCTTTGCAATCAGTGAGCTATTGCCTAAAAATTCATCATGAATATTCACAGTTTCATTTAAGAGTCTAAAGCAGCAGTTCTCAATCATGGGCCATTTTTCCTGCCAAGGGACATGTGGCAGTATCTGCAGACATTTTTAGTTGCCACATGAGTGGGAGGGATTGTTAGTAACATTTAGTGGACGCAAACCAGGTGATAAGGGAGCACAAAGCAAGCTGAGGGCACAGTACAGGCTAAGAGCACCCCTGCCCCCAGGTGGAATATGTGTGATATTCCTCAGACATTCCTGGCTACTCAAGAACAAAGGAAAGGGGTTTAAGTGCTTGCCATGGTAATGTGGGAAACTAAAGCAAACTAAAATTTAAATTCCCTTACTGCCTACAGCACATTGACAAGTCTTTGAAACAGACAGAGTAAATGGGAACCTTGGCTTAACATTACCCTGACCCCCCAGGATCCTGTAAGTCTACTTTAACATATAAAAACTTCTTTGGAAACTTCCTTGATCTCAACTCCCCCACAATACACGCTGGCAATCATACTCCAAGCTTACGGCCTGCTGATATACATCTGAAGGGCCTCATGACTGAGGTTTTACTACACCGTAATAAATTGCATTTTCCTAACAGGAGCTAGCCCCTCAAGATCCTGGAAACCTTGCTTCCAAAATACTTTAGAAACTTACTCTATCCCAAACCCCCTCCTAACCTTAGGATATATAATCAGTTACCCGGGGCACCTGGGTGGTTCAATTGGTTGGGTGTCTGACTTTAGCTCAGGTCAGGAACTCGCAGTATGTATGTTCCAGTCCCGCGGCAGGCTCTGTGCTGAAGCTTGGAGCCTGCTTGGATTCTGTGTCTCCCTCTCTCTCTGCCTCTCCCCGACTCACATTCTCTCTCTCTCAAAAATAAATAAGTTTAAAAAAAAAAAAAACTTTTTTTAAAAAATCAGTGACCTGTCACAACCCCAGTGCAGCTCTTTCTGCCCACAGGTCCTGTCCCCATGCTTTAATAAAATCACCTTTTTTGCATCAAAGACATCTTCAAGAATTCTTTCTTGGCTATCGGCTCCAAACCCCCCACCATCATCCCAAAACCCCATCACCAAAGAGTTTCTTACTTATGTGTTATTTATTTAGACACCCGCCCCCCCTTACTTGAACATAAGCTCTATTGAGCCAAATTCCATTATTATAGCCCCAGAGACTAAACCAGAGCCTTATAAGTATTTTTAATTTTTATTAGTTAAATGTCTTTTTCTTTTTTTTTTTTTTTTAAGACTTTAAGTAGTCTCTACAGCCAAAGTGGGGCTCAAACTCACAATGCTGAGATCAAGAGTCACATGCTCTACCAACATAGCCAGCTGGTGCCCCTGTTTTGTTTCATTTTTAACGTTTATTTTTTGAGAGAGAGAGAAACAGAGCATGAGCAAGAGAGGGGCAGAGAGAGAGGGAGACACAAAATTCGAAGCAGTCAGCACAGAGCCTGATGCGGGACCATGAGATCATGACCTGAGCTGAAGTCAGACACTCAACCCAGGTGCCCCTGCTGGTCTTTTTCTTTCATGACAGAAAGATTTCCTATTTTATTCACAAGGATTATCCAATTATTCTCCTAAATTTTCTTATATTGTTTTCTCTTTTTTGTGTGTGATTCATTTAAATCTTTAATCCATTTGGAATTAGTCTTTGTATACTTGAGAAACAGAAATCACATCGGATGATTCCAATGCAAAAACTCTACAATAATTCTGACCTGTTGGATAAAACTCAAACACTTCTGCAGAACATGTTGATAAGGTTTTGGGGTGACGAGGGATCAGAGCTGACAGCCAAGAAAGAATTCTTAAAGATGTCTTTGGTGCAAAAGGTGATTTTATTAAAGTACAGGACCCATGGGCAGAAAGAGCTGCACTGGGGCTGTAAAGAATGACGGGTTATATACCTTGAACTTGGGGGAGGTAAAGTCCGAAGGGAAGTTTCCAAAAAGACTTTCATATGCTAAAGAATCACAGATTCCTGGAGGCCTAGCTATTGTCAAGCTAAGGTTGTTTTTGTCTCCAGCAAAGCATTAAAATCAAGACAGTAGGGAGTTTTCTTTAGCCAAGGATGGGATTGCCTTTTTCTTGTCAACTGGTAGGGACTCTTATCAGTTTAACCATTTGCTTTTTGCCCTTTCCTGCTTTCCTGTTTTTGGGTAGTGGGAGTTCCAAGGTATATCATACATATCCCAGCTGGGGGCAGGGGGTGTGCTAGCTTGTACTTTGCCCTCAGCCTGCCTTATGTTCCCTTATCAATACAAACTGATTGCCTCTGTTCCTCTGTAGTATCAATCTCCTGCTCCTAATTCCATCTTATCCTGCCCTCTGACTACATCAAAAGGTCCTAATGGATCATCAGTAAGAATTATGCTTGAAATGCACTTCCCCATCTGCCTGCTGAACTTCTATAAGTCCTTAAAAACCCCAGTTCTACAGTCACCTCTCCTGGAAAGTCTTTCCTGTCCAACCCCAGAGTTCCTCCCTCACTTCCTTCTTCATATCTCCACTTTCACATCTCTCTACTGTATAATATACACTACCTGCTTCATAATATATATAAAGTACTTAGACTAGTGCCTACCACAGAATAAATGCTAAGTACATGTTAAGTACTATTTTATTACCACAATAGGTCGCAATTATTTGTGTAATCTCCCTTGCTAGACTATGGGGGACAGAAGACAGAGACCCACTTATTTGCTATTATTTTACCAAACCCACTGGTCTGGCACATATTAAACACTAATAAGTAATAAATAAAGTAATAAACAAGACCTCAATTCTAGACAGAAGTAATTTTGATACTGTGCATTCCCTATGTTTTAAATGAAAAAGGAAATTTTTCAGATGAAAAATTGTCTGCCGTTCCTGGTTTTTTTTAATTTGGTTCAAATTTGAGGAGTTCTAGCTTTACCCACCTCCAGAAAGACAATTCTTGGTGCTCCATAGCTACCACTGTATAACCTAGTATACTGGAAATGAAAACCATGGCATGGGGAGGGTAACTTAAAATTTTTTATCTTACACTAAATGCAGTCAAGAGTTCATAACCTCACATTCTCTTGGCCCTGAACTTCACACAAGTAAACTCATCAGCGCAGCGCCTGGGTGGCTCAGTCCGTTAAGCGGCGAACATCGGCTCAGGTCAAGATCTAGCAGTTCCTGAGTTCAACCCCAACATGGGGCTCTGTGCTGACAGCTCAGAGCCTGAAGCCTTTTCAGATTCTGTGTCTCCCTCACTCTGCCCCTCTCCAGCTCGCGCTCTCTCTTTCCCTCTCCCAAAAATAAACATTAAAAAGTAAATAAGATATAACAAAAAAAAAAAAAAAAAAAAAGGAAATTTATCAGTTTCCATGATGACACAACAACCCTATACGTCAACCCTGGAATGAAGGAGAAGCCCCACGGGTGAAAATGCAGGGGCTGTGATGTCTAGCTGCTCTCTTCACGAGGAGTCTGCGTCCATACCAACTTCGGAGAATCACAGCATTCTTTTACTGAGGGAAGACAGGATTCCTCAGCTCCAGTATCCCCTAACCTAGGACTGCAGAGACAGTGAGCAAACCGCCCTGCGTTGGTCAGCAGCTGCAAGGCACTGAGATGACTACAGCCCAGAGTAGAAGAGGCGGAGAGAAGCTTCAAGCGGGAAAGATGAAACGCAGGGATGCTACGTGCGAAGAAAAGGAGAAAGGAAAGCAGCCGGAGGACAGATCAGCCAGGAACACCGCCACTTCTCACTTCTCATCTCCACCTCGAATCTTGGCATCCAAAATCTACACCCGCCACTCTCACTCTCTACTTTCCGCTCCAGGGCGGGCCAAGCCGCCGCCCACCCCTAGAAACCGGGCCGGTGGCAGGAAGGGACGGTTGCAGCCTCCCGGACTCACCGGCTGTCGGTGCCGCCACTTCTGCGCGGAAAGGCCTGGTCCGAGGTGCGGTCTTCTGAAGTCCGCTCCCCAGAAGCCACGATGTTCGATTTCTCCTCTCTCCGCAACCGCGAGAACGCCAACCGGCGTCCGGGCTTCCGTAGGCGGACGGCTTGGCGGCCCCGGATGTTGATTCCCGCCTGCCCCGGAAACGGTGGCGGAAGGCCCAAGGGGGCGGAGGTGGCGTTGCCCTGCTCTCCGGAAGGAGACGTGGCGGCGGTTGGGCCCCCGGCTGCCTGGGTGCTTAGTAGTCCCGCCGCCTCCTCCTCCTCCTCCCCCTCCTCTCCTCTGTGGGCAGAGGAGGCTGTGGCGGCGGCTGGAGAAATCGGCAGCGGAGGATGGAGGAAGGAGGCGGCGGCGCGCGTAGTCTGGTCCAAGGCGGGCCGGTGTTATTGGTCCTCTGCGGCCTCTTAGAGGCGTCCGGCGGCGGCCGAGCGCTCCCCCAGCTCAGCGATGACATCCCTTTCCGAGTCAACTGGCCCGGCACCGAGTTCTCTCTGGTCAGTGCCCTTGCGAATCCTGTAGCTATCTCTCTCCCTCCTAGCACTAGAGTTTGGCTCCTTCTCTCCTTACCTGCGCGTTGCTCCCCCAGAACCACCTCTGCAGGCGCTTGCCCCCTTCCCTAATCCAAAGGTTCATTTACCTCTCATCCATTCATTCATTCATACAGCAAGTGTTTAGCGAACACACTATGTAGTTGTGCCCTCCATGCTAAGCATTGGCGATTCAGAGATTACCTGCTCTCCCCCTTTTAAATTTGTCTCATTAGACCGTGCTTACCAACACTCCCACCCCACGGAAGCAGCTTTTTTGGAAATTCAGGCGCTTACGTTGAATCTTCTCTTTAGAAAGTCAGCTGCAGTTCTTCCTCCACCAGCCGCCTTCTCTCCTTTAGTATTGCACACAACCGGATCGACACAACCGGTTACACTGCAGATATGAGTTCCCTTTCACACTCGGTATATCTATCTTGTATACACACACGTGCATATGTGTATACGCACAGCTCTGTCTCCTTCAAAGTTGTTTCTGAGAGAGCTATTTGACCTGTGGGATGTTAACGATGCTCTATTCAGAATATCCTTTACCGTGTTAATGTATTGCAGTCGTAATACGTAAGACCCCAGAACATGAGATTTTATGGTCAGTTTTCCTAGAGTGATGAACGTATTTATAACTTAACAGTTAACGAAAATTTGCAGTCCTTCTGTCTTTGGGGAGTGCTCTGCTGAAAAGTCTTCCTACCACTGTAGGCCAATAAAAATTGCACACTTAAGATGCTACACTTAAGATACTTACCGTGTAGTAATTATTTATTTCAAATTGAAGTCTTGGAAAATACAAAAGCTTTTTTTTTTAATTCTTACCCCAGTTAGCTGCAGTCATTCCATGTGGATGACTATTTTGTTCTATTACCATATTGTTCTATTACTACTTCACTGAAACAAGAATAAGTGGTTGCAAGCAAGATTTACCAGGATAACAAATGTCATGGTTACCACAACAGATTTCTACTTGCAGATGTTAGTTTTTGCGAGTATTTCACACTTTATTTCTCCATCCCTCTGTTTTCAGTTCTCCTGTTCTGGTAGTTCAGTGATTCTGAAACTTATCTAAGTAAATATTTCTCTGAGAAGCCAGGTTTATATTTGTGTTAATTCCATTAAATATTGTTACTTTAAAATACTTATATAAAAGTGTATTATAAGTGAGACATAACTTTAGCAGTCTTGAGGTGAGCATAATTTATTTAGTCCAACCTCTGTTACTGTTTTAAAAGAGCACACAAAATGAACATGACAAGTATTAAACAATGTGGTCATTAAAATATTTTACTCTTGCACCTGTTGGTTTTTTTTTTTTTTTAATTAAAAAACACACACTGATATGCAGCCTTCAAAACTTACTGATGTGTTAGGTGGATGACTAAAATCAGCCTTTTTCAAGGTTACTACAAAATTGTTTCATTTTTCTTTTGGCAGTGGTGTGTGCTGGCTGAAAGAGGTTATGGAAGATCTGTATTAAATTTATCCTGTACCAACCTTTCACATATCTATCAATTTTATTTTGAAATTGAATTTTTAATTCTTTTTGACAGTGGAACATAATTTAAGATGGGTATATCTGAAGAATTTTTTTTTTTTTAAGTTATTTTGAGAAAAATCTAGGGACATTTTTCTGTGAGTTGGCAAAAGGTCTGTGGCTTTCATGCAAAAATAAACCCCAGGAGTCATTATCATTGGCCTTTGGGTTTTGTTTTAGTATTTTTATAATCTGAAGGCTTCCCTTCCTACTTTATGTAACTGGCACTACAGCCCTCCTCACCTGGCACTGTCATTTTCTTTTATGAGCCAGTTGATTGGACATACGTAAACAAGCAGCTGTATGAAGGAGGATAAGGGCCTTTATCTTTCTACAATCAGAAGTTGGAAGAGACTGGATTAGAAGATGTGAATTTTTTTTTTAGCTTTAAAATTGTTCTGTACTTTAAATCATCTCCCCATTCAGATATATCAAAACAATACATAATCTTTACAATCTCGCTTTCATATTTACTTAGAATAATTATTAAGCACCAACAAAGAATACATTTTTTTAACATTTATGTCCATTAATTAATGGCTACGATATTCTTTGTTTACTGGTTTTTAGCGTTCAGTTTTGTGTGTGTGTGTGTGTGTGTGTGTATTTTTCTTCTGAAATACCTACCATCTCTGTGTCTATTAAAGTGCTCAACAATTTATTACTTCACAGAGTTCATAGATTTCACCAAAGTAAAACCACAAAATAAGTCTAATTTTCTCTTCTGTTGTTAACATAGAAATGTATTCCCACTCAAACTTCCCCCAGACACTATGCTTGGGAAGAATGGTGACCAACTCTATTTAAGCATGTTATATATGTTGGCAAGTTGTGCCACTGAGTTTATTTTACAGCCTCTATCAAGATACTTTTGTCTTTTATCCTCTATCTTAATTCCTCCGGACCCTTGTTAAATATTCAGCATTTCTCCCCTGCCAACATATTTTTAAAGTTCCTTAACCTTAAAGTACCATACCCCCTTGGTTTAGTTTCATTATATTAAAATCTGATTTTTATCAGATTACTAATAGGGCCTCTTACACTGAAAATACTTTAGGGTATTAAGTTATATGCAACAACTTTTTTCCCTATCTAGATACATTCAGAAGTATTTTGTTTTCTTAACTCTTTTACTAAATCAAAAAGAAACATTTTTGTTAGATCAAAAAAGTTTTTTAAGTTAGAAAATCAGAAAAGGTTAACTTCCCTGTAATTTTTTTTGAAAATGTAGGGTAAAGTTTGTTAAAAATTTTTACTTGGTGATCCCAATAAGTGACTATTTCAGCAATTTTCAGATAGAAGAATTGCTACTTGGTCTGTTTTATTCAAGAGGAAACCCGCTCTTCAAAAACTTAGTGAAAGAGAAATCTTTGCATCTTCTAACAAGTGATGGCTTTTATTTCTTGTTACCTCTTACTTAGACCTTAAAAACAATAGACCAGAACATAGCTGGGGCACAGGGTTGCAAAAGCACCTGACCCCGGGGGTTCCAAACAGACCAGGTTCAGCCACTCACCCCTAACAAAATCCAAAGGCAGAGAAATGAGTGGTGGTGAAACAAGACAGGAATTCATTTCAGTGATGCCAACAGCTGAAAACAGCAGACTAGCTTCTCAAAGACTGTCTCCAAAGTGCCAAAAATACTGTCAGGTTTATATATGGGAAATATGGGGCAAAGGTGGTGGATATGTGCAAGTAGGCTTTGGAAGTCAAATCAATCATTATCTTGGAGTCCATCATGGGCGAGGTCTTGCTAGCCCAGGGCAGTCCTTACTGTTTGAGAGTAGTTTTGGTTTCTGGGGATGCTTTGCCAAGAGACAAGCTGGAAAGAAAAACCCAACTAAAAAGTTTGAGGTCAAAATGGAGGTAGCTGAAATCCTCTTTCAAGAGGAATGAATTTCTTTATCATATAAACATAAAGCCCAAGAGTGGTTTTCATTACAAAAAAAAAAAAGGATTGTCTTCCTTCCTTTGCTGTAATTCCAAACAAGCAGTTAGTTGCTTTTTCCATTGTTAGTATTTTGGTGAACAGTTTAGTAAACAAGTCAATATTGCTGCCCAATTCAACTTTGAACATCAGAGTTGCAGGTACTTCACAAATAGAGGTAAATACAGTTAAGTCATATGCTACTGGTGCTGCAGGATTTTTTTACCTCAATACCTGGGATTCGTTGTCTCACCACTTCAAAGAATGAAAAGGTGGACACAGAATGAGCAGTAGGGGAAAGTTTATTATAGACTCTAGATTAGAAAGTAAGAATAGTAGGAAAGCTGTCTCTACAGAGAGGGGGCATTTGAAGGTGAATACCCAACAATAGTGGTTTCACACTGTTTTGTAAGGTTCTGGTCATCACCCCCATACAAGTCCCCCTCCTTCCTTCTCAGGTCCTACCCTCATTGGCTTGATAGCTCTAGGTTCTGGGTTGTCCTTTCCTGATTGGCTTGTTTCCACTGTATGAGGGGTGGTCTATGGCCATATCATTATGGGTTACGCATTTATGGTCTCATACTTATTTCTACTTAGGTCTTTTGTCAAATTCCTTAGGGACACCTGAGGGGGAGTAGGTGGTGTCTGTTGCATTCTTAAGAGGAACCTTATGCCTGAGGGCGTTTGCTGTGGTCAGACACTCCCCAGCATTGTTCCAAAATACAAGTTTCCCACCCCACCCAACCTCAGGTCCTATCCTTTCCCTCTCTGCCTATTTTATCCTGTCTTTCCCTATTATACTGGTTGTCTTCACTACAGTAAAGGGATGATTTGGCAAGACTTCAGGCAGCCATTGGTAAGCAAATGTGAATCCTGCTTTGAACAAGACACTGTCATACATTCTGCATATATCTGAAAAACATCAAAAGGCATTATAAATGTTATAGCAATTTGTTGGTGCAACTAAATAAATGTTTCTAAGAATCACTTTATCATAAATTTGGCTTTGCAGCTCTCACTTTCAACTCTGTTTCTCCTCTTCAGTTACAATGGTCTTTTAAACAAGGATCTTTCATCACAATACAGGAGCCTATATAGTAATCTAAAAAAAGGCTAACAAAAGCTGATTCAAATATGTTAAGGGGCACCTGGGTGTCTCAGTTAGTTAACCATCTGACTCTTGGTTTCAGCCTAGGTCATGATCTCAGGAGTTCCTGAGTTTGCACCCTGTTAGGCTCTGCACTGAGTACACAGAGCCTGCTTGGGATCCTTTCTTTGCCCCTCCCCTGCTCTCACTCTCTCTATCTCTTTCTCTCAAGATAAATAAACTTAAAAAAAAAAAAAAAAGCCCCAAATATTTGCTACCTGGCCCTTTACAGAAAGTGTTTGCTGACCCAAAATGTATACTAAAAAAAAAGTTGAGTAAGCACAGAGGATTCTTAGTGATTTTTCTTTTAAAAGTATTTTATCCTGGAGCTCCTGGGTGGCTTAGTCGGTTAAATGTATGTGTTCTGGTCATGATCTCACAGTTCGTGGGTTCAAGCCCTGCATCAGGCTGTTGCTATCCAAATATGAAAAAGAATGCGCTATGTTATCTTCAAGTGTCCCATCTGACGAAATTGAGAGTACATTTGTAAAGTGCTGTAGATTTTCACATATAGATGGTAATTGTTAATAGAACTAATAAGTATTTAGCGATGGTGTATCTATGTATATTCATTGCTTCTTAATGCTTTTTAATCCATATTTTAACCTCAGTCTGTTGCATTACCAGTTTTTCGTTTATACTCCAAATTTCAGTTGTGTTCATTTTTTTGTTATAACACTTGGATAAAGTATGTCATCCTCCTTTTGTCCTTATTATTATTTAATATATAGAATATTTTCCCTGCCTTTGGAAATACATTTAAAAATTTTTCTGTTGACATGATGAATTACTTTGACCTAAGACTGTAAATTATTGGGACATCTGGGTGGCTCAGTCAGTTAAGCATCCAGCTCTTGATTTCAGCTCAGGTCATGATCTAGCAGTTCGTCGAATCGAGCCCCACTTCAGGCTTTTGCACTACCAGCACAGGGATTTTCTTGGGATTTTCTCTCTCCCTCTGTCTCTGCCCTTCCCCTGTGCGTACTCTCTTTCCTTCGCTCTCTCTCTCTCTCAAAATAAATAAATTAAGTTAAAAAAACTAAGACTGTAAATTATTCAAAGTACTACAATTTAACCAGAGAAAATAATGTGTATTTTTTGTTCTTTTTCTAGCCTACAACTGGAGTTTTGTATAAAGAAGATAATTATGTCATCATGACAACTACACATAAAGAAAAATATAAATGCATTCTGCCCCTTGTGACAAGTGGGGATGAGGTAACTTTTTATAAATATATTGATAATCCCTGTCACCAAAGATATTCTTTAAAACATTGCAAACACATACTTTAAAACTGAATGACACCATACAGTGTTATTGCAATATTATTAATTATATTCCCTATGCTATAGTTTTTTTTTTTAATCTGTGACATTTATATTATAACTTGAACTGTGTACCTCTTAATGCCCTTTGTCTCTTTCACCCATTCCACCACCCCCTCCTATGTGGCAACCACCAGTTTGTTCTGTATATTTATGATTCTGTTTGGTTTAATTTGTATGTTTTTGTTTTGCTTTTAAATTTGACTTATAAGTAAAATAATATGGTAATTGTTTTTCTCTGATGTATTTCACTTAACATAATAACGTCAAAGTCTAACCATGTTGTTGCAAATGGCAGGATCTCGTTAATTTTTATGGCTCACTAATATTCCATTGTATGTGTATACCACATCTTTTTCATCCATATTTGGATGAGCACTTGGATTGCTTCCATATTTAGATGCTACAAATAATTCTGCAATAAATACAAAATATGCACATAAAAAAAACTGAATGACAGGTTTCTCAGTAATCCTGTTTACCATAAAAGTAGTAATCACTTTTATTATTCTTGAATTCTTTGATTTTACAGTTCAACTAGGAAAAATTAGCAACCAGTTATTAATATTTTGAATGAAAATCTAATTCCGTGCTTGCTTCTTTTATAGAAATGAGGGTTTTGAAACAGCATAATTTTTAAATGTATATGTGACATTTTTTATAAAGAATTTCTAATAAATCTATAGGTACCTATACTTTTTCCCTACCTTAGCTCATGCTCATTTCTTCCTCCTGAAATGCCCTAACTACCTCTTATCCATCCTTCAAGGCAATGACTTCTTTCAAGATGAAACAGGAGAGTCAGCATGGTAAAATGAAAAGGACACCAGCCTAGGAGCCAGGAGGCTGAGGTATAGGCTCTGGTTAGCTGTGGAACCTTGAACAAATTTGAAACTCAGTACTTCCACTCAGTAAATTTATTGAGCTAATTACATAATATTTTCACAGTCTGTAAAATGGAAACATTACAAACTCAATGAGTGCTTTCTTAGGTTTTGTTCAGATTTGAAATCTGTGAAAGACAGCTCTCTGTTTCATTTTCGTTTTAAACCTTCTAAAGACATAATATACACGTGTGTGCAGTCATACACATATGCCTATGGCATTCAAGTCTGAGATGTAAAAATATATAGGAAACTGGGATGTACCTTAAAACTTTCCCATACATTCTGCAAGATTCTCCAAGATTCAACTACTCTGAGGCATTCATAGGTAGAATCTGTTCGGATGCAAGTATTTAAAACTTCTGAAATAGGTTTATAAGAATTGTTCAGGAAACTGATACTCAGAAACCTTTTTTTTAAGAGAAGAAAGAATGGAAGATTATTCTATGGCTCCATATTTTATATATCATTTCTTTTGAAAGAAGTGGCAAACCATAGGCTCTTATTAAAAGTTTTAACTTTTTTTTCCTTTTTTATTTCCAAGCATTTGTGATTTGGACAATGAGTTAATACCCAGACAGCAGAGTTGGGTGAAGTTCTAGAATAATTGTAAGTATTAAACCCTAGTTCTTTCATAGGAAGAAGAAAAGGATTATAAAGGCCCTAATCCAAGAGAACTATTGGAGCCACTATTTAAACAAAGCAGTTGTTCCTACAGAGTACGTATTTTATGTTCACTTAATAAAAGTAGAAAATAAATTTCCAAATAGCCAATAGACCCTTAAAAATAATTCTACATTTCTTTTTATTATGTTGTATCAAATTTTAAGTTAGTTGTAAATCAAATCATATTGCTTAATAGTATTTTGTTCATTTAAATTCCTGGATAGTAGATGCAGCAAACACCCATTAAAACTGATTTCAAATAATGTCACTTACCAAGTTGCTTTGAACGTTTTCTAGTTCAAAGGAAAGTTTCCTTATATACAATTTTAATTTAAAAAAAATTTTTTTAATGTTTATTTTTGAGAGAGAAAGAGACAGAATGTGAGTGGGTTAGGGGCAGAGAGAGAGGGAGACACAGAATCCGAGGTAGGCTCCAGGCTCCGAGCTGTCAGCACAGAACCCGGCGCAGGGCTTGAACTCATGAGCTATGAGACCTGACCTGAGCTGAAGTCAGACGTTCAGCCGACTGAGCCACCCAGGCGCCCCTACTCCTGATCTATTCTTAATGCCTAAAACAAGGCTTAGCCACAGGGGGCCTGGGTGGCTTAGTAAGTGTCAGACTCAGGTCATGATCTCATGGTTTGTGAGTTCAAGCCCGGTGTTGGGCTCTGTGCTGTCAGTTCAGAGCCTGGAGCCACCCAGGCACCCCAATATACAATTTTAATTTAAAAAAAATGCTAATTGTTATTTTTTTGACTATGTCAAAAATAGTCCCTAAGGCTAATAGTTATCACAGATCCCACATGTATTCTAGACCTTCACAGAGTTTTCACATACAGCTAATTAGTGAAAACAGTGAATATGGCTTCAGAAATTTCATATTTTTCTAAGGCATAATAATGTTTCACCTAATGAAAGCTTACTCTAAATCTTGAGGGAAATCTACTCAACTACATAAAATAGAAGAAAGTAATTCAGTTGAGTTAGTTATGTGGCTTTTGTATGTGTAAATACATCCATTTTTCTTAGATTGAGTCTTATTGGACTTACGAAGTATGTCACGGAAAACACATTCGACAATATCATGAAGAGAAAGAAAGTGGTCAGGTACGTTTTTCTTCAAAACATCAAGTATGGAACATTAGAAAATGAGAATGTTAGTAATTAGATTGATGATTTTCAAGTTATATTCTTGATAGTTGCAAAATACTTACTGTATTTTTATTTTATTTCCAAATATAGAAAGTAAATATTCACGAGTACTACCTTGGGAATATGCTGGCTAAGAACCTTCTATCTGAAAAAGGTATGTTTCTACAGAGTGATTTGATAGTAATGCTGGAATTTGGTTGAAAGTATATACTCAAATTGGAATTTAAAAGATCTTGTCGGAAACTGGATGAATTTTAAAACACTAAAATAAATTTCTGAACAATCTCTTAGAAAACTTTCTCAAAGAGATTTTTTCATTATTTTCGACCTCAACAAACAGTATCCTTTTTGCTACCTATTAATCAATTCTATTAAATCTGTTAAGATAATACACGTTAATGTTACATTTATATAGTGTTAGTGTTAGTCTTTTCCTTGGTTTAACATAGTTGTTATGTATGGAAATAGAAATGTAGATGTATCCCTGCAATTGTGAAATAAAATAAAAGTTGTAAGATAAAAATTATATGTATGTTTGGGATCTTCTTTAGAAAGAAATTTAAAATTAAAAGGGTGATTGAAAACTTAAGTCATTTGTATTTTACATATAAGTCACTGGTCATTCTTTACACCTACCTTACTTTTATATTATTCCACAGATCAAGAAGCAGATGAAAAAGAAAAATCAAAAGAGGCAAGTGACAAGTGTTGATTTTTTTTCACTCTTAACATCTATTATTAGTGAGTCATGAACTTACACAACTTAAATGACAGAATTTAGTCTTGTGTTCTTTACCTATTGCATACCCCAAAGGATTGGGTCAAAGAAAATTTTCAGTATGTTAGGTTTTTCTGAGAAAAGTTATACTGTGATACTTTTATTTATTTTTAAGATCATAGAAAAATAAAAAAATTTACCAAAGATATATCTGGGAAACTTTTCGTAATAGCAGTGTATCACTTCGAGGCTTAGCAGTGGTTCCCTGTGTTTAACATTGGAAATAATTATAAATTAGAGCTTTTGCTTTTTTCCCCTTGTTTGGTCTCTATCTCCCATGCGTAAAACAGATAAACTACACAAGCTACCAGACTGCAAGCATCTTCAAAGCAGGGACTGTCTTTTATCTCTTTACGCCACAATGCAAAGCAGAGTGCCAAACATAATATCGGCACTTCATAAGTGTTTATCAAAAGTGAATGCATAATTGATGACTGACAAATAGGATTGTTTAAAAAGAATGATTCCTTAGGGTACCTAATCACAATTTTTAAGTGCCCCTATAGTTCAAGGAATGCTTTCTGAATCCTAAGCACTCCCATAGAGTTATATAACCTATTGATAGAGGATATTTCTAGAAGTGGTTTCATATCATAACGATACTTCTATTAGACGTAAAGTGAAATGGCAAAGACCTTCAAAGGAATGCCTGTAACTTGAAAAGGGTGGCTTTGGGGGGAATTGATAAGCTAAGCATAGACACACAAAACATTGCTATTTTAAAAGATTTTAATTTTGCAGACTACCTTTGAGATAAAATATTTATTTACTGTGGCTCTGGAGGATAGCAAGATGGAATTCAAAGTGTGAAATGATAAAGGAAGAGGAAGAAAAGGGTAAGGGAAGAAAACTAACATTTACTGAGCCCCAATTTATAAGCCAGGTACTGTGCCAGGCATGTAACAAGAGGTAATGCTTAATTTTCCCCCCAACCTTTGAGTATGTATTATTATTCTCCTTTCACAAACGACAAAAATTGGAATTTAGTCAAAGTCAGAAAGCTGGTAAATTCAAAGCTTGACTCGGAACCCAGGATTTTCTAATTCTAGATAGTAGCATGAAAACAGCTTACAAGAAGTATCAAAATATTTGTCCCTAGAAACATTTGTTTATTTCCTGTTTTGAAGATGGCACTGACAGGGTACCAAAGTGATACAAGATGAGCTCCCTGCCTCCAAAGAGCTTGCTTGGGGATATTATTAACAATATTTTTTTAGGCCCGTTATATTGGACTTTTCTTTGGTTTACATAAATAAAATATAGGCGCTAGCTCCTTAATAATCCTTGTCTTCTGAGGTGATCTATTTTATTCCTCCGTTCAATGAAAATTTGTTCATTTGTCCTTTACTGGCTTTGAATAGATTGAGATAGGAGTTTACACTGAAAAGTATGTCTCTTAATATTAATGACAGGGAAAAAGAGTAAGCAGATTGATGAACGAGTACAGTATTGAGATTCCTGTTTTAAAAGATGGTGTTTTACTCTGTAGCCCCACTTTTTGACAAAATAGACTTCACATCTCTAGAATCTAAAGAGTAACACAGCCTTTCACTAGAAGTTTAGTATGGAAAGCTCTGACTAGACCAGTATTATAAGTTCCTGTATTTTATCTTAGTCTCTTTACAACTATTGAAAACAATTCATATCAATCAAGATATTATATTCTTTTATATAAATGTACATTTACTTAATATCTTAATTTTAGCATCAAATAAAAGTTTCCCTTTTTTACTGTAGTAAACTAGCTCTGAAAATATGTATTTGGTCAAATAAGAATTCAGGAATCAAAAGAATGTTAGAGGAAGAATATATAGAAAATATGGAAATGTTACCTTTATAAATGTTGGTTTATAAATAAAATGTAGTTTCTTCCTTTACGAGTAAGTGCTTCTCGGGGCACTGGATGGCTCAGTCGGTTGAGCATCTGACTTCAGCTCAAGTCATGATCTCACAGCTCGTGAGTTCGAGCCCTACGTCGGACTCTATGCTGACAGCTCAGAGCCTGGAGCCTGCTTCAGGTTCTGTGTCTCCCTGTCTCTCTGCTCCTCCCCAGCTTGCACTCTGTCTCTCTCTCAAAAATAAATAAACATTAAAAAACTTAAAAAAAAAAAAAAAGTGCTTCTCCCATCCTCACCCCCCACCTCCATTTCTAATGAAAAGTCTGTCTTGTACTCTTTTTTTTTTTAAGATTCCCACTAAAAATATCGAAGGTCAGATGACACCCTACTATCCTGTGGGAATGGGAAATGGTACACCTTGTAGTTTGAAACAGAACCGGCCCAGATCAAGTACTGTGATGTACATATGTCATCCTGAATCTAAGCATGAAATTCTTTCAGTAGCTGAAGTTACAACTTGTGAATATGAAGTTGTCATTTTGACACCACTCCTGTGCAATCATCCTAAATATAGGTAGGACATGGATTCAATATTTTAAACATGAAATGCACACATGCTTTAAAGTGGCATAGGCTTAGCTTTAATGCTTTGTTCTTACCAAATAGATTCAGAGCATCTCCTGTGAATGACATATTTTGCCAGTCACTGCCAGGATCACCATTTAAACCCCTCACTCTGAGACAATTGGAACAGCAGGAAGAAATCCTAAGAGTGCCTTTCAGGAGAAATAAAGAGGTAGGAGAATTATCTAACAGTATTTTCTTGGTGCTTCCTTTTCCAAATTTCAGAGCATATATCAATATTTTAATGATTCCAATAGCATAGTAGTAATTTATTTTTCTGACTCAAAATTTTAAATTCCATTTTTTTTTTTAATGTTTTTATTTATTTTTGAGACAGAGAGAGACAGAGCATAAGCAGGGGAGGAGCAGAGAGAGAGGGAGACACAGAATCCAAAGCAGGCTCCAGGCTCTGAGCTGTCAGCACAGAGCCTGATGCGGGGCTCAAACTCACGGACTGTGAGATCATGACCTGAGCCGAAATCGGACGCCCAACCGACTGAGCCACCCAGGCACCCCTTAAATTCCATTTTTTAATTTTAATTATTTTCCTTATTTTAGTGCTTCTCAGAAACTATTTTATCATTCTTTCACTCTCATGATTTCATATTTTAAAGTTTGACATCCTATTAATTATAGTTAAGTTTAATTTTTAGCTAGTTGACTGGCCTTACCAGATGAGCCCCTTGAAGAAATAGACTACAACGCATCTTCTACTGCTTTATTTATTCTTCAACTCCTTGCTATATGTCATCCAAACATCATTCTTCTAAAAGTGTTCTTATTAAGGTCAGTGGCAGTCTTTTGGTTCTAAATTCACTGGACATATGCATAACTTGATGTTAGCACATAAAACACTGAACAGTTGCAGCTTGAACTTTCTCTCCTGCCTTTACTTGAAGTCATTCTCTCTGTTTTATTCTGGTTCTTTTCTCCCGTGAACTAATCTTTGTCTGCTTCCTGCCCCCTTAAAATGTTGAACCACAGTTCTATCTGTGGTTGCCTTCTCTTCTTAGTGTCTGTAGTCTTAGGTGGGCTCATCCAGGCCCACTCTACCAACTTCCATTAATACGCTCACGAGTTCCAGATGTCCATCTTCAACGTTGACCTTTCCCCTGAACTTAAACCACAATCACAATAATTAACATGTGTTGAATCTTAACAGCTATTGTGTAATGCTTACAGCAACCTCCAAGATTGCTATTATTATCTTCCTTAACAGATTAGGAAATTGAGGGATTCAGAGAAGGGAAGGGACAGATGATGGATTAGAGATGAAAATCAAAACAATCTGGTTTTAGAACCTGTCTTCTTAACCACTGCTCTATGCTATCTTTGCTTTTCATCTCTTCATTGGACATAGCCAAATACGTTTTAAGTACGCTCAGATTCATATCTCTCACAATGACCCTTTTCCTACCTTCCCTATTATTTTCGAAGCAATGTCACTTCTTTTGCAAAGGAGCAAATGAGCCAGGACTTCTAATGGACTACCCCAGGAAGAGATAACTGTTTCCTCTTCTTTGGTCCTATATTTTATTCAGTCTTACATTATAGCACTTATATAGCTAAAATTGATTTTCCTATGATTCTTACATTAAGATCAAGGGAAAACAAGGTATGCTTTATTACTTTGGGGTTTCCAGCTCCTTGCGCGATACCTGGTATTCTGTGGGTACTTAACAATGGTTTCCTTAACTAATAACTAACATTCCGCTGCAAAACCTCTTTCTTCCCTTTCTCTTGAGTACTCATTGTACAATTATTGCCAGACTCTGATGGTTGTGAATACTGCCATTCTGATAGGAAAAGAAAATTATCTTAACATTAATCAGCGTTTGATTTAAAGTGCTCAATTAAAAGACTGGAGATGGATTTCTCTTCTGGTCTTCTCCCTAATAGTGATTTAAATACGGACAGGTACTTAAAAGTCAGCTCAATCAAAATGCTTCACAAATCCCAACTTTAATTACTCTTCAGGGAAGAATTGCCAGCTTACTTTCCTTTAATTAATGTTTTTAATATGCCATTTGAGAAAAAGTATTTTTAAAGAGCTACAGATGGGGGCGCCTGAGTGGCTCAGTCAGGAGAGCATTCTATTCTTGATCTCTGCGTTACGAGTTTAAGCCCCACATTGGGTGTAGGGATTACTTAAATAAATAATTATTTTTAAGAAATACAGTGAAAAGCTACAGTATTTCAAAATACTTAGGATCTTTAGACCCTAGATCCTAGAATACGTGTTGTATATGAAAACCTTAGGTAATACTGTAGGTAAAGAGTTATTTAAAACTGATCTTTTTTTCCACAATCTTTTCTTTTATAAATCTAGTTGTTTTTTTTTTTTAATGTTTATTTATTTTTGAGACACAGACAGAGCATGAACGGGGGAGGAGCAGAGAGAGAGAGGGAGACACTGAATCCGAAGCAGGCTCCAGGCTCTGAGCTGTCAGCACAGAGCCCGACGCGGGGCTCGAACTCACGGACCATGAGATCGTGACCTGAGCCGAAGTCGGACGCCCAACCGACAGAGCCACCCAGGCGCCCCTATAAATCTAGTTTATTACATGTAACTTTTTTTTAAATTGATATTTAGCATATGGTTTGCCTTTTATTTATTTACTCTTTTAATGTTTATTTTTGAGAGAGAGAGAGCGGTACACAAGCAGGGGAGGGACAGAGAGGCAGGCAGAGGATCTGAAGCAGGCTCTGAGCTACAGCAGAGAGCCCCATGCAAGGCTCAAACTCACAAACTGTGAGATCATGACCTGAGCTGAAGTCAGATGCCTAACTCACTAAGCCACCTAGGTGCCCCTGGTTTGCCTTTTAAATTTGGATTAAGCTTTATCATAATGAATTTTTCTTCTTTTTTAAACAAAAATTCAAATCTGGCTAGCAGAATTTTGGTTTCAACCTAAAACTAATGTGACACACTGTACAGTGACTAACTGGAATTTAAATAAAAACTAAAACAAAGGAAAAATAGAAAAAAAAGAATTTTGGTTTCATGTCGTACCAGGTTTTTTGTTGTTGTTGTTCAGTTTCACAAGAAATGGTTTATTAAGAGGACTTATGGACAAAACCTTTTGGGCTGTGGCAATTCAAATAGATCTCCACAATCCCACCTTCTGCAAAACCTTTTTTATAGCCCTAGAAGCTACCAGTACCTGCTGAGGGACCGCCCAGAATGTTTAGGAATAGGTGTGAGTAGAGAAACTACTTGCTAGATAACCTACTAGATAAAGTCCTAATGAGATTTAAAAAAAAAAGAATAGGTGTGCATCATTGTCATATCGCCAGGGCAGATGAAGGAAGTTTTGCCCCATAGGTATACCTAAAGGTGTGGTTGAACAAGAAGAAACATTAGTGGAGCCTCCAGGAGGCTTCAGGCAACAGAGGGGTCATCATGGCAGATTTGTCCAAGGTGACATTACTCTAGCCCACACACTCTACCCTATATATCCAGCCCTTACCGGCTCATACACCCAGCTTTTCCATGATATTCCCTGAGCCAGCAGAAAAAGGCTCTTTGCAGTAGGGGCTCTTTGTCCAAGTTGAAGGCATAAACCACAGCAGCAGTACAGACAGCAAGAAAAGAGACTTATGTTGACACAACCAAGAATGGAGTAATAATTTTTGCCACCATCTCCCTCAGACTCTAAACCAGTTTGATAACTACTGGTTGCAGTGGGCACAGGACCATCTAATGCGTGTATCTCTTTGTGCATGTCTTTTAATGCGATAGTGATACTGCCTGAATTACTAGGCATATACATGCAACATTCAGTGTGAATATAGCACAGGTGCCCCCTTGTGCTACGGTGAGTATATCCAAGCCCATTCTACTCTGTAATATAGCTTTTCACATCGGTGTAATCTCTGTATTCATGAGTGTCAGGCTATAGTAACTATTGTTGAGAATCATCTGGATGTAATAATTAATGTGTGGGGCGCCAGGGTGGCTCAGTCGGTTGAGCATCTGACTTCGGCTCAGGTCATGATCTCACGGCTCATGGGTTCAAGCCCTATGTCGAGCTCTGGACTGACAGCTCAAAGCCTGGAGCCTGCTTCGGATTCTGTGACTCCCTCCCTCTCTGCCCTTCCCCCACTCATGCTATGTGATGCTCTCTTTGTCTCTCAAAAATGAATAAAAATTTTTTAATAATGATTAACGTCTCTATATACCATTTCACATCTTCTTTGCCTAAAGATGGTACAAATATAGATGGTACAAATATTACTGCTAAATGCTTGTACCAATGAAAGACAGCATGGGTCCATCGTGCCTTTAATAGGGAGTAAATTTACAGAGGCTGTTATCGTGCTGGCTTTGTTGTTATTGCATTAATTTGAAGATAACTGGACTATAAGGAGTCCATTTTATGAATTTCTAAATGCTACTACAAAAACCACCATCGCTTTTATTGGAATAATTTTTCTTAGAAATGCAAGTAGATGCTGTGTCCACAAGAAGGAATAATAAATGGTCATGCTTCTATTCTTTTTACCTCTTCCCCTACCTGAGCTAGAGGTTTCGTTGTGCATTATTAATGTGTTTCCTCACTAACCTTACTATAGGTCTCATGTATTCTAAGTAATTAGCTTAGTCTGTTAGACCTTAGCTCCTTAGGAGCAGTGACTATGTCTGCTACATTTTTAATACTCAACACTTAAAACAGTGCCATAGAATGCTCTGAATGTAGAAAGTCTATACATAAAATCCAAGGTCCTTTCAAAGAAGTAAAGATGTTGGGGCGCCTGGGTGGCGCAGTCGGTTAAGCGTCCGACTTCAGCCAGGTCACGATCTCGCGGTCCGTGAGTTCGAGCCCCGCGTCAGGCTCTGGGCTGATGGCTCAGAGCCTGGAGCCTGTTTCCGATTCTGTGTCTCCCACTCTCTCTCTGTCCCTCCCCCGTTCATGCTCTGTCTCTCTCTGTCCCCAAAATAAATAAACGTTAAAAAAATTAAAAAAAAAAAACAAAGAAGTAAAGATGCCATCTTGGCAATCTTTGTTCTTCTGTAATACTGGAGGAGAGAAAGGATAAGGTCGTTGGTTTCTAGAGTAACCATCCAATGACTCCTACCAGCCAAGATAGAAGAAGAAAAACATAGTTGATCAATGGCAACTACAGCAGGTGAAAAGGAGATACCATGTCCACTATACATTTATTTGGAACTCTTTTTAATTTTTTAAATTATTCAGTTTTAATTGGTATACTCCTTTAATCCTGATCTAGATTCATTTTCTCTCCACTCACAGTCAAAACATAGTTTACTTCTGGATTCTAACTCATTATTCTCTTTCATAACTCCTCTTTCTACCCCACTTATGTCATTCCTTTAGATTCTCTTCACCTGTGGCACTGGGTTACTTCAACTTCTAACGTGGCTCCGCACCTCGGGATTTATTCTTACTATTCCTTCCCTGCTACAGTATTGCTTAAAAATCTGATCATGCCATATTTTTGTCTAAAATCTAGAAGATGATAGAGCATTACATAGTTTTCTTTATCATTAAGTACCTGCCTATCTCTTCAGTTTTAAGTATTATGCCACACCCCACATCTTTGCTCTTTTTTAAAATGTTTATTTACTTATTTTGACAGAGAGAGAATGCACTCATGAGCTGGGGAGGCGCAGAGAGAGAATCCCAAGCCAGGCTCCACACTGTCAGTGCAGAGCCTGACACAGGGCTTTATCTCACAAACCATGAGATCATGACCTGAGATAAGATCAAGAGTCAGATATGCCCAACCAATTTAGTCATCCAGGGGCCCTCACATCTTTGCTCTTATGTCTTCCTCAGGTTCACATGCATAGGTACACACAAACACAAAATACATACAGACATTCACATAAATCACATAAATCATGTTTCAAGAATTAAAAGTTTTCTCTTGATGAAGTCTTCATGTTTCATTTCTTCATCAAAATCTGTTTGAATCATTACTACCTCTGTGAATCTGCTGTTCCCTGAACCCTTTAGTGGGCATCTTCCATAACCGAATTGCAGAGTCCTTCAGGACAACAACCAGGTCCTGTTGCATGTTAATAATTATAGTTAATATTCATATTTACTCCCATTCAGCTCCTCTTTACCCTGCTTCTTATCTTTTATTTACCCATAGTAACCACATTTTCCAAAACTAAGTATAGAGACAAAATCTAGTAAGTAGCAAAATACTTAAAAAGGCTAATATCTTAGTGAACTTCCTTTCAGTCTTTTGGGGGATTTTTTTTTTTTTTTTTTTTTTTGATACACAGATACACATTAAAAAAAATAATTGGGGGTGCCTGGGTGGTTCACTTAGTTGGGCGTCTGACTCTTGACGTCACCTTGGGTCGTGAACTCAGTCGTGAGATTGGGCCCCTTGTTGGGCTCCACACTGACAGCACAGATCCTGCTTGGTAGTCTCTCTCTCTCTGCCCCTCCCCTGCTCACGCGTGCACATGTGCGCGCGCTCTCTCTCTCCCCCTCTTTCCCCCCTCCCTCCCTCCTTCTCTCTCTCTCTCTCTCTTTCTCTCTCTCCCTAAATAAATAAATAAGCTTAAACACTCTTGCTTTAAAAAATAGTAATAGTAATTGGGGCTCCTGGGTGGCTCAGTTGGTTAAGCGTCTGACTTGGGCTCAGGTCATGATCTCACATTTTGTGAGTTCAGGCCCCGCGTAAGGGCTCTGTGCTGACAGCTCAGAGCCTGGAGTCTCTTTGGATTCTGTGTCTCCCTCTGTCTGCGCCTCATCTGCTCATACTCTGTCTATCAAAAATAAATAAATATTAAAAAAATTTTTTAATAATGATAATTGGGACCAAACTGTATACATGTGTGTATATATCTATGCATAAAATTTTCACTTGTTTTCACTTAACAGTATATTATTTCTACGTAACTATGTCATAAAGTAACCTTCTATAGTGTTATTTTAATTATCTCAAATATTCCATTGCTTAAAGTACCAAAATTTATTTAATTAATTTACTGGTATGGATATTTTTGTTGTCCACAATTTTTTGCTAACGTAAAGAATGTCACACTGAATGTCATTGAAGCTAAGTCTTTGCACCCATCATTGGTGATCATTAACTCAGAATAAATTTCTAGAAACAGGTCAAATGTAAGCACTTAATTAAGCACAAATAGGTAAGTACATAATAAAGTATATACCGTCAAACTCTACTCGAGAAAATTGTGGAATTTTACAGTTTCATTAGCAATATTTTTTTAACAACAAGGAAGGTTATGATGTGCATTTGTGTATATTTGTTTGTATTTGTGTGTATGTAATGTGTTTGTGGTATTTCTAGTAAGGTAGAGTACTACTTAGCTTAGGTACTTGCACTAGAATAATTCTAGCTGCTAAAATCAAAAAAAGAAGGAGACAAAACATATGAGATGGAAATTATCCCTATATGTTAAGAATGGCCATCATATCCCTAACCAGTAGATGGAAATAACCTTTGTCTAGAGCTTTCTCTATTGTATTAAGTGTTGCAAAATTCATTTTTTGACAACACATTAAAAATGAGAGGACAACTTTTATTTTCCAAATTTCCTATAGTTAAAAATAATAAAGTCATAACTGAAAAAAAAAAATAAGTATGGTTAGAAGCCCTTAAACATATGTGTTTAATTTTAGGAAGAGTTGCAATCAACCAAAGAAGAGAGATTTCCAGCAATCCACAAACCCATTGCTGTTGGTTCTCAGCCTATGCTCACTGTTGGAACAACCCACATATCCAAATTGACAGATGACCAACTCATAAAAGAGTTCCTTAGTGGTTCTTACTGCTTTCATGGGGTGAGAAGTGAGCCTTTGGTTTAAATATTTATCTTACAGCCTTCACTTGTATGTTAATTAGTCAGGACCCATTAGCAGCACTGAAAAAAGTTTTCATCTGTAGAGAAACGGCAGGATTCTGGAAGCCTCCTACTAGACATTTTCTCTCTGCATCTTATATAATCTAATTTGTAGCCATTATGTTCTCTTTACTCACAAGCTAAAACTTGACCTTTACTTGACAGAAATTACGTATATATAAATAAATCATGTGTGATTTGGGTTAATTGGTAGAATGGGCATCAGAGATTATAAGGCATAAAAAAAATTGTATGGTCTGCATTTTGGTTATGTATCAATCACATTTAAAACTTGAGTTAACATCTACAAAGGTTAAATTTTGCCTTTAATAGACTAGTAGTTACAGTGGGAAATACACTAAGTGGAATTTTCATTTTATTTTATTTTACTAAGGCAATACAGCAGCTGTGCTCCGTATTTGTCTTTTTTAAATTAGTATTTCTCAGTAATTTCTCTTTTTATTATTGAAGTGTAGTTGACATACAATGTTATATTAGTTGCAGGTGCTATAACATAGTGATTTGACAATTCTGTACATTACTTAATACTCATTATAAGTAGTTACCATCTTTCACCAGATAATGTTATTTCTCAGTAATTCTCAGTAACTTTTTTATTTTAATTTTCAACCACATTGTTACTAGTATCATTTTTTTATGTTTATATATATGTGTATATATATTTGTTTATATATATATATATTTTTTTTTCCCATCACTGTCATGTTGCAATATTGAGACAGACCCCAATCCCCCATTCTCCATATTTAACTCGATCTTTTTGCTTTCTCGTAGGGTGTTGGTTGGTGGAAATATGAATTCTGCTATGGCAAACATGTACATCAGTATCATGAGGTATGGAATAGCCTTTATATCATTCTACCACTAGATAAAGTTTTAAAAATCTTTTGTGAAAAAAAAAGAGGGGAGATGGCATTTTAATTATGAAATGACTTAAATATGAAAATACTTCAAAGTGTCTGTAAGTTCCAGAAAATGGAAAACTTGGTGTTAAGTAAATCAACCATCTTTTTTTTTCTTTTTTTAATGTTTATTTATTTTTGAGGGAGAGAGACTGAGTGTGGGGGGGGGAGGGGCAGAGAGAGAGACACACACACACAAAATCCAAAACAGGCTCCAGGCTCTGAGCTGTCAGCACAGAGCCCATCACAGGGCTCGAACCCACAAACCATCAGATCATGACCTGAGCCAAAGTCGGATGCTTAACTGACGGAGCCACCCAGGTGCCCTACTAAGTCAACCATCTTAAAGTAAGGTTGTTTATTAATTGCTCAGATTCTTGTATTACTGTGACTCTGGAGGAATAATAAGCTATTGTGACTAACCTCGTTAGCTTGGACCGAGAAATTAGTAATTATAATTCTTTAAATTAACAAAGTAAAAAAAAATTAACAAAGTGAATAATAAGATAGTACATTATGGCTCAGGCTAGGAAAATAGGATAAATACAGCAAGTTTCTCAGCTAAAAGAACATACCATATCATTTAAGTTTAAAATCAAGTACGTTTTATTGGCTTTTGATTCTTCCTTTTTTTCTAATTTCATAAATCAGATAGCGTATTCTCCCACATTTGAGCCAAGCTGTTCAAATTCTGAACTTCAGCCCTTATTAAATTTATCTGTCATAGTTGTACATTGGTAAGCAACTGTTTGAAATTTTTTTTTTAACGTTTATTTTATTTTTGAGACAGGGAGAGACAGCATGAATGGGGGAGGGTCAGAGAGAGAGGGAGACACAGAATCTGAAGCAGGCTTCAGGCTCTGAGCTGTCAGCACAGAGCCTGATGCAGGGCTCGAACTCACGGACTGCGAGATCATGATCTGAGCCAAAGTCGGATGCTTAACCGACTGAGCCACCCAGGCGCCCCTGTAAGCAACTGTTTGAAGACAAACATTAATTAATAAATATTTACCTTGCTGACAGGAGATAAAAGGCTGTTTTTATTCCTCCAAAGAAATAATAACTAGTAATTAGAAAATACTATGTTTGCCCTCTTGAGTTGTTTTGAGCCAGTCTTAATTTCCAAAGCAGACCATACCAGGAAAGATCATCAACTCACCTTCCACATTTAAATCATTCCAAATTTATGAGGCACCTATAAACTAGGAAATTTGTTTTCTTTACTTAAACCTAAGAAGTGCCATTTTACTCTTCTTCCCATTTATTCTTGCTGCTTTATAAATGTTTTATTTTTAGTAATATTTATTAATAGGAAAAAAATTGCCTAACTACAATCCAGATAATGTGCAACGGCTTTTTTTTTTTTAAGAAAATTTATTCATTTTTTTCAAATTTGCATGGCTAGTGAAGAGGAGATTTATTTTTGTTTTAAGTTTATTTTTTTTGAGAGAGAGAGAGAGCAAGCATAAGCCAGAGAGGGGGAGAGAGAGAGGGAGAGAGAAACCCAAAAAGGTTCTGCACTATCAGCGCAGTGCCTAACGTGGGGCTTAATGTCACAAACTTTGAGCCAAAATCAACATCAGTCGCTTAACTGACCGAGCCACCCAGGTGCTCCATGATGGCTTTTTTTTTTTTTTTAATTAAAGGAATACATACCAGAAATTTAGAATGAATGGTAAAATTCTTGTCTACCATTGTCCCATTTCCTAAAAGTAATTGTTCTTGATGTTTTCTTAGTTAACCCTCCACAAGAAAACAAATGCATACATGTAAATGTTGGTATAACCTTGTATTTAGACAGAAGGTATCTGCTAAACACACTGCTCTGCATTTGTTCTTTTCAGTTAGTGTCTTGGAGATCTTTTCACAACAGCAATAGCTGATCTCATTCTTCTCAGCATCTACAGAGCATTATGTCTCTACCCACAATATATTTAGCCAGATCTCTACAGACCTTTGAATTGTTTCCAGTTTTTCTGTAATAGCATTTTAGTGAGCATTTATAAATAGTTTTGTTGGTAAACTTTTGCAAGTTTACCACATTCATGTTCATGAAGTATTTCATATTCACAAGGCACATTTCTAGCAGTGTGCTTGTTAGGTCAAAATATACGCATACTGAACATTTTGGAAGACATTCCCAATAACCATGGCTTTTTTCCCCATACACTTGCCAGCACTAGATTTTATCAGACTTATTTTGCCCAAGGTTATATAACTTAGAACTTTCCGAAGGACGCTACTAGGAGCTTTGGGAGATATAAAAATAATAGTAGCTGACAAATATAATATTCATTGTATACCAGGCACTGTGCTAAGTATGCATATTACCTCATTTAATTCTCATAACCACCCTCAGAGGTGAGTATTATTATTCCAACGTGAGGAAACGGAAGCAATAATTTAGTAGCTTGCCTAAAACCACATAGGTAGTAAATGGTAAAACCAGAATTCTAACCCAGGCAGTGTTGTTCCATATCCAGCCTCCTTAAACACTTCACCATATGGCATCAATCCCTGTCTATCTATTAACTTATAGTCCAGTTGCTAAAATACTGTTAAATGGTTCTTTCTTCCACTAAGCAGTCAGCTCTGCTGGTAGCAGTGGCTCTGCCCAGTTCATCTGCCATTTATAAGGGTTTTTAATCCTACTCATCCCTTGTATGCTAGTGCTCAGCATGGTGCCTGGCATAAAATATAAAGAAGGAAAAGAAAGGGAGGGGAGAGGAAAGAAAAAGGAGAGAGAAGGAAGGAGATCCACATATAAGATAGTATATAGTTACTGTTTAAAAAAATAACAAAAGTTTGAGTACCTGGGTGGCTCAGTCAGTTGTGGAGCAGATTCTTGGTTTTGGCTCAGGTCATGATCTCAGGGTCACGGGATCGAGCCCTGTGTTGTGTTCCACACTGAGTATTTAGCCTGCCTGGGATTTTCTCTCTTCCTTGCCCCTCTCCCCCTCTTGCGCTCTCTCTCTGAAGTTTTAAAAAATAGATAAAGTTAAAAAATAAAATAAATAAATACATAATAAAGCAAAAAATTTAATAAAAAAATAATAAAATCTGAATGGGGAAGGGGGTTTGTGAACAGTCTTGATAAAGAAAAAAGCATGATGTCAAATGAATAATGTGAATACTAGTATAACTTAAAGATTGGCATTTGAAAGGGTAAAAGTATGATGAAGATAGGTTCATTGTGGCTGCAGGGTAAAAGATACAGGCCAGAGATTTAATTAAGAATCACAGTAGCGTGGCACCTGGGTGGCTCATCAGTTGATTGTCCAACTTCGGCTCTCACAGTTCTTGTGTTCAAGTCCCACATCAGGCTTGCTGCTGTCAACAGTGCAGAGCCTACTTTGGATCCTCTGTCCCTCTCTCTGTTCCTCTTCTGCTTGTGCTCTCTCACAAAAATTTAAAATAAGAAAAAAGAATCACAGTAGTATGCAGTTGTATCATCTAGGTATAAGTGATTAAACTCTTGGTTGAGGAGGTAAAATATTAGCATTGGAAATGTAGAGGAAGATTCTGAAGCCAAGAACATCCCCAGGAAAATAATGTAGGAGACAAAGGAAATAGAAATAACTGCGTTTGGTGCTAGCCTGACCAGAAAGCAGTTTCATTATTCAGAAAAACAAAGAATAAAGAAGATAGTGAGCTCAGATTTCTACTCATCAGGTTTGACTGACATCTAAACACACACACCCAGTATGCAGGTGGAGATAAGGACTGTAACTTACAGGCAGGCCATCAGCATAAATGTCTACTTGATAATATGAAGAATGCATTATCATAAGTATTTTTCATATATCAGGACAAGGATAGTGGGAAAACCTCTGTGGTTGTGGGGACATGGAACCAAGAAGAGCATATTGAATGGGCTAAGAAGAATACTGCCAGAGCCTATCACCTTCAAGATGATGGTACCCAGACAGTCAGGTAAAGATTAACTTTATTTGTCCTTGGATCTGATTAGTAGAATATTTAAAACTCAGAATACTGAAAAACATAAAATTGAAACACTTAGGTAAAATCTCTGGTCAGTTTTTTTAAGGGACATCTTTTAAATTAGTTTTCTTTTCCTAAGGTAATAGTTAAGAACACAGTTTCAGAAATGGGGAGCCCTGGATTCAAATACTGGCTCTTCACGTACTACCTTGGGCAGATTACATAATCTTGTTAAATCTCACTCTTGTCTGCTAGTATTTGCCTCATAGGATTGTTATGACATTTAAACACAGTCATTTGGGTAACGCATTATACCTGGAAAGAGCATGCCATAAATTTTGGCTGCTGCCTTTAGCAGTGGTGATAGCATGGTAATGAGAGTGGTGGCGGTGGTGATGGACACAGTGGCTCAATTCCACATATTAAGTCTGAGACTGTTGTTATAAAGCATTTCCCTTTTTAATGTGTAATCTTTACCTCTTTAAGTTAGTTAATTCTACTTAAATATACTCCAGGGGCACCTGGATGCTTCAGTTGGTTAAATGTCTCTTAGTTTCAGCTCAGGTCATGATCTCACAGGCTTATGAGTTTGAGCCCCACTTCAGGCTCCCTCCCTCCCCCCACCAACAGAGCCTGCTTGGGATTCTCTCCCTCTGTCTGCTCCTTCCCCACTCACATGCGCCCTCTTTCTCTCAAAATAAATAAAAATAAATAAAAAATAAATATCCGCTAGCATGTTCCTTTGTTACTTTACCTTTGTGAGGTTATGGTTGAAAATAAACAGGGACTTTTTACAAAACTACCTCACATCTTCTCTGAGTTATATAGGTATATCTTGTTATAGCAGAAATAAATTAATCTCTTATTTCTCAAGAATAGCTAAGCTTAAGTTTTCCTTGTAGTCTCTTGCCTGGCAAGTTTTAAATTATCCATTCTTTTCTCTTTATTGGGCATTAAGTTTGTCCGTCCTAGCAACATGGTATTGAGAGACTCTGTTTTTAGAATGTGCTGACTTTGAGGCACCTGGATGGCTTAGCTGGTGGAGCACAAGACTCTTGATCTTGGGGTTGTGAGTTTGAGCCGCACATTGGGTATAGAGATTACTTAAAAATAAAATCTTAAAAAAAAAAAAAGTTTGGGGTGTCTGGATAGCTCAGTCAGTTAAGCGTCTGGCTTCAGCTCAGGTCATGATCTCAGTGTGTGGGTTCCAGTCACACATCAGGCTCTGTGCTAATGGTACAGCGCCCGCTTCAGAGCCTCTGTCTCCCTCTCTCTCTGCCCCTCTCCTGCTTGCTCTCTCTCTCTCTCTCTCTCAAAAAATAAATAAACAATGAAAAAGAAAAAAACAGAACGTGCTGACTTTTGGGGCTGACCAAAAAGTGCTGAAGGATGGGAAGGAGAGAAAATTGTTCCACAAAGTAAACAATATACAGGGCTGAGGAAATGGTTAACTTCAAAAAGACTTTTTAAAAAGCAATTTAACCTTAACTGTTTGTATACAGGTAGATAATATGCAAATTGAAGATTACTCTTATCAGGTAAATCACTCTGAAATATCTCAGTTTTATAGTCTCCTTATAGAATCTGAAACATTTTCTCTGTAACATGACCCTAAAAATATTTTATAACTAATGCAAAACTGATCCCTCTAACCATCTTCTCATCACCACCAGCCCACATGACACTTACTCTGAATGAATGAACTTGTTTGTTTCTCTGATTTAGGATGGTGTCACATTTTTATGGGAATGGAGATATTTGTGATATAACTGACAAGCCAAGACAGGTGACTGTAAAACTAAAGTAAGTTGGACCATCAGCCTGTGCTTTATGCTTTTCTCTTTAATCTGTATCCAGTGTGAAAAAGTCTACATAAATAGGAAATATAATTGTGAATAAACACAATTATATTTCTGCATAATAATATGGATTAATGTAATATGAAAATAATGCTTTATTCTGGGGCGCCTGGATGGCTCAGTTGGTTGAGCATCCGACTTCGGTTCAGGTCATGATCTTGTGGTTTGAGTTCGAGCCCCAAACTGTGCTCTGTGCTGATAGCTCAGAGCCTGGAGCCCGCTTTGGATTTTTGGATTCTGTGTCTCCCAATCTCTGTGCCCTTCCCTGGCTCACACTCTGCCTCTCTCTCTCTCTCTCTCTCTCTCTCAAAACTAAGTAAACATATTTAAAAAATTATTACTTTATTCTAAAATATTAATTAAGGTGCCTGGCTGGCTCAGTCAAAAGAACATGCCACTCTCTTGACCTTGGCGTTGTGAGTCCGAGCTCCACACTGGGTATAGAGATTACTTAAGAGAGAGAGAAAGAGAGAAAGAAACTTTAAAAGATAGAGAAAGAAAAAGATGGTTCAGTCAGTTGAGTGTCCATCTCTTGATTTTGGCTCAAGTCATGATCTCATGGTTCGTGGCTTCAAGCCCCGTGTGGCTGACGGTGAGGAGCCTGCTTGGGATTCTCTCATCTTCTCTCACTGCCCTTACCCCGCTTGCGTGCATGCATGCACTCTCTCCCCCTCTCTCAAAACAAATAAACTTAAAATCATTTTTAAAAATAAAATATAAAAATTATTTTAATATAATTATTTATTTGTAAGTTATGATTGTTAAATGATATCAGTATTATATTAAATTATACAGGAGATAAGTTTTTTATAGCTTAAGAGGAAAACAAAAATACTTTTGTATGGTTTGGGCAGTACTTTAAAGTACTCTCTGTTTTAGGTGTAAAGAATCAGATTCTCCTCATGCTGTTACTGTATATATGCTAGAGCCTCACTCCTGTCAGTATATCCTTGGGGTAAGTAAAAAAATAATACTCAGGAATTCATTTTGGGAACATGTTTCGATTTTTAGCATTAAGTCTAGAAAGGACCTTCAGTAATGTCCAAAATGTAATATAATCCCCATGCTATCTCTGTAAAACCTAAAATCTTTTTTATTAAGGTACAATTTACATAAAATAAAATGCAAAGATCTTAAGTGCTGAGTTTGATACATTTTGATAATTTTATATACCTATATAATTATCACCCCAAACAAGGTATCTTATCACTGCAGAAAAAAATTTTATAGCCCTTTTATGTTAATACCCCTCAACCCCCACAGATACCCCTTTCTGATTTCTCACACTCTAGGGTAGTTTTGCCTGGTTTTTTATTCCCTACGAATGGGACCATATAGTATATAGTTTTTTATGCCTGCCCTCTTTGACTTGGTATGTTTTTCAGACTCACCCGTGTCACTCCAGTACTTCATTCTCTTTTTGTTACTGAATAGTAGTCAGTTGTATAAGTAAATCACATTTGCTGATCCATTCTTCTATAAAGACATTTGGGTTGGTTCTCATTTTTTATCATGTAAATAAGCTGCTAGGAACATTTTTTTACAAGTTGCTTTGTAATCCTGTATTTTCATTTCTTTTGGGTAAGTACCTAGGAGTGGAATTGCTGAATCATAGATTAGATATATGTTTAACTTTTACCGAATAGCTGTCCAAATGGCTGTACCATTTTACACTCATACCAGTAGTGTGTGAGAATCCAGCTGCTCCACATCCTTATCAACATTTGGTAAAAATAGAACTACCCTATGACCCAGTCCTTGCACTACTAGGTATTTATCCAAGGGATACAGGTGTGCTGTTTTGAAGGGGCACATGCACCCCACTATTTATAGCAGCGCTATCAACAATAGCCAAAGTATGGAAAGAGCCCAAATGTCCATCGATGGATGAACGGATAAAGAAGAGGCGATGTATATACATATATATATATGTATATATATATATATATATATAAAGAAGATGTGGTATACACACACACACACACACACACACACACACTATGGAGTATTTTAACTCAGCAATCAATGAAATCTTGCCATTTGCAACTACGTGGATGGAACTAGAGGGTATTATTCTAAGCGAAATTAGAGAAAGACAAATATCATATGACTTCACTCCTATGAGGACTTTAAGATACAAAACAGGTGAACATAAGGGAAGAGAAGCAAAAATAATATAAAAACAGGGAGGAGGACAAAACATAAAAGACTCTTAAATATGGAGAACAAATAGAGAGTTCTTGGAGGGGTTGTGGGAGGGGGCGTGGCTAAATGGGTAAGGGGCATTAAGGAATCTACTCCTGAAATTATTGTTGCACTATATGCTAACTAACTTGGGTGTAAATTTTAAAAATAAATTAAATAAAAATACCCCTCCCAAAAAAAGCTACATGCAAAAAACAAAAACATTTGGTATTTTCAATCTCTTTTATATTTAGCCATTTTAGTCATTTTAATATGCATTTCCCATATGGAAAATGGTGGCAAGCACCTTTTCATGTGATCTTTTGTGAAATGTCTAGCCAAGTCTTTTTAAAGAAAAATTCTGACACTTACTCAAACAGTCTTTATTCAGGACTATTGGCAGTAAGTGTCAAGACTATAGTAGGGAAGAGAGATCCAGCTTAACTCCACTTACAGCAAAGACAGCTCAGGATATACAGCCAAACAGAAGGTGGAGGAGGGGAGTTTCAATGGATGGAAAATTACTAAGAGGAGAGATCAACATAAACTGACTTGATAGGATTATTGCTGAAGACAGGCCAGGATGACCAACCATCAAATGTGAGAGACGAGGAATTTGATCAGATACGGAGGATGATTAGATGTTGAGAGTGTGGGGTTCTCTCCACACTGATTCTTACTACAGCTGGACTCAGCAGGCCCCAGACAGGGCACAAGTACAAAAAAGAAGCCTACGAAAAGGGACCGGGGGAGCCTAACCTTAGTTTGGTCAAGGAGAGTCTGTCATCTGTCTGTCTTTTACCCATTTTTATTGTTATTGTTTATCTTCTTTTTTCTAGGAGTTCAAATATATTCTGGGTATGAGGTCTTTGTTTGTAGTGCACATTCTTTTCCTCAATCTGTGGCTTGCCTGTTTATTTTCTTAATGTCTTTTGATGAGCAGAAGTTGGTTTATTTGATAAAGTTTATTTTATCCACTTTTTCTCTTTTATGGCAAATGCTTTATTTTGTTCTGAGAAACATTGCCACCCAAAAGTCATGAAAATATTATGCTGTATTTCTTTCTAGAAGTTTTATGGTCCTACCTTTGGTTATGTGATGCCTAACTAGCTTTCTGTGTATTTTTCCTAGTCACAGTTCATTGAGCTTTGTGTATTTATGGGTTGATATTATTAATCAATTTTGGAAAAATATTATACTTCTGTGAGTATACATTTAACAACTTTATATACATGGATTCACATAGCAAAAGACTACCGAATAAAGTAAATATTCAGTTTAACAACTTTTTAATGGTTTTCTTATTTTTGTTCTTTAGGTTGAATCTCCGGTGATCTGTAAAATCTTAGATACAGCAGATGAAAATGGACTTCTTTCTCTCCCCAACTAAAGGATAATAAAGTTTGGAGAAAGATCATTGACAGTCATGATGATTTCTGTCTGACCATGTATGTGTCTCATTATAGAGTTCTCAGCCATTGGATCTCATCTAAAGGATCGTATAAAAGGACTCTCAACCACTTTGTGAATATAAATGTGTATATAAGAGGTTATGGATAAACTTCTTAAGGCAGATAGTTGTCTCATTTCTTTCATTTTTGTCATGTCTTATGATCCGATTGTGTTTTTTGCTTGGATAATGTGATTCCAAAATAAATCTCATCCAAGCAGTTTAGAGTCCAGCCTAATGAAATGTCATAATTGTTGTGCCTATTGAAAGTTTTTAAATAATAGATTTATTATGTAAATTATAGTATATATAACTAGTTAATGAACTAAAGATAATGAAGAAAGAAATTGATAGTAGGTTGTTTAAATGGGAGACCATGTAAAATATGTAAATTCTAGTGCCTGAAATCCTTTCCACAAATTTTTATTTAGCAACTACCAGGTGTTAGACTAGAAACTGGGCACATAGTAGAGCCTCACAACATTTAAGTTTTCTTCACCTCTGTTAATCTCAAGAAACTCTTATTTGTAATAGATTGTTGCTCTCGGAACTCTTATCTGTTTCTTTTCCCCCCAAGGTGTGTACCTGGTATAGACAGTCAGAGATCCTTCTCTTTTGACTTAGAATGGTTTACTCCCAACAAAACGCACTGTGCTGGCCATCCTTTGTATTTGCCTACTGTATACTACAGATTTTAGTTCTGGACAGTTTCACAGCATAATATTTATTTTAAAGTGAATAAAATGTTCCCAAGCAGTGTTGTCATGTAGTCAATGGCAGATTACTCATTTCCTTTATTTTCTCCATCCCCATGTTGCACACATTATCTTATTGTATTTTGGATGTACATATCTAAATAAGGAAAGAAAAGTAGCTATAAAATACTTTTCCTCCTTTTCAGTAGTTCTGGAGAAAGATATTTTAATTTGAGAAATGGCTAATGCAATTGATTATTGCAGGGCTGTTTGTAGATTTTCACGTGAAGCAGCACACATAGAGAAAAAGCACACACTTTGCACTCAAACTGAAGTCCACATACTCTCTAGCTTACTAGCTGTGTGATCCTGCACCAATCAGTTAACCTCTTTGAGACTCACTTCCTCTTTGGTAGAGAGACTGCGTCCTTCCAAAGGGGGTTGCAGAGTGCATTCATTTTACTGTATGTAAAACCCCGGGCCCAGTACTAGACACCAGGTTCCCAGTAAGAGTTCCTTTATTTCCTAATATCGCCCTTGTCTCCTATTAATAGAATAAGATCAGAGACCACAGCCGTCAAAATCTATTTCTTTAGTAAATTAGAATCGTACTTCTTACATCAATGAATTAAGACAAATAGAATTACCCACATTTGGATAATAGGTATAGGAGGGAGGGTGTGAGGGTTGTGAAAGGTTGAGTGCCAGAAGACACAGAATATTTAGGCCAAACTCTTCTGCTAAAAAGGGGAAGTGGGGGGGGGGGGGACGGAGATCTAAAAAACTGTATTGGATAGTTTACTGAAGAAGATTCTTAAAAATAGAAGTTGTAAGTTTTTCAAAATAAAATGTTTTTTTTTAAAGTAGGTTGGCTTTCTGTCTGGGCTAACAGCTTCAACCTGTTTAGGAAGGGCTAGGCCAGCTCTCCATATTCCTTCTAAATCTTGGGTCCCTTATATGAAATCTCATTTGATCTCTAAAGTCTGCTTCCTCCTCTGCCACTCTTCTGCAGAAGCAGCTGAGTTCCTAATAGGTAGGAGAAAGGGCTCAGCTACGGTATGCCTATTGTACTTGGAGAAATCTAGTAAGGTGGATGCTATTCCACACCTACTAAATCAGATCCTTTAGAGCAGAGCATAATCTGCGCTTCAAATATGCTTCCTGAGTGATCCACTTGATTTTAAATATATTCTCCAGTGAAAATCACCGACTTACGAACTTCACCTTTAACAGTTTCACACATTCTAACCCTCCTAATTAGGGTTTCAGGGAAATAACTAGTAGCTCATCTTTACAAGAATACAGGACTTTTCCTTTTCTTTTTTTAGCTTTACCTGCTTTTCTTCGAGTCACCACTAGATGGGGCCTATAGCCCAGCTCTACTTTGTATCTTCATGTCCTTGATAAAAGGGACTTAACAAAGGGCAAGAAATTATTTCAGTTACCTGAATAGTAAGCTTTTCACTCAGTCTGATATACAAAGGCTTTACCTGATTTCTGACAATTCTCAAACTTCCTAGTACATAATCGGGCCAAATTACCTTTTAGGAGAATGAAAATCAAGACATAAATTTTGAATAAATAGGATATGCAATCACAGTTGCAAATGAAAATATCAGCTTTCCTAGGATCTGATTTTAATGTTTTAATTCTATATGGAGCCTGAAGCGGGGCTCAGTCTCATGAACCATGAGATCATGACCTAAGCCCAAATCAACAGTGGGTTGTGGGGGCCTGGGTGGCTCAGTGGGTTGAGCATCTGATTCTGGATTTCAGAATCTCTGTCAGTGCAGAGCCCGCTTTTGAAATTCTCTCCTTATCTCTTTGCTTCTCCTCCATGTGCGCACATTCTCTCTTTCTCAAAATAAATAAACCTTTCTTAAAAACAAAAAAAACCTGAGTCACCCAGGTGCCATTAGGATCTGATTTTATACTCCCTAGTGTTGAGTGATTTTATTTACCAGTGCTTGCATTTCCACTTGAACAAAGAAATAAACTATCATGTATATGGATGTTATAAGGAGTTGTTGAAGTAAAAGTTTTCAAAATATGTTGCCATGGTGACATGACTTACATTTTTTTTCAGTTGCTTGGCAGGGATAGTAGAGAAACCATGCTCAACTACATGCCCTAGCGCAGGCTTTGTTTCATATGCCAGTGGTTTTAAAGTAGGTTGTACAGGCAGGCAAAATGATCCAATGCATTATGGGGAAAAAATACTAGAAATTCTCTAAAATTTTCATCTGTAAAAAGGAATTGAGCCTTTATTGTTTTTTTACGTTTGAGAGAGACAGAGAAAGCACAAGTGGAAGAAAGGCAGAGAGAGAGAATCCCAAGAAGGATCAGCACTCAGCACAGAGCCCATCATCGGGCTCGATCCCACAATCACAAGACCATGACCTGAGCTGAAATCAAGAGTGGGACGCTCAAACAACTGAGCCACCCAGGCACCCCAAGCTTTTATTTTTATTTAATATTTTATGGGTGGATCAAATAAACTAGTATACATAGTCATTCATAAGTCAGGTTTTGTTCAATAAAACACAAAACGTCACAGGTGGAAGAGGAGACGTTACATATGTGGAGGAGATGATGGAGATACCATCATTATTTACTTTCACCATATATAACTTTGTAGATTAACTAAATCCCTCCATCACCTTTCAGAAAATGGAATTGTCACTTTAAAATTAGCATCAAGACCACACATTAAAAAAAAGAAAGAGAAGGAGGAGGAAAAGGAGGAGGAGAAGGAAAAGAGGAAGGAGGAGGGGCGCCTGGGTAACTGGGGAGTCTGTTGGGTGGTTGACTTCCACTCAGGTCATGATCTCACAGTTTGTGGGTTCTAGCCCCACATCGGGCTTTGTGCTGACAGCTCAGAGCCTGGAGCCTGCTTCTGATTCTGTGTCTCCCTCTCTCTCTGCCCCTCCCCTCTCCTCTCTCTCTCTCAAAAATAAATGAACTTTTTTTTTTTTAATTTTAAAGAGGAAGAGGAGAAGGAGAAGAAGAAGGAGGAGAAGGAGAAGGAGAAAAGAAAGGAGAAGGAGGAGGACAAAAGGAGGAGGAGGAGGAGAAAGAAGGAGAAGGAAAAAGAGGAAGGAAGAGTGAGTTCAAGCCCCACATTGGGCATGGAGCCTACTTAAAAAAAAGAAGACCACACGCTATCAGGTATATAACCAACCAGAATTGAGGGGAGAGGTTAGCAGGTGACTTTCACCTGTCATGGCCCCAATCACTGTGGTCCTGGTATCTCACAAGATTTCTCTATTAGAAACAACACAGTTTTTTTTTAATGCTTTTTTGGAATGATCAGGAAGAATGAGCATGCTTCCCTCACTGGCTATGAGAAGAAAGTACAGTATGAAGACTGCTGCAATTCCACTCTTTAACGCTTAGAGAAAATAAAAGCCCTCCTGACAATCTCAACACTTTCAAAATAAAAAGAAGAAAGGCAAAATTATTAACAAAGGGAATATAGGGCTTATAGTGTTTTGTGTCCATACCCATTTGTAAACGTTTAGGCATTTTAGTATTTTTTACATTTGAAACAAAAGTGTTCACCAAAAGCAAGTACATCTAGCAGAACTTATGGAAATGGTAACCATCTTCACTATGGAAGGCATTTATGAGACTGTAAAATAATGCTAAACATCTCATCTAATCATGTACAACATTATATATTTCAACTCTATTAAATTGCTTTCCAGTACTTTTCAACAGACTACATTATGCTTTGCCTTGGGTTCAAGAAAAAATGCAGAAAAAAAATATTTTCCTCAGGCATAAACATAATTTTGATGTTGTAAATATATAATATTAAAAGTCAAGCTCTCAGGGGACTGATAGGTACAGGAGTCCAGCTATAGAATAAGTCACCCAGATGAAAGGAACAGCCAATATATAGGAAGGGAATATAGTCAATGGTGTAACAGCGTTGTATGGTGACAGACGGTAGCCAGACTTGTGAGCATTGCATGATGTATAGAGTTGTCAAATCATTATACTGTACACCTGAAACCAACGCCACATTCGGTGTCAAGTATATTTCAATTAAAAAACAAAAGTGCTCTACCACCAAAAAAATAATTTTTTTTCAAACTTCCTCAAAAGTCCGGCAACTTAGGGGTTAAAACCCAATTAGTCAAATCTGCTCTACTCTGTAAACTCACTCAAAATATAGCCAAAAACAGTGAACTTTCTTTTAATAGCTTCTGTGTCCTTAATAAAATACTATGCAAATTAGTCAACAGTGGTTCTTAACAGCACTAAAACCTAATTCATTCATTTAAGAATTCTAACAGAGCTCTAAGTATTATCCAAAGATTAGAAATGTTAATAGCTGGTCAAGGAAATCAGGAGTCTCTTTCCTTTGAATTCGTTTTCCATATTTATAGTTTTTAGTGTTCTTAACCCATAGTGACAGAAATCATTTGTTGGAAAAGCTTTTCATCAACCACTTCCAAGAAAGTGTTTTGCCATCCCCACAAAGCCAGTTGTGTACAAACTTGAGTCATTATTCCTAGAATCTCAAATGATATTTTAATAATAAAAAATGATTGGGGCGCCTGGTGGCTCAGTTGGTTTACCGACTGACTTTGGCTCAGGTCATGATCTCACAGTCCATGAGTTCGAGCCCGGCATCAGGCTCTGTGCTAACAGCTCAGAGCCTGGTGCCCATTTTGGATTCTGTGTCTCCCCCTCTCTCTCTGCCCCTCCCCCACTCATGCTCTGTCTCTCTCTGTCTCATAAATAAACATTAAAAACAATTTTTTTAAATAATAATAAAAATGATAGCTGCCATTACCCCACATTGATTACATGCTGGCACTATGCTAAACAGTTGAGATACCTTGTGACCACAACCCCATGAGGTTATGTTTACTATCTTTAACTCACAGTTTAGGAAAATGAGGCACAAAAAGTGGAACTAAAACCACATATGGCTCAGCCAGCTTTGGAATCAATTCAGATGGTGCAGTCCCTGTTTGTAAATAATGTGCTATAGCACTTTCTATTCGCAGAACCATCTTTTGCCCCATGAACCACTCTGTGCCATCACCTTCCACCTGAAGGAACACACCAAAGGGCTCAGCAAAATGCTGACTGAAATGACTGACCTTGTCTTGTAAATGTATGATACTTATTTTCCCCCATACAGTGTATTTTATTTTTATTTTATTTTACATTTATTTTTGAGAGAGAGAGCATGAGAGGGGGAGGGACAGAGAGAGAGGGAGACTCAGAATCTGAAGCAGGCTCTAGGCTCTGAGCTGTCAGCGCAGAGCCCGACGCGGGGCACAAAACCATGAACTGTGAGATCATGACCTGAGCCAAAGTCAGACACTCACCTGACTGAGCCACCCAGGTGCCCCTACAGTATATTTTTATCATGGAACACCACTAACTTCTCTTAAACTAACACAACCCACAATCTGGCAAATGAAAACTCACTAGCAAGATTAAAATGTCACCTTGGGAATTCTGTCTTGGTTAAATGCCATCAAACTTTCCCTTCTCTGATAAGCATTTGATGGTGGTAAACAACTGCACGGGCAATTTATCTAGAACCAGATTGTATTTTTATGTAAATGATAAAAAAAAAATCCTTCATCTTTTACTTATCGGTAAAGAATTTATCTTATGTTCTTTCTCAGACCTTTCTACTCAGACCTTGCCTAACAATGACACTCAATATTTGCTGAATGAATGAATGAATGAATGAACCCTCATCCTCTCTTACCACACCTCATGAAAGCTTCCCCAACTACAATTCTGAGGAGTTTCCTACATGTTATTTTTGAGTGTTTGATGCTTTGAGAACAACAGTATTTTCCTCAATTTTATAATAGTTGGGAAAGAAAAGGGAGAATTAATTAATGACTTGTCCCATTTGTATTCTTTCTTACTCAAATTCTGCACCACAAAATTTAACGGATTTTTTTTTTCCTTGCTTCTCCCTCACAAGAAGACAGTGTCTGTGTCTCTGTTCTGTTTCCCCCATTTGGGGGCAGTGACTGAAGCAAAGCCCCTGATCTCTCTCAGGTCAAGAAAAGAATCGAATTTCCACCTCCAACTCCATGAATGGAAAATATTCCAGTTCTGAGGTACTCTTAATTCCTCAAAGAAAGTGTCTAATATTATGATTCTCTGTGAAGAACACAGTTCCCAGCCATATCTTTCCTCAGTGTAATACTAATGAAATCAGTTCCTACGTTTCTTATATTTTGTTGCTAAAGCCAAACAAATGAGCAAGAAGATTTCATAACTCTTGCTAATGTCAGGCAGGAAATGTGTTGAACCTTCAGCATTTCCCCAGGTTATGAAACTCATCCTAGTGCCTCAGCCCCAGAAGACGGGCATAAAAGCACTCTTTGTAAGTTGTTCCACTTCTTAAGGTCTCCCTGGCATCTGAACAAGCTGCATTTTGCAAAACCTTGGGCTTTGCATGAAAATCAAGATTCCCACACTGGGAGTCGGATGAAAGATCTCCCACTCATCAGCATGCTGCAAGCAGCTGGAGGTTCCAGAAAGTGTCAAAAGGGCCAACATTCACATATATGGCACTTAGAGAAACACATTGAACTTATCTTGGCACCAGCTAAGCGCATTTATAAAGAAGCAGAATTATCTGTTTATTGGAGTAGAGGAGGGAAGATTCACTATTTGTCCATAAGCGATGAAGTGCTATTTCTACTTTGGTGAAATTATTCTCCAAGGCATTGGACCGAGACACTGCCTGTTAACTATCTCCTATGGAAAACAGAGTTTCACTAAATCTGGACCTTTTTTTTCAAAATGTTCTATACTTTAAAGTGATTGGTAGTCTCCCTTCTATCCCTCCAAGAATGAATTACTTCTTTTCTCCTTTAACTTCTCTGTGGTTGCTGAAGAGTTTCCTTTCATCTTCAGTGTCCTTGGGTTGCATAATGGGCCCAAGAATTCCCATGAGAATGAAGGCAGGTTGTCTGGCAGCTCATGGGCAGCCGGGGTGGTCCCCTGGGAAAAGATGCCCTTGGAGCTGGTTGCCTGAGAAAACTATCAGAAATAAGGTCTTGTAGTCCTAAATCAAGACCCATGTCCCCCTTTCATTAGAGTTCTGCTGATAATCATCCTGGGAATGTAGAGAGAGATACAAAAATAACAACAAACATGGGGAAACTAAGCCAGTCAGAGAGAAATTTGGGTTGATATCACTTCCAGGCTTCAGCCTTTCAATCATTTATTATTTGATTCATTCATTTCTTCAGTGATGCACTGAAAGCTCATCAGGGCCAAGGACTGATAGGTACTCGCATGTAGTACTGAACGAAAGAGACAAAACTTTCGCCCTATCATATCAGAGCTTTAGTCTAGAGGGGAAAAGGCCAGCAAAAATTATACATAACTGTATGGACTGAATTGTGCACCTCCCCCTCAAATTCATGTTTGAAGCTCTAACCCTCATTGTGGCTCTAATTGGAGATAAGGCTTTTAAGGAGGTAATTAAGGTAAAATGAGGTCATAAGAGTGGAGCCCTCATCTGATAGGAGTGGTGTACACACAAGAGGAGGAGACACCTTGAGAGCCCCCCATCCGCAACTCTCTCCCTTCCCCTCTCCCCCACCCCCTCTCTTCTCATGTATGCACAAAAAGGAGGTCATGTGAGGACACAACGAGAAGCCAGGAAAAGAGGCCTCACAGAAACTAACGCTGTTAGTTCACCTTGGACTTCTAGCCTCCATCCAGAACTGTGAGAAAATAAATTTCTGTTATTTAAGCCACCCAGGCTGCAGTATTTTGTTATGGCAGCCCAAGCAGACTAATACAGTAATGATAAGAATCATAAAAAGAGTAAGATAGGGCAGAGGGATAGACCGTGATGGGGTAAGAACTGTATTGAATATGACAACTAGGAAAGGCCATTGGGGAGGGTGGTTCCAGGCTGGAACGTTTCTAGGGAAATTAATGCCCTGACATGAGAACAAAATTGAGGCATGTGAGAAAGATCCAGAAAGCCTGTTGTAGCCCAAGCACATTAGGCAAGGTATAAGTCAAAGGAAATGGTGACAGAGAGAAAACCAAGAGCCAGATCATCAGGGCCATATAGGTCATGGCAAGGACTTCTACGTGGGACGGAAAGGCACTGGAAGGTTTTAATCAGGAGAGTGGCAAACATAGCTTATCTTAGAAGTGTCCTAGTCACAAATAAAGGGGAGACTGTAGAAGAGAGAGCCTCGAAGCTGGGAAATGGTCCTGAGGCTGGTGAGAAATGATGGAGACATGGGCTAGAGGAGATGGGAATGAAGAGGTAAGAAGTAGTTGGAATCAGAGTTTATTTTCAAGATAGTTCAGGGTTTGTCAATGGATTGGATGTGATGTAAGAGAGAGTCAAGGACAACAAATAGAGCTGTGCGATTGGGGAAATGCCATGCCATTTACTGAGATAATAAAACAGCAGGAGACACAAGTTTGGTGAGGAGGAGGTGTGAACTGAGAGTTCAGTTTTGCACATGTTAAAATTTGAGATGCCTATTAGACATCCAAGTGGAGATGTTGAATAGGCAATTGGATAGACCAGCATGCAGCTCAGGGAGAGGTTAGGACTAGAGATATAAAATTGAGTGTCATTAGCATTTAAATGATATTGAAAGCCAGAAGATGGAAAATCATCATAATTATACCAGCACCTGCTTCTCAGTTTACAGATCCATCTTTAGAGTCAGGGAAGGAAATATGGGGCTATTTCCCTATCTTTCTGCTCCTTCTTTCCCTTCTCCATCTTCTCAAAGATTACCCCATCTGGCTTCAGTGGCCATCATTTTCGTTCCTACAGGTGACTTGGGTGACAGGAGACTGCATCTCATCATATTTGGGCCAGTACGGCTGGAATGAGCCCACGAAGCTCATCCTGCAGATACCTGCCTCAGTAGAGTCCTCTCTACACCACGTTCTGGTGGGGCTTGCTGTTTTGTGTTGTAAGCTCAGTCCAGGCCTGGCCTCTCTAAAGCCTGGATCTCTGATGGGAGGTGAGCCTTTTCCGGGCAGCCTGCCTGCCTCTCTTACAATTCCATAGGCCTGGAATCTTCACTAACTCTTGGCCTTCCTTCAACTCCAGTAGGAGGGCAGTGGAGCAAGTGTCTCTGTAGGGACCATTGGCTTCTTTCATTAATGGAAAAGAAAAACAACTACTTTTAGTGGATATGAGAGAAAACGCATGTCTCCCTGGGAGTCATGTATGCTACCCCTGAACTGTGAATGAAGAGGGTGGCCTTGAAAGGGGAGACTCCGTAACCTGGCTTGGCCAGATTACAGACTATTACTTAAGAATGAGCTATAATAACAAGTCAGATCTGGAGAGGAACCCAATACTGCCAGCACCCAATAAGTGTTACTTGTCGCTTCAAGTAATGATCTTCGAAATGAGGTGTGACTAACTTGAAAATGAAAAATGGAGGGGCACCTGGGTGGCTCATTTGGTGAAGTGTCCGACTCTGGATTTCAGCTCAGGTCATGATTTCACTCTTTGTGAGTTTGAGCCCTGCATCGGGCTCTGTGCTGTCAGCACGGATTCTCTTGCATGGGATTCTCTCTCTCTCTCCCTCTCTCTGCTCCTCCCCTGCTCATGCTTAATCTTTCTTTCTCTAAATAAATAAATAAAACTTAAAAAAAAAAAAGAAAATGAAACTGGGAAAGGTTTACAGATGCTCATTTTTAGGACCCCAAAACAGAACTGTTTGAGAAGGGTTCTGGGCCTTAACTCTGCAGGACTTCATGCTGCTATTTCTTTGTCAGTGCCCTTCCGTTTCTGCTGCCTCCTCACTTCAGAAAAGAATTATCACCTGGGATCTTGTGAGGGCTTTGCTCCTGGATGTAGAGTTGCTAACCAAGAAACTACTCACAATATTAGTTTCAAAGAAGGGTCCTTCAATTTTTTATCAAGGGACCGTAACTGTGTTTTCCTTTAGCTTATACACACCATATATACCACCAATTCTAAGAAATGCACTTTTGCTTTTGGCTTTCAGCTGGAAGGAGGCAAAGGTGCAGCTGTCTTAGGTCATCCTGAATCTGGGTTCACCTAACACCAGCCACCTTCACCATGCCACCTAAGTTCTACCCCAACAAGACCAAGTCATATACCTTGTGGGGAAGTTGTTGCCACGTCTGCCCTGGCCCAGAAGACAGGCTCCCTGGGTCTGTCTCCAAAAATGGTTGGTGCTGACATCATCAAGGGAACGAGTGATTGGAAGGGTCTGAAGATTACAGTGAAACTGACCATTCAGAACAGACAGGCCCTTTGCCTTAAACTTATGAGTAAAAAAAAATAACGATTCAGGGTGATGCCTGAATCTTCACTGCTAATGTGAGACGAGACAAATTTTTAAGTGGGTAAAAGTCACCCCTAAAGTGACCCACCTACTTCAAGGGATGCCTGGGAATCATGATCTTCCCATAAAAAAACAAACAAACAAAACAACAACAACAACACCAACACCAACACACAGGCCCAAATTGAAGTGGTACCTTCTGCTTCTGCCCTGATTATCAAAGCCCTCAAGAAATTGCTAAGAGATAGAAAGAGGCAGAAAAACATTAAGTACAGGGGAAATACCACTTTTGATGAGACTGTCAACATTGCCTGACAGATGCAGCACCGACCATGAGCCAGAGAACTATCTGGAACCATTAAAGAGATCCTGAGGACTCAGGATGCCTGGCTAGCTCAGTCAGGGGAGCATGCGACTCTTGATCTTGACTCTTGATCATGTAGGGGTTCCAGCCCAAGGTTGGGCATAGAGCTGACTTAAAAAAAACCAAAAACCAAAACCCACAAGTATTTCATCTCTTAAGGAAGAGAATGCTGAGGGTTAACACATTGTTATCCATTGTGCAATAATCATCACTACTTTTCTCTGATAGTTTTCAAATGATTGGACAGGAAAGTCATAGTACTCCAATCTGATGTTCAGAAATGTTAGGATTTTCAATACTTTTATTTTCCAAACATTATTTTTTTTAAAAGAACATTAAAAGCATCAGAAATACAAATCTGGCCTAAAGGTTAACATCAGAACAGTTATAAAATGTTTGAAATACATCACATACTTTGCATCACAGTAAAGCATCAAGAGAACTAATTAATATACCCTGCTAATAATTAGTCACATTCAACTGAGTGCTCATTATTTTTAGTTCTCAGGTTAGCCCTTATAGAGAAGTTATATATGTATCTATTTTTATAAATAGATATATATGTAACTTGTGAAGAGATAAGTTTTATCTATCTCTGTATCTCCACATAGATACAGAGATACATGTGGAGAAGGCTAAGAATCTAGCCCAACATGTATTTCATGCAAGTTAAATCAATAATTTCTTGATGAGCATACAGAGAAAGAACACCTCATATGCACATGCTTATTTTTCTTTATATTATTATAACTTTTACCTCCCAAAGATGGGTCATCTCAAACTCAAAGGTCACACAAGAAAACCTGACATTTTAAATTTTACAAGTAGAAATTACTTTTAAAAAATCTTTTATTGAATCACACTGGAAATGCCTAGCCAAAAAAGAGATACATACCTTAAAAAGTCTTAATCAAGAAGTGTCTTCTTGATTAATGTTATTAATTATAAAGCTGTTTGGCTTATTGGAATAAATACCCAGTTCTAAATTAAGACAAAAGTCTCATTCCTAATTTTCCACAATTCTTCAAATGACCTTGGGAAAGGATATTGGATTTCTTAGTGCTTTTTAAAAAGGGTAATATATTACCTGGTTAGTATATTACTTAATCTTGTGGGAATATTAATAAATGAAAACAGTGTTGTATTAAACATATAAAAGCATAACTGAAATAGGTTATAGTGATTTTCAAAAATAGCATTCAATTACAAACAAGAAAAAATGTGACAGAGTAGAGATTTTTCTCTTCTGTTATAAAATTTAATAACAAAAATAAAGGAAGAAAGGGAGAGAAGGAAGGGAAGGACAAAGTTCTAAAAGGCGAATTTAAAAACAAAGTAAAACCCATATCTCATACTCAGATCTCAGAAATAGAATGGCTGGTGGGTGCTGGAAGGCGAGAGGTGTTGGACAAGGCTGCACAGAGTTCCAGCTGAGCATCTGTTCTGTGTCCCAACCCCCCTTCCCCAAGGAATCTTGTATTTGGGAAAGGCCTGGAGAGGGAGCTATAAACTGGATACCTTTCAAAACAACAAAGTTCCTTCCAATCTGCAATAACAGTTCTTGACTATAACAATTTTCCTCTAAAGATAGGTTTTGGATCTTGATGCTCGTCTGGAGTTTGGCAGCTATAGTTCCGAAATTGCAGCGAGTTCAAATGCTAACTCTATAATGAAAATGTTTTTACATAAAAATATGAATTTACAGTTGTTATGCTAGGAATCACAGGGTATGTAATAAAATTAGCATAAGGTATAGAAATACTTCATCTAGTTTTCCTTTACTGCCCATGTCCAAGATTAATGGGAGAGAAATAACACGATTAGTTTGAAAACAGATTGTCTTAAGAATTTTTCTACCATAGTGATACATAAACAAGGACAAAAAAAAAAAAAAAAAATGATTTCCAAACACTGGGATACTCTGTTAGGTTGTTAACAAACCATCCTTACAGAGAAGGAATGAGTCAAACGAAATACTCCCATTGTCATTCTTACAGCTTCTTAAGCAATGATAAAGATCTTCTAACACACAATGGCAGTTCAGATTGCTTCCCACATCACCACACCCTGATTGAGATGACCACCGTTAGTGCCCATGCACCCAGAAATCACATTCCTCCACTACAGGTCCTGTCCTCTTCACCAAGGGCTCTCGGGTAAGATCATGCCAAAATAGAATAAGGCGTTTTCAGCAAGCAAAAACAGATTTCTTTTTAAAAAGCTTTATAGCTAATCAACTCACACAAAATAATGTCTATAATAAGAAATGGTAATAATCATAATACTGTATTCTTGGCTGACTGTCTTATGAAAGGAAAGTACTTAATGCCTGTGTGTCTTGGGTAAAGGTAATTATAGATAATATATTTCTGATTTTCTGCTTTGACAATGTATTATTTATTCAAATAAGCCTGCTACCAAAAAAGTGTATTGCTCCCCATTTCAACACATTACAGAATCAAAATTTACAGTTCAATTAATAAAAAATTCGCCTCAGTGAAGATCATACCTTCATATTGTTTAAAAAAAATCCAACTCAGGTATACTTTGAAGGCCCCGAACACTGACTCAAATGATTGAAATCAGTCCATTCTCCTTCAATACATTAGCGTGATCATTCCTGGCATCTATTTAAAAGTTTAGTACAAAAGATCGGAGCGCAGGTCAGGGTAAAAAATCTAAATAATAAATTTTTACATCAAATCTTAAAAGGTCAAGAAACCACAAAGCAAATCAATAGATGCTTATACTTCAGACAGAAGAAAATCAGAACTGCCAACTGTTCCGCTGGATCTTGAAGTTTTCATCTACCATGGGTCTCACAGAAATGGGGGAAAAAATCAAATAGTATCAGAAACAAAAACAGTTTCTGCAAGAGTCTCCAGCCTCCACGAGCCTAAACAGAGGGCACTGGAATCTGCTTGGCCGACGTGCTGTCATATTCTTGCATTAAATCATTAGTGGTGTGATAGTGCATGGCAATATATGAACTAGCAAATCCAAAAGAGTTTACTGGCTGCAAGTTATGCGGACTGCTCTCCTCCTGGGAGGGGCTGCTGTTGTAAATGCTGTAGTAGGGCTCAATCCGAGTGTTGATGGGGGTGGAGCTGCTCTGACCGTAGTGCTGGTGTCCAGCAGAGATCTTGGGACTGACCACACTTTCCTTCGAATGACTTGGGCCACAAGCCTGGTCCACAAATTTCTTCTGGGGCTTTGGAGACAACATGTAGGCAGAGTTTGTTTCATGATGGGAGGATTTGTTTCTGTTGATTTCCAGGTTCCCCTTTCCCATGGCTCGAAGTCGAGTCTTCTGTTTGCAGCAGAAAAAACCCAGGCCCACGTACTGGAGGCACCAGAGCACTTTCCTCCTCAGCCCTGAGCTGTTCCGAGAATATATAAAAGGGTTTAATCCTGATTTGAAAAATATAAGGGTAAATCCAAAGAGTTCAAACTGGTAAAGGATGAAGCTCCCATTGCTGGAAAGGACCACCTGCACTAAGGAAATCCCCAGTGGAAGACAGCACACCAGGACGGAGAGCACGATAATCACACAGGTGACCACTGCTTTGGAATCCTTAGCCGTGGAGAGATTGACAGCAGAGACCAGCTGGAGCCGGTTGGCCCCCGGAGTTGGCATCTGGTTAAGACTCTTGGTGTATCCATGGGTCTGAACGTGCTGCAGTTTGTTGTAATTCTGGTTCCTGTAGAGAGCCGGCATGGTGCACTGGATGGGATCTCCACCCCCCTTTCCAGGGGCCCCCATGAAAGGCTGTGGTCTGGAAGCATCTACTGTGATCACAGGGGGGCACTTTCTGACTTGAGCATTTTTCCGCAGCGTCTGAGCAATCATGATGTAAGAGACAGATACCACAGCGACACAACAGGTGAAGTCGATCACATACAGAGACAAAATGGCTCTCCCTTCTCCGGCCATCAGACTGGACATGGGAAGGCAGAGGTGGGACTTGCTGGTTTTCAGGGTGCCCAAGGTGGCAAGAGTGAAACTGGTGGCCCAGAGAAGCAGAGTGAGGAGCAGGGTGCAGGGAAAGGAGGCTGTGCGATTGGGCTGCTTCCCCAACACCATGCGGAGCCGGTGCAGGGCAATCACTGCCACGGTCTTGAGGGACATGATTATGAAGCCTGAACTGGTGAGATGGAAGGTGAAGCAGAAAGCATCTGGGATACTACCGGCTGAGCTGAAGAACAACACAAAGGTGAACATGGGGGCTGTCACTCCACAGATGAAGAGGTCACAGAAGGACAGGTTCAGGATCATGAAATCAAAGTTGGTCCTGAATTTCCTGAAAGCTGGGTCAAAGAAGGACAAGAAGACAATGAAGTTGCCATAAGAGCCCAGGCAGAAGATGACTGCGAGTAGAAAAGTGCAGGTTACCAAGGTGGCGGTGTGGATGAGGTCCTGGAGGCCCTCCTGTAGTGTGGTGCTGTTTCCTCCATGGGAGTGACGCACGTGGAGCAAGGTGGTGTTGGGAGCGTCCTGAAGGTGGTCCGTGGAGTTCATCTTCAGAGAGAAGGGACTCTCCCTTCTGTGGGAGGGGAGTCAGGGCCTCAACTCACAGGCGAGCGGTATGGGGCAAAAGAGGCCCAGAGCAGAAAAGCCTGCACACAAAAATGCACACCCAGAAACAGAAAGAAATTAATGGAGTAGAGCGATCACATGATTTTTTACAAGAGTACTAGAATTTGTTTTAGCTCTGACTGATGCATACAAAAAAACATTTCTCTGCTCAAAGTCCAACACAGAAAAGACACAAACACCTCAAAATATATTCCTTGGGCTAATGTCAGGTTTCATGACACAGTGGTTTTTGAAATAGTTTAAGCATCACCTGGGGACTTAAAAAAAAAAAAAAAAAAAAAGCAGATTCCTGGGCCCCACCCCTTGAGTTTCTGATTGAAGGGTATGCAAATGTTACTTTTAGAAACACTCTGGTGCCAGACACCAAAGAGATCACTATGTACTTACAGCCTAATGTGGTCGATCAGATGACAGCAGGTGCTGTGGAAGTCAGAGAAGGGGAAGCTAATCCCAACCTGGGGTGGAGGCTGAGAGCAGCTGCAGGGAGTGATGGTGAGGAGCTTGCTGGGGGTCAGGAGCAGGGCAGGGATGGAGGGGCAGACAGGGTGAGATTATGGGAGTAGGTCTCACAGCATGTGTTTAGGTTACAAGTCAGATGGCATTGCTGAAGTATACTGTGGCCCCTTATCGAACTCCCACAAATCACTAACAAGTACTATTTCTTTCCCTAGGAACACGCTTTATTTTCCATTGTTTATAGTTTTTTCTCCCTGCTGGTAATTTCTTGGCCATCTCCCTCCCTTTCACTGGAAAAAAACTTTGTGTAGGACTACATTTGAGAGGGGAAAATGAAAGCATTGTATTTGAGATTTAAAAGGTACAAAGCACCCTTTTGTAAACTCTAACCTTCTATACAAAGGTGAATTGTTATTCAACAGCAATATCGTCATGATCAAACAGGAGGCACATGCCCATTCATGCCTTCATTTACTCAGTTTACATTTATCATGTGCAGACTGTATGCCAGCTTTATGCTAGGTGCTGTGGGTAGAAAGATGAGTAAGACCCAGCCTCTGCTTTATAAGAAAACTTCTTTTTCTTCTTGCTTTTTATTTTCGACTTTGTTTTGCAATGAGATTTAAAGTACACTCACAGAAATCTTCCGTTGTTCCAAATGTCAAAGCCCTGTGTGGCCTGGTGCCCACTCTGCTCTGAAAGATGCTTCCAGTGGGACAGCTGAAGTTGTTCCTTGGAGACTGGTGCAATGCTCTTGACAACTCAAAGGTATTTGCTTTAATCCAGCATTTAGGAATAAGCAATGGCACTGGGGACGTCCTGGGGTTATGTTCCAAATATTTAACCATGAGCTCCAACTGGGTTCCAGAGGCCTCTAGCTGTGCCTGGGATTAACCCTTTGGTTCCTGGATCATGGGGCACAGAGGAAGAGGGGACTGGTCCACGAAGGATTACTCGGGGCTCCAAGCAGCAGCTATGAACCTCCTGATACAGAAATGTCTCAGCATTCAGTAGTAGGTATGGCTGTGCCAGTGAGTATGAGACAAATTTCAGTCCTGAGGAGATCCATCTACCTAACAAATGTCCTTCACGAAGGAAGAAGATGGCCTCTTTTTTCTTCTCAATGGTCAAATAGTACAGACCATGACAATATGATGAATTTCTTCACTGGCAAGGGAAACCAGCTTTCTTATACTTTCCTTATAAAAGTTCCATGAGACAAAAATATAAATCCCAACCACTTGTTTCTTGATGATTAGAATTAAAACATAATAATGGATGGCTTTACTGTTTTCACTTACAGACCGGGTGCCTGTTTCTGAATCCTTTTTGATAGCTATGAGGTAAGAAAAAGACAACCTTTTGCTACTTGTTTTTGCATTGTTAATTGGACGACTGGAGTTAGCTGATGAAAAGAGAAGTAGAAAACTCAACTTGAGGAGGCAGAAAGGCAGAGAGATGCCCAGAAGGGTTTCTTCTTTGGAGGTAGGGGAGCAAACAGGAGCGAAGAGGGAAGCAGGAATTTGGAATGAAAGCATTTGGAACTGATGTTCAGAGAAATACCGAGTGAGTGGCTAAAAACGAAGAAGAGGGGTGATGGAAATTATGAAGATCACAGGCTAGGAGACATCTGGAAAGGGAACTGTCAGAGGGAAAATGGGATGATGAAGCACCAATATTGGTCAAGGATAAGAGGCAGGAGGGAAAAAAAAAAAGATTTGGAGTAGTTGAGGACCAACTTCCACTTTCTGCACAGTTATAATTTTTTCAATCAATTTAACATTTTCAGTAGGTTTTTTTCAAAAAAGAAAATTCTAGGTCAGGGATATAATTGTCAGTGTCATTATTAGTATGTTAACTTTATCAAGTGCTTATGATATGTCAGGCACTGTTTTCAAGGCTCCATGATATTAATTTCTCGAATCTTCACAGCAACCCTGAGACAGTATAACATATCCCTGTTTTACAGATAAGGAAACGAGTTGGAGACAGTGCTCCCACCTTAAAGTGGTAGGGCATGGATTTGAACTTAAACTGACATTTGTCACCACCACGCTCAACTCAATGTTCAACTCAACATAACAAGAAAGAAATCAAGGGAGGTTGGCTGCCTAGAAGATAATCATAGCAGCTATCACTTCTTGGGTCATTATCATACATATCAGCAGCTCTACATAAGCTATCACACTTTATTTCACTCTCAGTATAGACCTATGAAGTAGGTATCACAATCCCTTCCAGACTCAAAGTTCCTGGAGCCCAAAATAGGGACACACACACACACACACACACACACACACACACACACACTTGTAACTCTTTGGCAAGGTTGATAATTACACTTCTGGTATAAAGTAATTATAAATCATTCCCAGATAGTTAGGGGGGAAAAAAAAGAAGGGAATGTGAGGCTGGGAAGAAAAGGAAAAACATAACAGAAATAAAGGTTTTTGCAGAGAAACCTTAGGAGCAATAAAGGAAACAAAGGAAAAGTAAGCTCACTTCTGGGACTTTTAAGAAAGAGGAGGCTAGAATCACAATTTGGAATGAAGTTATGATGGTAGCACTATAAAACTCAGTGATTTGAGGAGGGGGGTAAATGAAATTTGTTACTCCTAAATATTAAAAATTACCAATGTTCTTTTCAGTGCAAGCATACCAGCTACTTTATTTCTGGGACCATAAGTAAATGATGAAAGTCAGAAAATGAGAAAAACTTTAAGTTAGAGCACCAGTCTTACACAGACATTTTAGCCACAGTTGGACAGAATGAATTCACATCCATGTGCATCTTGTTACAACTAAGGAGGGGGTATCCTAAGCAAGGACTAGTTAAACGAAAATTTTTGTACCATAGCAATGATTTCTCATTAAGCTGTGTGAAGAGTCTCTGATAATCTACTGTGCTAATTTAATACTTTAGGACGTATGAAAGCATTTTGTATGAGCTTTTACAAGTTAGCTCCTGGCCTGGATTCTTCCAATTCATTTTTTTTTTTTTTTCTCATATAAATTTGTCCTAATGCCTTAAATTCTTCGAGGACAGCATCTTCACGGTCTAACTCTCACAGAGAGCAAGGTTCTGTACTATTATTAGACCCATTGTATTTGTACAGATCAGGAAAACCTCAAGGAAGTTAGATGACTTGCCCAAGGTCACTAGATTCAAGGCAGATTTATCTGATTTCGGAGGACCCGCTCTTTCTCCCCAGGTGAACTACCTCTTGAAGCCGTGAGCAGCTGACAGGCTGGGGCAGGGGCAGTGGATGAGGGAGACGGGGAGGCTATGGAGAGCCCCCAGTCTGGGGGTGCGCTGGGAGGCTGCCGGGAAGGGAGGTGGGCCCCAGCTAGGGACTGGAGATGGGCAGGCACTCCCTGGGGTGGGGAAGGTTGTGGTGAGGAGGGCCTAGTTCAGGCCAGCAAGCTTGTAAGAGAATGGGCAGAGGGCTGGTGGGGTGCGGAGGGCTCTGGCCAGGAATGGGCGGTGGGGAAAGGGCTCCGCAACCCGGCGGAGCCCGGGAGCAGGCTAGGCAGGGGCGAGATAGCTTCCCCGCAGGCCGCGCCAGGAGGGCAGGTGCGCGGCGGCCGGGCCTGGACCAGCGCAGCCTCGCGCCGCCCTAACCCGCCGTCTTCCCGGGGCCCGGCCCTCCCGGCCCCCGCGCGTCGTCCTCCTCCGGGGCCCGCGGCCTCTCACCTGCCCGGTGGCCGCAGCGCCGCCCCCCTCCTCCTCCATCTCGCAGCCCGGACCCCAGCTCCGCCCGCCGCCCGGGACCAGGCTGGGCTACAGGCATCATCGCCATCGCCGCCGCCGCCGCCTCCGCGCATCCCGGGAGCCGCCGAGCCGGGGGCGCGGGAGGCGCAGTCACGGAGACGCCGAGGGCGCCGCCCCCTCCGCCGGACACTCGGGCAGCGGCGCCCGCCTGCCCCCCGCGCCCTCACCGCCTCGCGGGCCCCCTCGTGCCCAGGGGCCGCCCCGCCCTCCGCCCCCCACGCTGCGCCGCTGCCCGCGCAGGGAGCCGCGCTCCAAGGCGGGCGAGGGCTGGCGCGCGGAGGAAGCGGGGGCCCGTGGGCTGGGCCGCGGGCAGGGAACGCTGGGGGCCCCGATGGCCTGAGCCGGTGCAGAGCGTGGGCCGGGCGGCTGGCGAGGCTCTCCTCGCGGCCCGGTGCTTCCGAGACGGCCTCCTGGCTCTGGTCGGCGCTGCAGCGAACACTCTGCCTCCTGCATTCAACTGGCGTCGTCGTCCAGTTCGGTACTTTGAGACGGAGTTTGCAAATGAAGTCGTTATAACAACTTAAAATCAAACCAGCTTTCACTTAATGGCAAAGAGCCACGCAGTTTTTCCCCGTTCTCTCAGCTACCTCAGAGTATTAAGGAATTTACTGAGGGAACTCAGCAAGGGGAGTAACCACTAGGAAACCAAACGCAAGTGAAGAGAGACCACCCCTGCAAATGAAATAACCACGCCAAGAAATCGTGGACCTTATTTAATGCAGTGGTGCTACGTGTGCAGCTAATTTTAGTAAGCAACAGAGAAACCGATTGTCCCCGTATTCTCTACACCCCCCCCCCCCTTTCTTAAGTCCACAACACGTCCAAAATAATGAACTCATAAAATGGGTTTAACTTTAGTCTGAGCCATAAGCAGCATTTCGAAGTATGTTTGCCATTCTGGGTACAAAGTAAAGCCAGATAAACCCTTACTCCTTGTGTCCCAGCCTGGGTCATTAGAAACTTACTACTTTTCTCACCCCAGGGGGTACTATGTAGAAATAGAGAACACTACTTGAATGCCCTTTCCTTCATCCTGGTGCCAGAAACCCAGAAAACTTGGTTCAAGGTAAACTTAGAATACTGCTACTGAAGTCTCTATTTTGGCTAGCAGTTTATCTTTTTAAACAGAAACCGTTTGGTACTAACAAGTACTAAAGAATTTGATTTAGGTGGAGAACATCTTCCCCAGTATCCTGTACTGTCATCAAGAGAAAAACAACAGAACTGGATAATTTATGAAGTAGACATTCAGTCCAAGAGTTGACTATGCTATTGAATTGTTCAGAAATAACTTCACAGAAATTTCCAATTAATTCCCACATAATACTCTACTCCACTACCCAACCACTTGTAATGCAGTTCTATGTTGTCAGCTATGATGAACTTTGGCCAGAGAAATAAGCAATCAAAAAAAAGACCTGTTAGTATTTCGAGTGAGAATTCTAACCAAAGTTATAGTCCTCTCCATATGAATTAGCTACTGAATAAATAACTGCCAGCTGATTTCCAGGCATCTGGCCATAGAAAAGGAGATTATAATAGGTTTGGGCTGGAATGCGGCCATCAATTACACCTTTGCGAGAAATTATACTGAAAAAAAAAAAAATCCCAAGTTGTAAAGGATTCTAAAGAGGAAATCAGGAACTAATTAGTACCATCAGCAAGGCTAAAGCTACTAGACTTATGGCTATAAAATGTACCAGCCAACAGTGCCAAATGAACAGAAGCTCAGTAGTAAAAAACCGAAAATCTGCAAATGCACTAACAGGACTATGTTAAAGTATGAATGGGCTATCAATTTGCAGGGAAACCATCATTCTAGTACCATTATTGGCAATACAAATTGATACATGTGCAGGTGAAGGAAAATATATCACAGCAATTACAATGTCTAGATTTTTGACATCAAAATGTACTCCTTACAATGTATCCTGAGGAAATACTTGAAAAAAGTTTTAAGCATGAAGTTATGAAAATATTCGTGGCAATATAATTTGTAGTAAAGAAAACTGAAAACCTTGATGTTCAACAATGGGGAAAATATTCAAAGCAATTATAGTAACAAGACAATGGTCTTTGTGCACAAAACTATGAATACTATGTAGAAAAAGTTGATTTTTCAGTAAAACCAAATTCCTCAGTAATCCTCTCTGGCCACACTACTAATCACAGTTTTGCAATCTAAAGGGCTGGGCTAAGTAAACATTAAAACACACACACACACACACACACACACACACACACACACACAAAATCCCCCCCCAAAAACGTTAAGAAAACACATAGGGGGGACCTGGGTGGAGGTCAGGTTGATCTCACAGTTGGTGGGTTTGAGCCCCCACCTCAATCTCTGCTGACAGCTCAGAGCCTGGAGCCTTTTTTGGATTTTGTGTCTCCTCTCTCAGCCCTGCTCGTGCTCTCTCTCAAAAATAAACATACATACATACATACATACATACATACATACATACATACATACATAAAGGGCTTGACAATACCAAGTATCAGAGTATTTGAAAACTGCTTTCTCATCCTATTATTTTTTTCACTGAAACTTTCATTCCTTCACATTAAGAGACTAGGTGGGTAAATTTTCTTAAATTTTGAAACACAATTTACAAAGTCTTTGTTTTTATTATTTGAGAGACAGCGCGCGCGTGCACACAAGCGGACGCAAAGAGGGAGACTATCTATCTCCACTCTGAGCGCAATATGGCGCTGGATCCCATGACGCCGGGATCATGACCGGAACTGAAAATTAAGAGTCGGAGGCTCAACCGACTGAGCCACCCAGGCGCCCTGAAGACTTTTTCAAAGGATCCATAAACAACTAGATTATTAGCCATTAAAACCTCACTTTTCACCACTCAACCCCTTCCCCACCTAGAAACCTACCTTTACTCTCTTCCACTCTGAAACCGCAGTGACTTCTGAACTTTGGTCTGCTTTTGCCTCCCTTAACACCGTTCCCGCTCTGTGCACCATACATTTAGGAACTACCTTAGACAACAGTTTCAGATCATGATCTCCTGGTTTGTGGGCTCCAGCCCCAAATTGGGCTCTGTGCTAACCCACCCGGAGCCTGGAGCCTGCTTGGGATTCTGTGTCTCTCTTTCTCTTTGCCCCTCCCCACTTGTGCTGTCTCTCAAAAACCAACAACGCCCCCCCCCCAAAAAAAAACAGTAGCCACCTGCCCTTTTGTCTCCCCCATCCCTTTCATTCTTGTGGCCGCTGGTAGAAAATGTAAGGAATTAGATAATTCACAGTATAACCAGACTGGGGTATCAAGGTAATAAGCAACACCTATATACCTTTTATCATGACACGGGGCAAATGTTGGACACCCAGATTAAAAAATCCTGTTTTGGGGGTGCCTGGGTGGCTCAGTCGGTTGAGCGTCCGACTTTGGCTCGGGTCATCATCTCATGGCTGGTGGTTTCGAGCCTCACAACGCGCTCTGCGCTGACAGCTCGGGGCCTGGAGGCTGCTTGGGATTCTGTGTCTCCCTCTCTCCCTGCTCCTCCCCTGCTCACACTCTGTCTCTCTCTCAAAAATAAATGAAGATTAAAAAATTAAAAAAAAAATCCTGTTTTTAGGTCTATGGCAGGCCATAAGAATCTTCACAAGAGGTTTTCAATTTTGATGCACAACTGAAACATTATGGCAATTTTATTTTTTTTAATTATTTTTTTTAACTTTTATTTTTGAGACAGAGAGAGACAGAGCACGAATGGGGGAGGGTCAGAGACAGGGAGACACAGAATCTGAAACAGGCTCCAGGCTCTGAGCTGTCAGCACAGAGCCCTACGCGGGGCTCCAACTCACGGACAGCGAAATTATGACCTGAGCCGAAGTCGGCCGCTTAACCGACTGAGCACCCAGGCGCCCCCATTATGGTGATTTTAAAAGATATTGACGCCTGTGTCCAACCAGAGAAATTCTGATTCAGGATGCCACAGTGGGTGCCCAGAACTTTTATTTTTTAAAGTTCCTACTTTATAGAAAGGGAAGGAAAACTTCCAGACTCATTCTATGAAGCCAGTATTACTTTGATTCCTAAACCAGACAGAGACCCAGTAAAAAAAGAGAACTACAGGCCAATATCCCTGATGAATATGGATGCAAAAATTCTCAATAAGATACTAGCAAATCGAATTCAACAGCATATAAAAAGAATTATTCACCATGATCAAGTGGGATTCATTCCTGGGATGCAGGGCTGGTTCAACATTCGCAAATCAATCAACGTGATACATCACATTAGTAAAAGAAAAGATAAGAACCATATGATCCTGTCAATCGATGCAGAAAAGGCCTTTGACAAAATTCAGCACCCTTTCTTAATAAAAACCCTTCAGGAAGTCGGGATAGAAGGAACATACTTAAACATCATAAAAGCCAGTTATGAAAAGCCCACAGCTAACATCATCCTCAATGGGGAAAAACTGAGAGCCTTTTCCCTGAGATCAGGAGCACGAGAGGGGTGTCCACTCTCACCGCTGTTGTTTAACATAGTGTTGGAAGTTCTAGCATCAGCAATCAGACAACAAAAGGAAATCAAAGGCATCAAAATTGGCAAAGATGAAGTCAAGCTTTCACTTTTTGCAGATGACATACTATACATGGAAAATCCGGTAGACTCCACCAAAAGTCTGCTAGAACTGATACATGAATTCAGCAAAGTCTCAGGATACAAAATCAATGTACAGAAATCAGTTGTATTCTTATACACCAATAATGAAGCAACAGAAAGATATAAAGAAACTGATCCCATTCACAATTGCACCAAGAAGCATAAAATGCCTAGGAATAAATCTAACCAAAGATGTAAAAGATCTATATGCTCAACACTATAGAAAGCTTATGAAGGTAATTGAAGAAGATATAAAGAAATGGAAAGACATTCCCTGCTCATGGATTGGAAGAATAAATATTGTCAAAATGTCAATACTACCCAAAGCTATCTACACATTCATTGCAATCCCAATCAAAACTGCACCAGCATTCTTCTTGAAACTACAACAAGCAATCCTAAAATTCATATGGAACCACAAAAGGCCCCGAATAGCCAAAGTAATTTTGAAGAAGACAAAAGCAGGAGGCATCACAATCCCAGACTTTAGCCTCTACTACAAAGCTGTAATCATCAAGACAGCATGGTATTGGCACGAAAACAGACACATAGACCAATGGAATAGAATAGAAACCCCAGAACTAGACCCACAAACGTATGGCCAACTCATCTTTGACAAAGCAGGAAAGAACATCCAATGGAAAAAAGACAGTCTCTTTAACAAATGGTGCTGGGAGAACTGGACAGCAACATGCAGAAGGTTGAAACTAGACCACTTTCTCACACCATTCACAAAAATAAACTCAAAATGGATAAAGGACCTGGATGTGAGACAGGAAACCATCAAAACCCTAGAGGAGAAAGCAGGAAAAGACCTCTCTGACCTCAGCCGTAGCAATCTCTTACTTGACACATCTCCAAAGCAAGGGAATTAAAAGCAAAAATGAATTACTGGGACCTTATGAAGATAAAAAGCTTCTGCACAGCAAAGGAAACAACCAACAAAACTAAAAGGCAACCAACGGAATGGGAAAAGATATTTACAAATGACATATCGGACAAAGGGCTAGTATCCAAAATCTATAAAGAGCTCACCAAACTCCACACCCGAAAAACAAATAACCCAGTGAAGAAATGGGCAGAAAACATGAATAGACACTTCTCTAAAGAAGACATCCGGATGGCCAACAGGCACATGAAAAGATGCTCAACGTCGCTCCTCATCAGGGAAATACAAATCAAAACCACACTCAGATATCACCTCACGCCAGTCAGAGTGGCCAAAATGAACAAATCAGGAGACTATAGATGCTGGAGAGGATGTGGAGAAACGGGAACCCTCTTACACTGTTGGTGGGAATGCAAACTGGTGCAGCCGCTCTGGAAAACAGTGTGGAGGTCCTCAAAAAATTAAAAATGGACCTACCCTATGACCCAGCAATAGCACTGCTAGGAATTTACCCAAGGGATACAGGAGTACTGATGCATAGGGGCACTTGTACTCCAATGTTTATAGCAGCACTCTCAACAATAGCCAAATTATGGAAAGAGCCTAAATGTCCATCAACTGATGAATGGATAAAGAAATTGTGGTTTATATACACAATGGAGTACTACATGGCAATGAGAAAGAATGAAATATGGCCCTTTGTAGCAACGTGGATGGAACTGGAGAGTGTGATGCTAAGTGAAATAAGCCATACAGAGAAAGACAGATACCGTATGTTTTCACTCTTATGTGGATCCTGAGAAACTTAACAGAAACCCATGGGGGAGGGGAAGGAAAAAAAAAAAGAGGTTAGAGTGGGAGAGAGCCAAAGCATAAGAGACTCTTAAAAACTGAGAACAAACTGAGGGTTGATGGGGGGTGGGAGGGAGGGGAGGGTGGGGGATGGGTAGTGAGGAGGGCACCTTTTGGGATGAGCAATGGGTGTTGTATGGAAACCAATTTGACAATAAATTTCATACATTGAAAAAAAAAATAAAGTTCCTACTTTAGGAACCTTGCTAAGGCATAGTTTCATGCAGCTTGTTTAGAAAAATCTCAAGTGGTTAATATAATGTAAGGCCTCACCATTCAAAGTGTGAGGGCCAGGCATCAATATCATGAGCTAGCAGCATGAATTCAAATTCACATTTTAACAAAATCCCCATGTGATTCTTAGACACATTCTTAGACACATCTAGATCATCAATGATCTAGACCAGACCAGTGCTGCCCAACAGAAGTTTCTGTGATAAAAACATTCATCTGTGCTACTCAGTAAGGTAAACTACTAGCCACAAGTGGCCATAGAGGCTGAAGAAATGAAATTTTATTTATATGTAAATAGTCATATGTAGCTATTAGCTACTATACTAGACAGGTCTGGTTTAGGTAATTCATTTTGGTTAGAGGGCATGAATTTACAGATCCACATCTATGGATGGAAAAAGGAATCCATGAGAGTCACTGCCTAGAAAACTGTCTTCTCTTCTTAATGAAGACAAAAGCCAGATGTTAAAAACAATCCATTTATTGGGTTTTAAACTAGTTACACAATTGAAATCATCAGTTTGGCACTACTCTATACAGGGATTAGGCCTGTGTATGCTGACAATTCAATACTATACCGGGACCTCTGCTGTGCTTAGGTCTGTATCGAGTCATTCAGCAAGTAGATACTAAAAAATATACTGTAGTGTTCCTTTAAGGAAGACTGTACAGGGTGTGTTCCAAGATGACATTCACCAACTTGTGAAGTACTTTAACCTAGAAGATACCTTGCATTCTATAAACTTGTCACAGGCAAACATGTGGTGTTTGCATTTAAGGATGCACACAAAAAAGTTACATAAAAATCCAGACATTCTAACGATAAGTGAACTCAAACAAAAACCCCACACCTCAGCTTTTGTAACATGAAAAGATAGAGAAAATAATTTAAAAACACAAAAAATAGCATTCAATTGGTACAAAAGCCAAAATTTACTATAATAAAGAGCTACATGTGAATCTTTACAAATTAATTACACACAGGTGCTGTGTAAAAGGTTGCATCTGTACAAAGTCTTGCCAATGCTATCTCTACAGTTTATACAGTCTTTTACATCTATATAACATTTATTAAACAAGTCAATTAAATATAAAGACTCAGTCTCTCAACGATTCTGCAGGCAAAAAAAAAAAAAAAAAAAAAGAAGAAAAAAGAAAAAAAAACAAAAAACCAAAAAAGAAAGAAAATTACGAAATTTCCACATACACAGCAGTTTTCCATTAGGTGATGTATAACAGTTTTCAAAGAGGATCCAATAGTATATGCAAAGAATACAGGTAAAAATCAATCAGTCAGGGTTTTTGTTGTTGTTGTTGTTTATTTTCAAAATCACACATTGTATACACGCACAACAATCAATCAAAAATTTATTCACCAAACCCCCAGTTTTTCAGCAACTGCTCTATCAGCACCAAAAACTCCAGTCTGTAGGAAGAACGTAGACAAAGACTTCACTTCTGTGTCTTGGTGGAGTGATCCATCAGGTCCTTGGTTAGGCTCCAAACTTGGCTCTCTTTTACTTCCCTCTTCATGGCTCTCCAGACCCAAGGCTCTCAGGCTTTGATTTATGGCCTGCAGCCCTACTACCATCTACACCCAACAGCCATTTGGAAAAAATTCAAAATAATTTGAGATGAGTGAAATGACAGGACCTGTATTACAGACAGGTATTCTCCATTACAAGTAAATTGTTTCTTAGTGATTTCCTAGACTCTGTTTGTTCTTGGATGCCATGATCATATTGGGTAATTATTTCTAGTCTGAGACACTGTGGCTTTGTCAGATGCCTCAAAGAAAAAGTGTTCAGTATTCTGGAGATACTTCCAGACAAGTTAGGTAATCAAATGGCAGCTGAGAGCCTGTGGAACGTAGACTAATGAGACTAAACACAGAAACCACCAAACCGATGAGAGCTCAGCAGAGGCGGGGTTTAAAAACCTGCAGAGAGCCACCACAGATGGTACCTGAGGATCTGGAATTTTTGATGAAAAGAGCTTGAAGTGAGGACTACTCATCTGTATCAGGGAGGAAAAAAATTTCAGTTAGACAACAGAACATGCAAGAAGTGAGATTTTCTTTATTCTTCTTATCCCAGTGGAAAGGTTTCTGGGTTCTCATCTTTAATTCAGGATGAAAACAAAAAACAAAAAACTTAAGAATACAGATGAAATGTTCTCATAATTGTACAGTACCTAAGGTCCTTGGGGCAACCCAGAGTGCCTAGGCCCCACGCAGGAGGCAAGTAAGAACACAATTTCTCTTAACTAACCATTCCCAGGCTACTGAGCCTTCTCATTTATAAAGGTCCAAAAGCAGGCACATCAATTCTCTGCTTAATACCCGAAGCAGAGAAACAAGGAAGAATTTTCTGGAAACTTACTTCCACTGGTGATAGCAAAAGTCATATATATATTTTAAATCTAAACGGTGACATCTAAGAATGTCAGAAAAAGGAAAAAACTTAGGAACACCTACTTCCCAATCACCAAACCAATGACATCTGCCTGGGGATGCCAGACTTCTTTAATCTCAATTTTGCTGACTCACCCTTCTATGCATAATAGCATGGTGACACAAGGAGATCAGTGAGAACAAGCAGCTGGTCATCTGTGAATTGCTGTTTGTGTTCTTGCCAGTTGTCATGGTGCGTCCTTCGGAAATTGGATAAGGTCTTTTTTACAGTCATCTGTAGAGTAGGCAACGCACACACATTTTATTTTAACCTCTGAAAAACTAGGATAACTAGTTTAGGATAGTTATGTATTTAGGATACATATGTGTTTAGTTATCCTAGTTAGTGTTTAGGATAACTAAGTAAAGATCCCTCTAGACTTCAGATCTCACACTTAACCGAGTGCTGCAAAACTAACAAGCCAAATGGAACTTGGCAAAGCCACCAAGCTCACTTCTTTAAAACTATGAGCTGCACTTTAGGACAAGTCCCTGGAACTTACACCGCATTATTAAACCAGTTTGAATATACACCTACATCTATTTACCAAGGTGAAAAGGACAAAGTCATTGACCTTTTCAGCTATTTAGGTACATAGTTATTCATGAATACTACCATCACAATTTCCTGTTTAATATTAGCTCCCAGTTAGATACTTCCTAGGTATAAAATGTTAGTGAAGTATAAAGATTAACTATCCAGACAACATTGACAGTATTTTACTTCCACTGAACTGGGAGAGACAGAAGCTATAGTATTTTCCTTGCTACCAAAAGATCTCAAATATACACAAAAGCAAGGCCTCTGCAAGATTTTAATAATCACTGATGAGCAGGCTTAGCCCTGGCAGAGGTAGCAGCAGCAGCAGTTTTATCATAGCTGAAGGTCCAGAGTGAATGGGAAATTATCAGCATAAATGATTTCTTACAAAACATCACTGATATAATATGCATGCAAAGAAACTAACAAGAAAGATTTTACCTCAATAGGCTGCGGATCATTTAGATGTGCACTGAGATTCATAAGGAGCTGGGGCATCCAGGTGGGAACATCATAAGGACTAGAAAGAACACACGCACCGAGTCCTAGCACCCCAGCATGACGTTTGACCAACTCTGCAAAAAAACACACCAATGTATGTTCCAATATTTACAGGACTCTACTGCACGTGTTACAGTGAAATGAAATTAGTTTTCAATTAAACTAGTGGTTTTCAGGATGCCTGGGCAGCTCAGTCGGTTAAGCGTTTGACTTCGGCTCAGGTCATGATCTCTCGGCTAGTGAGTTTGAGCCCCACGTTGGGCTGTCTGCTGTCAGCTTGGAGCCTGCTTCAGATCCTCTGTACCACCATCCCCCCCCCGGCCCCTCCCCTGCTTGTACACTCTCTCTCAAAAGTAAACATTAAAACACACACACACACACACACACACACACACACACACGGCTCTCAGGTGTGCCTGGATGGCTCAGTCAGTTAAACATCCGACTTCCCCTCAGGTCATGATCTCATGAGATCAAGCCCTGCATGGGGCTCTGTGCGGACAGTGCAGAGCCTACTTGGGATTCTCTCTCTCTTTGCCCCTCCCCTACTCATACCCTCTCTCTCTTTCTCTGTCTCAAAATAAATAATTAAAAAATATATACATATATAGTTCTCAAGCAAAGCCACTATAACATACATTGGCATTTTATTGGAAATTGCTATTAGGTAACTATATGACATAATTAAGACTCTCCTGTAATCAGCACTTAGGAGCTTCACATTCCAAGCATGTCCCATAAATCTGATAAGCCTCCTACTTATTAAGAATCTTTCTATATATTTTTCATTCTTCCTGTGACTATGTAGTTAGCAGTCGCAATGTCAGATAGTTCTTTCCAACCATGTTTTTTTTAAAGATTTTATTTTTAAATAGTCTCTATACCCAACATGGAGCTTGAATTTACAACCCTGAGATCAAGAATCACATGCTCCACCGACCAAGCCAGCCAAGCGCCCCACAATCATGTTTAAATGTCTCTTTAAATGTGACATGGTAATCAGATCTGATTCTCAAACAGACTGTTTATCTTTATGCTCCGTTAGAGTAGAAACTTCTACTCTGAGAGGACTCTTCTTACCCTCCCAACAAATGGCTAGTGAAGTAGTGAATAGACCCCTTTCCAAATAAAAGCAAGGCTGTTTTTACTTTGTATTTTCTTAGTACCTTTATACCTAAGCAATAAAATCTAAAAAATATTTTAGCCTCTCCAAAATAACTAATTCATGTAGGTGGGTAGACCTGATTAATTTAATAGTTGCATGCAGCGGTGTATAGGTTTCTTTGTTTTTATTATTATTATTATTATTATTATTATTGTTATTATTATTTTTTTTTTGAGAGAGAGAGAGAGAGAGGATGAATCTTAAACAGGCTCCACAACCAGCACCAAGCCCAACTTGGGGCTTGATCTCACAATGGTGAGATGCCATCACGACCTGAGTCAAAATCAAGAGTCAGACACTTTACGACTGAACTACCCAGGCATCCTCAGGTCCCTTTGTACTTATCTCAATTTTTGCTTTTAAATTCCAGGTCTTGCCTTAATAGGCAAAGCTCATTAAAAGCAGGGACAACCTGGGGCGCCTGGGTGGCTCAATCAATTAAGCATCCGACTTCAGCTCAGGTCATGATCTTGCAGTTCGTGAGTTTGAGCCCCGTGTCAGGGAGCCTGCTTCAGATTCTGTGTCTCTCTCTCTCTGCCCCTCCCCCACTTGTGCTCCCTCTCTCAAAAATAAACATTGAAAAAAATTATTAAAAAAAAAAAAAAGCAGGGACAACTATTTCCAGTACCCAGGTACATACAAGTATTCAGTAAATATTTGTTAAGTAAGCCTGGTTAATTTCCCAAAGGATATGGGTATTTTTCTACCAGCACAGTTACCTGCAGAAGGAATTGTATCTCCTACAAAACCAGGGTCTCGCTTTCTTTTCTTCGGTAGTTTTGTTTTGCAAAGTTGCTCAAAATGAATCTGCATAGGACTGTCCATGGTCAGGAAATTACATTGTAACAGACCACTTAAGGTGGTAGCAGCCATTTCTCGAACCTGTAGAGATAATCACTTCTTTTAGAGTTGAGATCCTACATCAAGTGGAATGCTAGGGAGGGTGGTTGCGGAACTGGGCTGGGGACTTTCCCTGGCATTTGTTTGCAAATTGTGTAAATACTCTCACATGCTATTTCTTAATGGAGACTTCATCAGATCCTCAAGGGGTCTGTGACCTCAAAACGGATGAAAGCATTAGGGTTGCAGAGAGTAACATACAAAATTAAATTTCTCCATAAAGCATTTTCCCATTGACCGACAGTTCTTCTTATCAGGGCTATAACTGTTTAAAAGCAGTGCCAGAGCCTAACATTAAAACAAAGTTTTCCTGGAGTCCAGATCTCTAAAATCTACTGCTATTGTTGTTTTCATTGGTAACAGAGATACAGGACAATTTCTGCAATGGGCATATATTGTAGCTACTTCTGTGCAATTTACTTCTTAGGAATCTCACAAGCTTATGTCAGACTACAAACATCGTTTTCAGAAGTGCTAAATGCAGACTGTATCATTTCAAAGTGGAATGGGAACTCAAGTTTTGTTGAAAACAAAAAAGCAGTAAAATGCTATCTTCTCAGATATATCACAAAATTCCTGCTAAATATTCATAAAGACAGGAAATAATGATTTGAAAAAAAAACCTGAATATTTTGCTATTTATTGCTTCAAAAGGTTTTATCTTAAATGTTTTAGTGTTGACAGTTTTTGCATACTTAACATTTTCATCACACTATTAAGTGAATTACATTATAAAATGTTTCACTACTTCATATTCGGTAGCATTATTTCTTTTAATACCATGATTCATTTTTATATCCAACTATTGATTAGAATGCTTTCAACTTCTATTGTGCTAAAAATATTCTTAATTTATGTATATAATTTTTTTCCACATTGTTATGTGTTTTCTTAAGTTGGATCCTAAAAATTGGGATTACTAAATTCCAATGTATGAACAATTTTACTGTGAATTTTGTGGCTATCAGCTGCTTTTCAAAGAGCCAGTGCTAACATACGATGACAGAAGACTAATGTGGAATACTCATTATATATCTTGACAACCCTGTCATCATCATTACACATTCTTTTTTTAAAGTAGGCTCTACACCCAAATGGGGCTTGAACTCACGACCCTGAAATCAAGTTGCATGCTCTACTAAATGAGCCAGCCAGGCACCCCTAAAAGTTTTCCTTTAAATCAATAGTTTTCTTTAAACATTCCTCATTTAGATTATTATAACGTTTTTTCAGTATTATGAGTAGCTGTCACTAATTATTACTGATACTCAATATTCTGTTTTAAAAAATATGACAGAGGTGCCCGGCTGGCTCAGTCAGTGGGTGGAAAACGCGACTCTTGATCTTGGGGCTGTGAGTCTGAGCCGCACACTGGGTTGAGAGATTACTTAAAAAAAAAAAAAAAAATCTTTAGGAAAAAAAAAAGAAAGGTAGTTTTAATGAATGGCATGGTTATACTTATAGTAGCAGTTATGCTTACGCCTACTACATGGAATATAAAAATAATTATGAAAATGTTCTACAAGGTCCAGCCAAACAGTAAATGCAATTTAATGTGATTACTGTAATATTTAAAATTAGGAAATACTGATTTCAAGATTTCCACCTTTTCATTTCCATTCAAGTTACTAAAAAATACAAGTTAAAAAGTTATGGATAACTGTAAATATTTACATTGAAGTCTGTTGTGGTTGTCATAACCAACTGTGAGTATCTAAGGGACTAGACGATATTGGCTCCCAGAAAACAATAAAGCTGTACTACAAAATGAATAGGCTCATTAGGGAGGTAGAAAAATTTCCATTCCTAGTTTCCTACTGATATAATCTATTTTCAGTGCTCTCAAATAGAACATATAATTACTGGGAGTGTTCTACCATACAGAAAACCCATAAAGCCCATAAAATTAAAAAAGTACAAATTTCACAAAAATTTCAATGAATTTTCTTTACCTAAGGCCAATTTCAAAAGTTGTATCTTAATCCGTATTTACTACAACATGCTTTTCTTACATTTGGCTATTTTAACTAAGAGATTTATCTTTTTGTACAAAATGTTAACGTAACCTCACCTCAAAAGCTACCTTTAATTTCTCTACCAAGAAAAATAAAAAGGGGCAACAATCCTATTTTAAGTCTACTGGATAATAGCATTTGTGTGTGGATTTTTATTCTCTTGAAATTGCCTTCATGGACATTCCTATTAGCTCTTAAGTTAGTAAGGAAAATATTATCACCTGCAATTTCACATATAAGAAAACTTTGGTTCAAAAATGTTATCTGTCCACGTTCAAAGAGATGCCAGAACAAGTACATGCCCAATGTTTGTTTCCATTTGTACGACAGGAAGTCATGATTAGGGTATCAAAACCAATCACACAGAGTATGTTAAAATGAAAGTTACTTTTAATAATTTACACTTTAAGAAAATCAATCAGTGCATACTTATTAAAGAGGGGGTAGGGCATGATACCTTCTTTAAATGTATTACATTTGATTTGCTGTATCTCAAACTTTACCTCTAGTTGCTCATCCTCCAAAAGACTTATAACCAGCCACCTGATGTCTTTAACTGCATCTTCATTGTTAAGGAAAATAAAGAGGTTATAAAATACCATGGTCTGGAGGTAGGTCAGTACTGTGTATCTAGCATGCCAAGAACTGCTTCTTGCTGTCTGTAAATAAGAAGTAGGAACAATGCAAACAGTGCTACCAAGAACAAAAATGACAGAAATTACACACAAATAATATAATCTACTACAACTCTACTTTTACAAGTATAGTTAGAGCAAGCTCATGTCCTATATCCTTCTAAATAAAAGGTTGCATAAACTATTTCAGGTGAAGTTAGTTATTTAGAATGGTTGAAAGTAAAGGGAAAGGAACACATTCAAAAGTCAACTCTTGAAGAAAATTATTTATAATTAATGCTCTGACTCCTCTAAGAGTTGCACATTATTATTATTATTATTATTATTATTATCATCATCATCATCATTTTTAACCAGAAACCGGGAAATACAAGTGAATAAAATAAAGGGGATATTGATGAAAGGGAATGACCACCCCCCTCACTCATAAGCACATTGTATCTGAGGTGCTTCAGTAAGTAACTCTTTGTGTATATAGAAAATCTGGGGGTTGAGTGATTGCCCCCAAGGTCACACAAGTTGGTGGCAAAGGCAGGTACAGAATCTAGGTCTGTTTCTTTGGTCAATATATGTCTTCCCTCATACTAAAAGAAAATTCAAAATGAAAAACAAATTTCAGGTTTTATGTGCACTACAGCGGACTCTGTGAAATTCTTAGAATGATATACCAAGTTCTAACAAAATCATATAAATATTTGTTATACACTCTTACTTGTTTTAGCACCTGAAGTACCAAAGGCACTTGATGAGGGTAAAGCAACCCCTGAGACATTAGTGACAAACATAACTTTGCATCTCTTTTCAGTTCATCATAGCTATTGTCATTTTCCACTGGGGCAATCTAGAGAACAATAAAAAAGACAAACACGTAATTGAAAATAACAGCCAAGAAGTACAAAGGCAACCTTACATAAAAAAAAAATCACATTTTACTTTTAAAAGTAAACTTCTACGCAAATTTTCAGATATATACAAAAACTAGGGAATAGTACAAGGAGTCTCCATAAAATCAATTACCTCTTCAACAATAACAAACTCACAGGTAACCCCCTCATTTTTGACAACATCCCCCAATTATCTGAAGCAAATCCCAGACATACTTCACCCACGAAATATTTTATTATAGATCTCTAAAAGATAAAACTTACTTATTAAAAACAAACCTGGAATGACATCACCCACTAAAATTCATTATAGTTAAAATATAAAGTGTACAGTAGTGTTCAAATTTCCCCCAATTATTTTGAACATGTGTTACTGCAACTGGTTGTTTGGAATCTGGTTCAATATAATGACCACACAATGTATTTGGTTCATGTGGCTCTTAAATGTAAAAGATTCTGTGAAAAAATGTATTTTAAAAAATCTCTAAATTCTCTCCATCCTCTTTTAAAAGTCCTTGCCTTTTCTCTTATTTTTAAAAAAATTTTTTTTAACGTTTTTTATTTATTTTTGAGACAGAGAGAGACAGAGCATGAACGGGGGAGGGGCAGAGAGAGAGGGAGACACAGAATCAGAAGCAGGCTCCAGGCTCTGAGCCATCAGCCCAGAGCCCGATGTGGGGCTCGAACTCACGGACCACGAGATCGTGACCTGAGCTGAAGTCGGACCCTTAACCGACTGAGCCACCCAGGCGCCCCTTCTCTTATTTTTTAAATGTTTATTTTTGAGGTGGGGTGGAGGGGCAGAGAAAGAGGGAGACACAGAACCCCAAGCAGGCTTTGGGCTCTGAGCTGTTAGCACAGAGACTGACGTGGGGCTCGAACTCAGGAACCATGAGATCATGACCTGACCTGAAGTCCTATGTTTAAATTTTTTTTTTTTTTTTTCAGCGTTTATTTATTTTTGGGACAGAGAGAGACAGAGCATGAACAGGGGAGGGGCAGAGAGAGAGGGAGACAGAATCGGAAACAGGCTTCAGGCTCTGAGCCATCAGCCCAGAGCCTGACGCGGGGCTCGAACTCACGGACCGCGAGATCGTGACCTGGCTGAAGTCGGACGCTTAACCGACTGCGCCACCCAGGCGCCCCTTGAAGTCCTATGTTTAAACGACTGAGCCACCCAGGCGCCCTGCCCACCCACCCCCCCCACCCCCATTTTTAAAACAAAGTGGAGGAAGGCCTGGCTCCTTAGTTTTGTATTGTCCCCTATAAATGGCCTTCTCTTATTGCATCCCTGTGGTGGCATTCATTGGCTCCAGCATGATTTTTTTCAAGTTTAACTGTTTGAGTACAAAATAAATGGTGTGTACTTCCTTCATGTATGGTCAGTATTCTTTGTGATGAACCATTATAAAAAGGTTTGCAAAATGCTGACACTCATCTCTTCTTCATAGAGAAAAGCCTTCCCTCCTTCAGAATGTTTCCTTCCTATTCTCCAAATGCGAACAATAAATTTTTTTTAAATGTCATTATGAACTAATGAATTTCAACAAATTTAATGGTTTTAATCTTAGTGGTGCTCAAAATGGCTCCTGAGTCCTTTAACATAACTGTAACATCCTTGGTTTCTGCTATAAGATGAATGAGGTCTATCCTGTACATTTCTGGTCCAAACCTGAAATTAGCTATTTCTCCAAGGAGCCCTGATTCTTCTAGTGGGAAATGATACCTAGAAATCATAATCCAGGCACTACGAGTAGTGATCACTACTAGGCTGATTAGTGGTTATGAATTTTTGTGGACATTGCTAGGAAATAAGCATATTTTCTAAAGAGAAACAGATCATGAGATCATACTGATGTTTTCAAATTTAGGATGACTGAGATTTTACTAAACAGCTGTATTTTTATATCTCTTGTCACTCATGCTAAAAATTTCAGTTCCTATTGCTAAAAAAGGAACAGGCTCAAAATGATGTCAATTGCCCCCAACCCTGCAAACCAAGACTTAACTGTAGTTTTCAGGTAAGTCACGCCCAGTAATATGACCATCACCCAGGTAATTTGGAATTATCTTATCAGTGACAGTAATAGTAAACTCCAAGACAGACCTTTGCCCCTCCCCTACAGAAAGATGACCTTGTTGGAAAGAGTCCTTTTTGTGTATGCCCTTCCTTGTCCCATTCCCTTACAGCCTTTTAAAAAAACCTTCTATGTTGTAGAGTTCCTTGAAGCTCCTTTCTATTTGCTAAAGGGGTATTGTCCCCATTCATGATTACTGGACAAACAAACCCAGTAAGATCTTCAAATTTATTCTGTTGAATTTTTTTTTTAACACTATTGGCAATTATTATTTGTCTTCGTTAAATAACATAATAGCTTCATACCAATATTATAGGATGCATTTCTCACAAGGCATGCATGATTTTTTTTAAGTTTATTTATTTTGAGAGAGAGCGAGAGAGCACGCAGAGCCTAATGTGGGACTGGATCTCATGAACCGTGAAATCATGACCTGAGCCATTATCAAGAATCAGACGCTTAACTGACTGAGCCACCCAGGCACCCTGATTTTCTGTTTTAAAAGTCACCACTCTGTGTATTTATCCTTACAACCAGTTACATAGTGAGGTGAGATTCATTTCATTTCGCTTTTTGTAAAGGGAATTTTCACTTAATTTTGTTTTCTGATCATAAAAAGTATTTTTAAGTCTCCAAAGACAAATTGGTAAAATAAAGTACACTTAGGTAGCCTTCTTTGTCCCCAACCCTTAAATAAGTGTCCTCTAAAACAGCGTAAGTATATTTTATTTCTTTTTTCAAAATTTATTTATTTTTGAGAAAGAGAGAGAGAGAGAGAGAGAGAGAGTGCGCACACGTGTGTGCATGGAGGAGGGGCTGAGAGGAGAGACAGGATCTGAAGGCTCCACACTGACAGCAGGGAGAGCTGGATGCAGGGCTTGAACTCACAAACTGTGAGATCAGGACCTGAGCCAAAGTCAGACACTTAACCGACTGAATCACCCAGGCACCTCTCTTGTTTCTTCTGAAAGTATAGCTTTAATATGGGAAAAAAATTATTTTTCTCTAAAACACTAAGGAAGTCAATTTAGGGGAGATATTCAAAGTTTAGTATTCCCAAATTTCTTTGCATACCCATAACAAATGGGAACTTAACCATGCCTTTACTTTAACTATCCTTATTTACCCAGCTTTAGCCTGGTTACTCTGAGCTCTCTTTTAGTCCTTGGGCCTGCTGAGTCCAGTTGTAGCAAGAATCCTGACAAGTCTGTTTTTAGAGAAGACCTCACCCTCTGTATGTGATCCAATTCCTGACCTCCACCTTTGGTATCTGATCGTCATGGGCTGCTTTTCAGGAAGAATCCTGTCAAGTCAGTTTAGCAGGAATCCCCTGCCCTTGATGTCTCCTCTTAGTACACTATCCACTGACACCTCCTCCCATTCGTCTTGTTGGCTAAGTATCCGCAGCTGTCTGCTGTATTAGGCTTGGAGCCCAGTCTCTCTCCCCCACTCAGTCTTGACACCTATCGCAACAGACCTAAATAAAGTCTTCCTTATGATTTTAACAGGTATCAGAATAATTTTTCTTTAACAACTAAACCTCCAAGTAGAGTATACTAATTCACCATGTTAATTTCCCTTAGCAGACTTTACTAAAACCAGCATATCAGATTCCATCTCAAATCAATCGAGAAAAGATAGATTATCTTGAAAAGTAAGCTGTACCTTTACATCAATACTTTATATAAAAGTAATCATATCAATTTTCTATCTTATACTGCGAATTTAAATTCAAAAGATAAAACCATAAAAATAAGACAAGAGTTGTTTAAAAAAATAATCTTGGACTAGCAAACTTCAAAACATCATTAAAAATAAAGAAACTTATGAAAATGGAACACCTTTATAACACAAAAGAAAACTGGCAAAATACAGATAGCTGGCAGAAAAATAAAAAGAGCCAATGTACAAGGAGGCAGTCTCACTAAAGAGGTACAGTGATTTTATTTTTAATTATTTATTTATTTAAAGTAGGATCCATGTCCAAAGTGGGGCTTGAAGTCACAACCCTGAGAGTAAGAGCTGTATGCCAACCAGGCACCCCAAGAACAATAATTTTTATTTGACCATCAAAGATTTAAGAAACATCAGGGTTTGTGGGAAAGAGATAAGACAGGCTCTTTGGAGGGCAGTATCCACTAAAATTACCAACGCAAACAGACCTTTTACACAGCAATTTCATACACAGCAATTATCCTACAAAAATACTCATATTTGCAAAAGACTATTATCACTGTTTTTTTAACAGCCAAAAGCTGGGAATAACCAGTGACCATCCACAGAAAACTGATTAAACGGTAATACAGTTGTCATTATAAAGCGAGGCAATTATGTGAAAAGATGGTCCTTATCAATTTGCAGCTTGAACTAGTTCTAGTTTTTGTACAACAAACCGATACACACACCAACCAAACTGGTGTATGGTACAGGTGTGTTCACAAAGGTATAAAAAGATACACACCAAACAAATTCAGCGTAAAAATTATTACAAATACCCAACAGTACAAATCTCCAGGCCATGTAGATGGAGCTGTTTTCCTTTGTCATTTAACTCCTCCACAATAAAAATGAGGTGGTTTAGAGTTTGGTTAGTTGAACTGTAGTATAAAAAAGAAGATACTCGGGGCGCCTGGGTGGCGCAGTCGGTTAAGCGTCCGACTTCAGCCAGGTCACGATCTCGCGGTCCGTGAGTTCGAGCCCCGCGTCGGGCTCTGGGCTGATGGCTCAGAGCCTGGAGCCTGTTTCCCATTCTGTGTCTCCCTCTCTCTCTGCCCCTCCCCCGTTCATGCTCTGTCTCTCTCTGTCCCCAGAATAAATAAACGTTGAAAAAAAAAAATTAAAAAAAAAAAAAAAAAAAAAAAAAAAAGAAGATACTCATTTGCTGCCAGGCCTACCATTATCACCAGAAAAATTTAAGGTGACTCACTCACCTATTGAATCAGTAGTCTCTCTTCCTACCATTCATGAAAAAAATTTGTTTTATGAATAAAATTAGGACATAATGTTCTCAAGTTGAGAATAGATTAAAATGTTCTACTAAAACCAGTAAAATCCTGAAGTCCAATGGATAAACTTCACTATAAAGAATATCATGTTCCAAAGCAGCAAATTAACCATTATTAATTACCAGCATAGGATAACAATTCATTTGGAATAGACTACTTTTATATGCCAGTGAGATAAAAATCTCTTAGATATAATTTTTCAAGTTTTTATTTATTTAAGTAATCTCTACTCCCAATGTGGGGTAGAACTCACAACCTTGAGATCAAGAGTCACATGCTCTTCTGACTGAACCAGGCAGGCACCCCCAAATCTCTTAGATATTTTACTTTGCAGGGATTTTCTCTATGAACAACATCCTGTTTGTGGAACGAAAACCTTTTCAGTTACAAATAAAGCCTCTAAGTTTGGAAGAGTACTCCCCCTCCAATATTTTTTTAAAAAAGTATTTATATATTTGTTTAAGTAATCTTTGTACCCACTATGGGGCTCAAACTCATGACCCCCAAGATCCAGAGTCACAGGCTCTACCAACTGAGCCAGGCCATCTCCACAAGAGTACTTTCTTCTTAGTTCATCTCAAGAAACAACATCTACATTTCTTTATCAGCAACTGCTCTATAGGTAAGTTTGCCTGAATCATACCAACTCACTTCAACTTGAAAATTTTCAACTTTAATATTTTCTTAAAAGCATTATTTTTCTTTCTAGATATGACTTTTAAAAGAACACATGTGTACACTGTCTTAATGTTCTAACTACCATATGTGTAATTATAGAAACACGAAGATTCAGACAACCTTAAAGTTTGCGAATGTTCATCTGGGACCGAAGGGGGTATACACCGAAGGGGTGTATAGACTTATACACAGTATAAATTGGCTAAATGGTTTCAATTTTCTGATTTTGAGAATACAATGCAGTTTAAAAAAAATGTAACTACTAGAGAAAATTGAGTGAAGAGTATGTGAGACCTCTTTGAACTATCTTTGTAACTTCCTGTGCATCATTATTTTGAAATAAAAAGTTTGGGGGAAAATGTGCCCATGAAATTTAGGGGCTTTCTTCGGGTAATGCTAATTATTATCATTTGCTTTCTGGTCACACTACAGAACAGACTGACATACAGTGATTTGGGTTTTCCTTAAGATATGAAGTAAGAAAGGTGTTTTATGGTCTATTTGTAGCATAAATATGTGCATTTCTTTGCCAATTTATTCATCCCTCCTGCTGATAACAACAGTTTGATTAACTTTGGAAAAGCATCCTTTTCTGTCATTCTGGTAGGTCTGTCAATCAAGGGATCATACAGCCTAGCCAAAGTGTAGCAAGAGACCCAAGCCCGGCCAATGAGACTTTTTCTGGACATCTGAAATCTTTTTTTTTTTTTTTTTTAATTTTTTTTTAAATGTTTATTTTTGAAGGAGAGAGAAACAGAGTGTGAGTGGGGGAGGGGCAGAGAGAGAAGGAGACACAGAATCTGAAGCAGGCTCCAGGCTCCGAGCTGTCAGCACAGAGCCCGACATGGGGCTTGAACTCACAAACCGTGAGATCATGACCTGAGCTGAAGTTAGACGCTCAATTGACTGAGTCACCTAGGTGCTCCTGGACATCTGAAATCTTGAAGAGAGAAATGCAAGGAGACAGCATCTTGAGGAGGCTGTTAAATTCTGTTACCTAGGTCCCCAGGTACTGAACTGCCTAGATATTTCTAAGTGATCTATTAATTTCTGACTGAGCCACCCAGTCACCCCAATGGCATGTAACTTTGTACAACATCTGTAAATTTTTCTCTAAGTTTGGTATATGCAAAACTATTATTGTACAGTGGTGAGTTTTGATGAGCCCTTAGTGAAGTCTGAAATAAGATATATAATACATCCTCTCTTCCTCCCTGATTGTAGTCATCAGAACTCTTTATTATTCCAAACTAAAATGCGGTTAGGGGCACCTGGGTGGCTTAGTCAGTTAAGCGTCTGACTTCAGCTCATAAGTTGAACTTAAGTAAGTTATGAACTTACAGCTCATAAGTTCTGTGAGTTCATTTGAACTCACAACATTGGGGTCTGTGCTGACAGCTCAGAACCTGGAGCCTGCTTTGGATTCTGTGTCTCCCTCTCGCTCTGTCCCTCCCTTGCTCTCTCTCTCTCACAAAAATAAATACTAAAAAAAATTAACAATAAACAAAATAAAAAGCACTTAAAGATTATTAACAAAAATACTCTACAATAATTACAATATATACAAGTATCTGACACCGTGCTCTCTGCTTTACAGGCATTGTCTCATTTCATCCTTGCAACAACTCTGTGAGGGATATTGGTATTATCCCTCACTTTATATATAAGGAGTCAGTCTTACAAGTTCAGTAGCTTGTGCAAGATCACAAAATTGCACCTCTCACAAACAGAATTTTGAAGTAGGTCTCTTTTTTTAAGTCTAAAGCCAATGTTGTGTAAACTATTCCTGTTTGAAAATCCTCTTCCTTTAACCTTTAGCGGTATGCAGACTCTTCAACTAGAATAGGCAAATAATAGAAACTTCCACTTTGATATAGATTTCAAGGTTTTTTGTTTTTTGAATTGCTACACAACTGTTTTTTGCGGGATGAGATATATAACACTTCATTTAGAATCTAAGAAGCATCTCAAGTATGTCCAAAACAGAATTTCGGATCTCATCTCTTACCATTTCTGAGTGCCTCCCACAGTTTAATAAGCAACAATGTGCTTTCAGACTCCTTTCTTTATCTTCACTCTACAAAGCTGATGTGCATGCAAACTGACTGCTCATTTGTGTGCTGTATAGTGTCTTTGTACCCCAGACCCCACTCACCATGATGACCTAAAGCAGATTCTCAATCTCAACATCTGAAGATGCAGGTGAAATGTTAGGCCTGTCACAAGCAATTCATACAATACAGCTTTCTGATGATTTCAGTTTTATAAATGTCACATGGATTCAAAATATCCTTCTATCAAACCTCACTCTCATACACCTCCTTACTGATTTTTTTTTTTTTTTAATTCTACCCCTAACATGGGACTGAAACTCCCAACCCTGAGATCAAGAGTAACATGCCCTTCCAAATGAGCCAGCCAGACTCTGCTCTCCTTCCTCCCTCCCCGTTTCCCTCCCTCCCTCCCTCCCTTCCTTCCTTTCTTTCTTTCTCTCTTTCTTTCTTTCTTTCTAAGTGAAAGAAAGGGGTAGAACTCCAACTATCCCCAAGTTCACCGCACATTATGCATGTAAGAACCTATGAGATCATGTTCTATATCCACTGCTTATGTGGCAGTGGAGAAAAGTTTAAGCACCACTGACCTAAAGAAAAACCCTATGTACCCGAATGACTTACAAGTAACATGGACCTATATACACTAATAGCTACTGTCCATTCTTCTATCCCAAAAGATCCCAGAGGTGCTCATGGGCTTTAGGCCCTACACAGAATTCTTAGAAGTATTTTAGTGGTGAATCTTTTGAAAATTACTATGTAGAGCTCTATTTTTTGAAATTTCCGAAAGACAAAGTATACTGTGGCAAAACAGAAGTTTAGCATTATACTTGCCGAGAAACAGTAACAAGGACGTTCCTACTGAAATGGTAACTATATTGAACAGTAACTGTCAAGTAGTGGTGATGTCTGTCCCAACGGTGTCAAGAGTGGTGATGTCTGTCCCAACGGTTCCAAATGTGCAGTGATACCAGGCTGCTTCCTAACCACATGTGACTGTGGACTACAACTGTGGCAGCCAATGTATCAGTCTGCGACCTTAGTTTACTAGCTTCATCATCCGACTAGATGATAATTAGAACCACCTCAGGTTATACCTTTTGTCAATGTCATTATAGGATTACCAGAAACAAGTTATTTCTGGCAGATATTTGTTACAAGCTATTATAGTCCCATTGAACACTGTAAAATAAATACGATATACTGTATGTAGAATATTTAATAAAACCTCAGATTATACACTAAATAAAAAAAATCAGAAATAGCTACATTCAAAAACTTCATTGTGTCTTTTTTTTTTTTAATTTACGAATATTTTCCTAAACTATTACTTAGAAATTGGTTATCGGTAAAACAGTACTGTCTATGAACTCTTCACGTATCTGTCAAGATCCTAGGCTTACCAAATGCTAAAAAGATTATTTCAACAAGTATTAAACTACCATCACCTCATGATTTCCCTGCAACTATTCTACTTCTTAGAGATCCAACCAGCTCCTACACAGTCTATAAAACTATAAGCCATCAGATGATAAATATAAAATATAAATTCCCGGTGAAGGTCAGAAGGGGATGCATTCTTTTTTTTCCTCTCCTTTCCAAGTTGTTATTTAGATTCCAGTTAGTTAACAGAGGGTGATGCATTCTTAATTTCAGCCATAAACTTACCTTAAAAAACAAAGGTAGAAGTTGAAGTTGTTCTGTGACAGCTGTAGAGAAGGATCTTCCGGCACTAGCCATCAGCCATTTCAATACTATTTGAAAACACACACACAGAATCAGTCTTTGCTATACAGTCAGAGAGCAAAAAGTAGAATAATATTGTAGTGCTGGTGTCAGAGAGTCACTCTGATAACTCCGGTAACTAACTCTTCAATACTAAGAAAGAGATCATCTACGTTACTTCATAAATTAGACGCTCACTAACCAGCATGATGACAGGAACCACAATAACGGTTGTCAACCAACTAGGGTACCAAAGCCACTCTCAAAAAATGAATCAGCAAAATTATTAACAACCTACTAAATAGCAACACCAACTACAAATTAAAACTAGCCTTCATTAATTTTCATGCAGTAAAAGTGATAACAAGTTAGTTGTTTATACTTAGAATGCTTGAAAAAATTTTAAATATAAAAGTAACAAGACACCTCCGATAACCAAGACAATTTTGAAAAAGAACAAAGTTAGAGGATTCACACTTTCAGATTTCAAAACTTACTAGTAACTACAGTATTCAAAATAGTGTGGCACTGACATAAGGACAGAGAGACATATAGACCAGTGGAATAAACTAGAGAGTCTAGAAGCCCTCACACATATGGCTAATTTTCAGTAAGAGTGCCATATTCAATAAAGAAATGAGTCTTTTCAACAAATGGTGCCAGGAAACTGGGTACCCATCAGCAAAAGAATGAAGTTGACTCTCACCTTACACCATATACAAAAATTAACTCAGAGCGAATTAAAGATCTAAACTTAAGAACTATAAGTACAAAACTCTTAAAAAAAACTTAAAGGAAAAACTTCATGACATTGGATTTGGCAATGATTTCTTGGATATGATACCAAAAACAAAGACAACAGAAGGGAAAATAGATAAATTAGACTTCATCAAAATTAAAAACTTTTGTACATCAAAGGATACTAATATTAGACAGTAAAAAGACAAACCACTGAGTGAGAAAATATCTGCAAATCGTATTATGAGATAAGGGGTTGATATCCAGAATATATAAAGATCTCCAACTCAATAACAAAATTAATAACCTAGTCCAAACATGGGCAAAGGACTTGAAGAGACATTTCTCCAAAGATTTAAAAAAAAAAAAAGGGGGGGGGGAAATTAGCAAATAAAAAGATGTTTAACTACTGATCATTAGGGAAACACATCAAAACCACAGGGTTATCTTTTTCACACTCATCTGGATAGTTGTAAGTCACAAAAACAGAAAACAAGCATCGGCATGAGCATGAAAAAAATGCAACCCTCTTGCAGTGCTTGCTGGTAGGAATAGAAAAAGGTGCAGCCAGAAGAAAAGAGCTTGGTTGCTCTTAAAAATTAAGTCAAACATAGAATTACCATATGGTCCAGCAATTCCACTTCCAATATCTCAAAGAATTGAAAACAGGGACTCAAAACAGATACCCATACAATACTGCTCACAGCAGCATTATTCACAGTAGCCAAAAGGCACAAATAGCCTACATGTCCCTCAACAGATAAATGGATAAATATTGAAAACACTATGCAAAGTTAAAAAAAACAGGCATAAGAGGACAAATATTGTATGATTCCACTTATATGAAGTACCTAGAATAGGCAAATTCAGAGACCGAGTGGAATGGTGGCTGCCAGGGCAACGGGAGGGTGGGAACAAGAATTTACAGATAGGAATATTGGGTGCAGGGCTTCAGTTCTGCAAGATGAAGTAATGGAAATGGACGAAGGCAATGGTTGTACAACAACATGAATGTATTTGATGCCACCAAACTGTAAATTTTATATTATGTATGTTTTACCAAGGTAAAAATAAGGGGGGCGGGGGGGGACGACAAAAGGATGATCTAAATAAATGTCTGTTTTGTTCTGTTCCCCCCCACCCCAGTTATAAATTGTCTGTTTTTAAGTGAGTTTCTATTAATTTTAGCCACTCACTAGTTTTCAAGAGTTTAATGCCTTGAGTTCGTTCATCTTCTTCACCAATTCCATTTTCTTCCATAACATGGTTCTGAATTTCTTCATCCACCTCCATGAGGGGTTTCAGTTTGTCTAGAATTCGAGCAGTAAACTCAGGGACCCGAGGGGATGCTGTTGGCGCCGTGTTTGGCAAAGAAACATCTATCATAAATATGTAGGTCAGCACACTGTGAAATGAAATATGTACAATGAGAAGAAATCCCACATTATCAATAAAACTAAGGTTCAAAAGTGATGACCCAAGCAAAATAAATATTTGAATGATGACTCCTGTGAGAGAGTCTCTCGTGCTGTGCCTAGAATTTGGAGGCACTGAGAACCAGTCAAATGCTCACCTCTGGCTTATGAGCTCACTGCTGTCCTGTTTTACATGATGGCCTCCTGTCTAGTGTCCCAAACACAATATATAACACAACTTGAAGAGTACCATGGAATTCAATATAACATAACCAGTACTATGAGACACTAAAATTTAATTTAAAAAAAGAACTCAAGAAGTATACCATACCACAGAGAAAATAATACCTACCTCCCTATTCTTTCCCTAACATTTTTGTAAACCTGGGTGAGTTTGGGTTCCAAGTACTTCAGTAGTCTGTGCAATAGCTCCGGCACTCTCCACTCTTGCTGGGCAAGGCCACCTTGCAGCACATAGAGTCGACTAGAATTAAAGCACAGGACAGTTGTGTTAGAGCCTGTCCCTGCCTTTCCATATGACAGTATAGATTAATGGAGTCTAGACTCTACTTCAAATTGTTTCATTTTCTTACCTAATAAATAATAAAATGGACAATTCAAAACAGCACCTTTATGAAGATTTTATTACTTTTACTGCATCATTTTCTCTGTATTCTCATTTCCTCTCCACTACTACATAATCAAAAGAAATACTGACTTGAGAATATGAATTGATTTCTAAGCATCAGAATATTCCCCATTAAATAGTAATAGCAACAAACTGTTATTCTTGTCAACAAGATTACCTAGATTTCCTTCTCTAGTCTACTAATTTTTTCCAGCTCCTTATATTCCACACCAAGAATACTTTTCCTTGAAAGGATTACTCTGTTCTTTCCTAATAAGAAAGAGTGAAAAAGGAGAGGATGTGATGAAGAAGTTAGTGTTGTCATGACATAAAAAAGCGGCCCCAAAAGAAAAGATCTGACAGCGGAGATGGCTGAATCTAAATTTTGTCTGAATTGCTCAGGTTGCCTCCATTTTTACTTCTTCCCAGCTGGAGAAATAACTCTACTTAGTGTCATAAATTGTACTGAACTGGATCATTCATCTCTCACAAGAAAACAGTTACAACATCTAGCCTTTAGGAGTATAGACAGTTCACTTCCATTTACACATCAAGAGCAAAGCTGTTATCTTTTGTTGCAAAATCTTTTGTTAACCTTGTAAGTTTTCTTTTTATTTACCATGCATCTACAAAGGATCCTCCTTCACCACTCAATGGTGATTCCAACAGTAGCTCAAAGAGCCAATGAAGTTTCCGGGGATCTCTGCTTTCCTGTGTTGAAAACATAAAATAACAATAAAAAGAGGGGTCCTACAATTTTCTATATATACCAGATCCTGTTAGTTTAAAAAATTTTCTTTTTAAGTTTATTTATTTGAGAGAGAGAGAGAGAGAGCGAGTGAGCGAGCATGTACATGAGCAGGGAAAGGGCAGAAAGAGAGAATCCCAAGCAGGCCCTATACTGTCAGCACGGAGCCTGACGCAGGGTTCAAACCCACGAACTGTGAGATCATGACCTAAGCTGAAACCAGTAGGTGGACGCTTAACCACTGAGCCTCCCAGGCGCCCCTGGATCCTGTTATTTTAGCAGTATTATAAATAAATACAAGTATGAGGGGAGAAAATCAAACTAAAACTCATAGGTTAGTCAAATCCAAATATAGCTCATGTTAGAAAGACTAATAGTAAGAAAACTGTTCTTAGCTAAACGGATTGTCTTTAAATCAAAGTTTACAAGCTAGGGACATATTTAATGTGGAAAGTAACATCTATATAACCTTGTATCATCTGGCTTTTACTATATGTAAGTCACATTTCCAGATATATGATACAATTTGCCATTTAATCTAAGAATGCATTACCATGACAAAGAAGATGTAATTAATAATCACTTAAGAATTATCACTCAAGGTTTATGTGAAAGGCTAAACAGCCATCTTTAATTATGTTAGATGACAAAAACATGAAGAAAAATTTCAAGACTCAGGAGATATAATGAGATTTCACAGGTTTTAAGAAAGGGCATGAAATAGTTTGAATAGATCAGTAAGACACAAAAAGAAGCAGCACTTACACAGGATGTCGCTATACAAGTTCCCCAGTCATTGTAAGTTTCTACTGTAATGTTGGACAGTGCTGTTCTAAGCAGAGGGCAAAGAAGCTCCCAAAGCTTCTCCACCTACTCAAAACGAAATACATGGAGAAAAGTTAATGACATACTCAGAACATTTCTTTTCAACCATCTTTCCCTACCTAGAAATACACACAGATACATGATCTGATACTTATTTAAATTATTTCTTAGAACACCCACATAATCCAGGAAAAGTAACTTCACCATGTTATCATCATAAATACCCATGTATAAAAGTGAACTATTCAGAAAAGAGGAGACACCTTTTATGGTTCCTTACAATATCTCATGCTACTCAAAAGCTTCCTTTTAAACATCTTGAGTAACATAGTACACTGGACTGAAACAAAACCTCTTTTTTCTAAGTTTTGTATACTTATTGAGGTCACTTGATTAAGTCCTAATATAAGAAGCAACGACTTTTTAATACAATTCAGTATTAGCCTGAAGTATAATCTTCAAGTTCCAAGTTTTAGATTACTATAAAAAGCCTTTTAAGTGCTCTTATACAGAGACTGCAAATACATGTGTATAGATGCTTCTCACAGGTTACTGAGAATACAAATCACCTTGAGATCTTGATAAAATGCAGATTCTGATTCATTAGATCAAGGTGAGACCTGAGATCCTACTTTTCTAACAAGCTCCCGAGTGATGCCCATGCTGCAGGTCCAGGGACTGCACTTTAGTCAAAAGGACCTACATAGGACAAATGGGGAGGGAGGGATTGGGATAAAATTTCCAGTGGTAGCATCAGGCGTTGAGGTGGTGGTGGGAGGGCAGGGAAAGCTGCACCGTGAACAACTAATAAAGAAAGGAGATGTGCTCTGGAAAAGAGGTAACTACAAAATGACAGAGACAGGATGACAAGGGTATGTATGACATGTTTAAATAAAACTGTTTCATGATATGTGAACAAGAAAAAGGCAATATTACAAATTCCAAAAAGTATGCGTAATTAAGTCTGCCAAAACCAGCAGCTGCGTCTCTTCCTTGAGGAAATGGTGGCCTGCCTTGTATTTTGGCATTCTGGATATTTTCAATCTAGTCCATCTTGCTAAGAAACTAACCTTAGGGTAGGTGTGTAAAACTAAATCTATCAATTAAAAAGAGGGATACTTAAAAAAAGGATGTCAGACTCAGACTGTAAGACTAAACGAGTGATGCAGATGAGCAAGAAGGCTAAGAGAAAGGATTTTTAAAAAAATGTTTATTTATTACTCTTGAGAGAGAGGAAGTATGTGTGTGCGAATGTGCACTCGCAAGCCGGGAAGAGGCAGAGAGAGAAGGAGAGAATCTGAAGCAGACTCCACGCTCTCAGTGCAGAGCCCAATGTGGGCCTGGATCCAACAACCCTGGGATCATGACCTGAGCTGAAATCATGTTGGACACTTAACTGAGTGAGCTGCCCAGGAGCCCCTAAGAGAAAGGATTTAATGAGAAGCTAGAGAACGCCTCATGAGGGGAGAAGCCCATGCCTGGCACACATGAGGCAATGCAATAATGTAAGACCAGTATCAGGATCTTCCCATTTTTCAAGAGTAATTGAAATCTTTTTTTAGGGTTCTTCTCCTAGTGATGGCAAATAATTCAAATTCCAAAAGATAATGAATGTTGCCCTTACACCACTAGTTTGTGATCTATACTCAAAAGCAATATGGAATTTGAACACTTCATATTTTCAGTATTAATACTGTCTTGGGAACTGCTACATAAGTGGGTATTATAGCTTTAACAGGGAATGTGCTGCACAAATACATCACCTTTTCAAATGTCCAATGCTTAGAACCTCTGATTAAACCAGCTATAATTTCTGCAACACATCGCTGGGTGCTTTCATGTGAATCTGCAACCAAACGTTCTAAATGGGGCTTCAGAATTGGAAGAAACGCATCATCAAAATTTCTGAATATGCCCTATAAAAACAACAACAACAAAAAGTTCTTTAGTGTTCAAATGACTCCATTATAATGATAATATGCTTGTGTTTATTTACATTACTACTGTGGTTATAAAACCCCAAGTGTTCTTCCCCTTAGAAATGCTTTAACAATCACTTCTCAGCCTTTTGGCTAAGATCAAGTGTAGAAATGCTTTACCAATGTCTATAAATTAAAATAAAAACTGTTACTTTACATATCGCATTAAAATATAATGAATGAAATCAAAATTACTAACCTTTCTGACCTTAAAAGTATCACACACCTCAAAAAACTCAAATGAACATCAAATGCATATAGTCTTGTGGGTTTCTCCTTAGGCTGCTAATTACAAATATTAGAGATAAATATTAAAGGCTTTTCTTAAAAACTCCTAGACTTTAAGCTAAGATCAATATGACTGGGGTAACTTCCAGAGCCATTTTAGATGAAGACGGCAGATGGCCAAACTCAACTGTGACTTTAAAACTTATGAACCCACAAACTGATAGTCACTAAACTTTATGAAGAAGGATATTAAATAACACATTTACCTTAAAGAGGCAAAAACGGCGAGGATTAAACTTATCTTTTCCTTTTCTGTCTTCTAAAGATAGAAAAGTAATTAACTGTTCAACAAATTTAGGATCAGAAAAATGATCAAATATAATCTGTTCAGCCTATAAAGTTAAAAAAAAAACAACACAACATTCAGGATTTAAGATCTATTTAAAAACAGGATTCTGAAACATCAAAATTCAATTGTAAAGTTTTAATTATCAACAATAGGCTGTTATTTTTGTTGTAAAGAGTTTTTACTTCTCATAGAGGCTTTCTACAACCAAAATAATATCATCAGCTAGAAATGCTAAATCCGTAATAGTTTACTTTTCCTTCAGACCTTCAAGTTTGAATTCCATAATCAGGCTGCTTGTGAAATGAAGACAGAGCTATTGTGCCTTCTGGTGTATAATTTAGGAAAACTCCCCAAACTATAAACCAGACCCCAACAAATTATTTCCATTATTTATAAAACATCACAAGTTAAAAAGTAAACTTTGTTGAATTATAAAATAAAAGCTAGGGGCACCTGCCTGGCTCAGTCAGTAAAGCCTGGGACTCTTGATCTCAGGATCATGAGTTCAAACCTCACATTAAACACAGTGCTTACTTTAAAAAAAAAAAAAAAAAAAAAAAGCTACATCATTAACTTACTTGAGAAACACATTAACTTACAAGTCTTTAACCAACTATCAAAATGGTGGAGAAATAAGCTTTATGAAAACAAAGGGGTTTCAACTTAAATCTGCAAACATCTAATTACTGAGTATCCAGCATTTATATGCAATAAAAAATTAAAAGCCAAACAAATAAACAAAAACCCGCCTAAAAACCAGGCATTATCTTTGCCCTCAAGAAGCTTCTTACCACACAGAACTGATACAAGCAACATGCAGATAACTATATAAAGCAGTACCCAGGTAAAGTGGGGTAGTAACATGAGAGTAACCTTAAATACAAAGACTTTTGCCAATAGGCCCTAACAGAATGGGGAGTACATATTTACCAGTGTTTACCTAGTGATATCCTGAAATACACTGAACTCAGTTTGAAAACAAATCAGAAGCCCAAAGTAAGATTCATGTGAACTGGGTTAAGTGTTTACACACAGTGAAAATGGAATGCTTACCTCTGTCAAATCTTCCCTGCTTCTGCCAAGCTTAGGCTGCTCTTCCACACCAGCATAAACAACCATATTCCTACACAGTAAGAGTTGATTTTGTAATACATATAGAAAAAATAGTAGAGCTTCATAGACAGAGAGCATTAGAAGGCACTTTTAATGAACTCTAAATCAGATGCTAAGTTTGGCGGTATAAGTACATCGCTAACAATCTTGGCCTTAAAAATCTATCTGGTCACTGTGTGACATTAAGTCCTTGGAGCCAACAATAAGAATAAGTATTTCTCTGGGCTGGTTCAGGCATATGTAATAGTGATTGGTAAGAACATAATTTAGAGCAGCTATTAACAACTCCTTAGATGCATAAGGGTGGGACTAAGAAGGCTAAGGGTTTCAGTGGAAATATAAAGAAAAAGGCAGGACTGAGGCATACATAGCATTAGTAGGAGCAAAAGAAAAAGAAGAAGGAAGAAGAAAAAACAAAGAGATTGTGTGTTTTTGGTGGCATGTACCTCTACCTGCTTTAAGTGCCTCTGAATCTCTCCAAACATCCAAAATGATAAAACAAATTATATCCTAGACAAGCTGTTTAACGATGTACATGGCAAGCTGCCACTTACTGCGGCCAGGTGTAGTATCCCCAGTGAGTTTTTTCCACAAAGCAGCTTGACTCCCATTCTTTTTTGGTTCTCGGTATACTTTTGCTATCATAATGCAACCAATGATTATCAGGCCTATCACCAGCAAGAATTTGGGTAGGTTTAGAATATCCACCTTAAGGAAGAGACAATTACATCTGATAAACTTAAAAATAAAATAAAATGAATAAAAATGCATGCAATAATGATTCTCAACTTTTAATCAAAAGTACTAGTGTGACTCTGTCTTCATAACAAGATTATCAAACTTTGCTCAAGGCAAGACCACATATATAGGAGGCATTACCCATTAATGGGATAATTATGGGGGGGGGGGTAGAGGATTAAGTATGATACATACTTCAGCCCTTTTACCAAAATTTAAAGGATTAATTTTGTTAAAACCTTTTAGATTTGAATTATTTTCATGCTTAAAGAGCTCAAAGAATCCCCATATATTCTTCACCCAGATGCCCCAAATTGTAACATTTTACCGTGTGTAGTTTGACATTCTTTCTATACATGCACATTTTTTGGAACCATTAAATATTCATTTACTATGGGACCTACAAACATGTGTCAAATGAGGATAAAACAAGGTTAGTAGTAGGGAGTGTAATGAAAGTCTTTCCCACATTTAGTAAACACCACTTTACAGTGTTCCCCCAAAAAGATGGTGGTGCATAAATACACTCCCCTCCCAAAGATGGGGTCGGAGAGGACTAAAGACAGCTGTCCGAATGTCACAGAAGCTCTCAGGGATAGAAAAAAATGTGGCAGCCAGAGGAGTAGAAATGACCTCTTTCTTTCCAAAACCAAGTTAATTCATTATTTTTTCTGCGCACCATTCTCATTAGATTACTATTCAGAAAATCTGATAATATAGTAAGGAATAAAGAAAAAAATTAACCTTGCCTCTAATCCTACCACCCACAGAGAAACACTTAACATAGTGATACATTAATGATAATGGTATTTGGTAATTAATGTTATTTTAAGTCTGTGAAACACAGTTTGATAAATAACTAGTATAACTGCTTGGTCGGTTAGATAAATAAGTAGATAACATGTTTGTGGACAGTATGCAAAAGGTACATGTTATTATGAAGATATAGAGTCCATCTATTTTTTTAAGGTGTATTTATTTCTTTTTGTAGTAATCTTTACACCCAAGGTGGGGCTCGAACTCATAACCCCAAGATCAAGAGTCGCATGTTCTTCCTACTGAGGCAGCCAGGTGCCCCAGAATCCATCTATTTTTTTTTTTTTAAAGCTTATTTATTTATTTTGAGAGAGAGAGACAGCATATTAATTACATTTGGTAGTACTTACCCATTTCATAAGGATTGATGGTCAGCTTTTTGTGGGTTCTTTTGAGCTGCTTAAGAATACCAGCCACAGCTGAGATTGCCATCTAGAAAAGAAACAGGTAAGGTACATGTATCAACATTTTAAAATCTCTTGAATAGTTAGCTGCCTGTCTTGATCAAAGCAGAGGCTGGATTCTGCTTCTTTCAAAAGCAGGTAAATGCCTCATCTGTTGACATCTGGCAGCACAGCCATGTGAGTGCTAAATGTGAGTGGGAATGAGTCACTGAACGTTCTTACTTTCACCTGTGCTAGTCTGCCTAGGAAACTTCCATACTTTCTTTGTTAAACCAATATCTGCTCATACTTCAAATCTTAGCCTAGACATTTCTTCTTGAAGGTCTTTCTCTAATGCACCTGGTTGGGTCAGCCCCATTATATACTCCACCTCTAATACTTTGTGAATAAAACCAAAAAGTTGTATCCTCAGGTATCTTTCCCTTCCTGTAACACTTCATACCTGTCATTAATTTTTCAAAATCAGTATTTCTCATGAATCTATAAATTTGTTCCCTACTATATCCCCAGTGTTGAAATGCACATTGCCTGAACATGTCCTCATATATTTGTTGGATAAAAAATTATCATCCCCGGGGCGCCTGTGTGGCTCAGTCGGTTGAATGTCCAACTTCGGCTCAGGTCATGATCTCACGGTTCGTGAGTTCGAGCCCTGCGTCAGGCTCTGTGCTGACAGCTCAGAGCCTGGAGCCTGCTTCTGATTCTGTGTCTCCCTCTCTCTCTCTGTCTCTCTCCCCCTCATGCTCTGTCTCTTTCTCTCAAAAATAAATAAACGTTAAAAAAAATTTTTTTTTTTTACATAATTATCATCCCTGAACCAACAATGATAAATTTCAAATCAATACACTTCAAGGCAAAGTGTCTTGGGAAGACTTGAAGAGCTTCAGGTGAGGTAAAAATTCTCAAACCCAAGACTACAGTTACAATAGAGTACCTTTCGGACTACAATCGCATCATGGTTGAGATTCTCAACAAAAAAACGTATGGCACGAAGAGGTAACACTCGGTCATCTCTCAAGAGTAGAGACAGAAGCCCAATGCCTATATGTTCAAATTTCCAAGGCCTAAAAAGAAGAGAGAAAAAAAAATCACAAAACATATCACTCCTAAAACCACTTTTAAACTGTATTTGAAACATTGCAATTTTAAGTATCCTAAGAATTAAAATAAGTATAGTGATGAACACCACTCCTATCACTAGCCCCAAAGTTCACCTGTTACTTTTCTTTCAATTCATGAATCAGACTGTAATTTTTTCTGACACAGTCATTCACTGCTTTCAGGGAAGAAACCTCCTACAGTATTTAAAGTAAAAGCTTTGAGAACTTAAAAAAAAAAAAAAGAAGAAGAAATTTTGTAGGCACCTAGGTGGCTCAGTGCATCTGACCCCTGATTTTGGCTCAATCATGATCTCACTGGTTCATGAGTTCAAGCCCGGCATTGGGTTCTGTGCTGACAGCTCAGAGCCTGCTTGGGATTCTGTCTTCCTCTCTCTGCCCCTGCCCCCCTCACAAGCGCGTGCTCATTCTAAAATAAATAAACATTAAAAAAAAAAAACTGGCGGGTGCCTGGGTGGCTCAGTCGGTTAAGCGTCCAACTTCGGCTCAGGTCATGATCTCATGGTTTCGTGGGTTCGAGCCCTGCATCGAGCTCTGTGCTGACAGCTCGGAGCCTGCAGCCTGCTTTAGATTCTGTGTCTTCCTCTCTGTCTGCTCCTTCCTGCCTTTGTGCACTCTGTCTCTCTCTCTCTCAAAATCAAACATTAAAAAAAAAAATTTTTTTGCACTTACAGATTTCTTTGCTCCACACCATCTAATAAAGTGTTTACCAAATTTTCATAGTTCCTTAAAAAAAAAAAAAAAAAAAAAAAAAATCAGGTGAGGTATTGTTTTAATACAGCACTAAGACGATCATCAAATAATGTAACATAAATTCAAATTCTAGCCAAATTCACCATTCTCTTACATGCTATCATCAGACTATAAAAGGCGTGGTGAGATTCAAGCCAGAATGAAAGCAGATGGGTGAAGAGAGATGGTGGGAAAAGACCACGAACAGCAGAGAGAAAACAACACAAAGCTCTAGGTACAACTGTTCCCAACAGATATTCAAAAGTAAACCTGTGAGTAGTAATCAATGTTAGAAGTGGTCTACCTATATGGTACTCTAGGTATACACAAGGTAGGCTATAAAAGTTTATTCTTACGTAGGCATGTTAGAAAAAAATTAATATGCACAACCATAAGGCAAAGACAAAAATCAAGCTAGAAAGGCTCCTGCTTGAATGCTATCACTGAAGCAATGAACTGCTTGGGTTCCAGAAATCTAAAACCAGTCTTTTGAGATAATTTTAAGATGGTGTTTTCCACTTCTATAGCTAAAAGTAACACAGGGACCTTCACAATAATTATTTCCTAACAGTTTGTATTTTTTTAGAATCAATGTGTAAATTTCATGAGGTATTCATGGTGCATCTATATTTCAGAAATACTTAAAACCAGCTGTCTTTAATGCCATCTATCTGGATAAAAATAGGCATTCATAATTACCTCAGGGCATCAGCATTCTTTTCTTGTTGGCGTTTAAGTCCTTCTTTAATTTCTTCTGAACTAAGCATTATCTGGTTGGAAGAGGGGTTTTTGGATTGTTGAAGTAATTCTGCTATTTCAACACAGGACTTCGGGATCTTACAAAAAGAAAAGCGAGGGGGAAAAGTGAGGTACTGATACATGCTACAACATGGACAAATCTTGACAACGTTATGCTCAGAGAGAGAAGCCAGATACGAAAGGCCACCTATCGTATGATTCCATTTCCATATAAATGATCTCCAGGGACTCCATATTAGTGATCTCCAGGGACTAGGAATGCTGGGGGAAGAGCAGTGACTGCTCCTGGGTACAGGGTTTCTTTCTGAGTGATGACAGTGTTCTGAAATGAGAGTAGTGATGGTTGCAGAGCCCTGAGAATATACTATTGTGAATATACAGTATGCTATTGTGTTAAGTTAAAACGGTGTATTTTTTGTTATGTAAATTATGTATAAAAAAAAAAAAACCCAAAACTTTTTTTAAAGAAAGCATAAGCTGGGGAGCCTAGCTGGCTCAACCAGTAGAGCAAACAACTCTTGACCTCAGTGTTTTGAGTTTGAGCCTACACTGGGTGCAGAGATTACTTAAAAAAATAAAATCTTAAAAACAACAACAACAACAACACATAATCTAATGACGCTGCAAATAACAAGACTATGTTTTACAGAAAAGGAATATGTTTAGAGCAGTGGTTTTCAAACCAAAGGATGGATGTCAAACACAATTGCTTTAGAGAAGAAGGCAATTCATCTGCACTCACACCACTTTTATCCACCCTCAGTTATGATGGGTGTATACATATGCACCTGCTATATCTCTCCATATGAGCACCACTGAAATTGATAGCCTTCCTCATGTGTCAAATCATCCAATTTTAATATTCATCACTATAAATGATGAACCCTCTGATCAAACTTATGTGACTTTGACTATCAAGAGTGACCTTCTAAAATATAATCAACTCTGAAAAAACGAGCCCATGCATATACAAAGAATAATGGTAAATGCAACAGTGTAATAACCTTTTGTTGCCTCTTGGAAGAAAAACCTCCTACCTGTCTCCTGGCCAGGCTCCAAATTCACACTCCACCCTGCTACCTACCATAATGATTACTGAGTACAAAAAGGAAACAGAAAGCAAATGTTAATTTCCACTAAAATCTGAATTAAAAAAATGGTTTTTGCTTACTGAGAAGTCCAAGCCAATTGTTTCATATTGCCGATGAATCTTTTCTGCAAGATCATCAAATAGTCTCACTATTGATGGTTTTTCCAGGGACATCGCTTTGCTAAGCCCAGAAGAAACAATTGCTGGCCACGTCTGTACAATACAGTCCCAATCATGAAGGTTTGCCAGACATACACCACTGTGATTTCCAAGGAGACAATACAAGGCACCCTGCAGGAAAAAATAATTAATATGGGAAGTAAGAGCACCGTTTAGCTGTAGCCGATTCACCTATGAGTTGTTTTTAAATTTACTACTATTTAAGTGTCTGATGTTGGTTGGTAAAATAGGTTCACACACTTAACATGTTACTTTCAGAAACTTGAACTTGACCTTTAATTCGCATTCAGTAATATTTTCCCTAAATCATCTACTAGAGGATTAGCTCAAAGAATAGCTATTAGTAAGATAACACAGAAATGTAAAGCTGTTGCTTTTAAAGATAGAGCTTCTGTTCCAATTGTCTTCTACTACAATTATATCACGGAGACCATAAAATATGCCACTCTTAGCATTTTAGGGCATGTCTGGAATAATTTCTAAAATCTGGTTGTGATGTATTTTAAGTATATAAAAACTAGGTTACTTTATTATACTGTGTACTTTTTACTCATAGATGCTGAATTAATCAGAATGATTCTGATGACACGGGGTACCCTTTTCAAAGATACCCCATTTTCATGAAAAGAGCTATTGTGTTGTTTTCTGAACATTCATCCTAACTCCATTCTGATCTGGCTTATTACCTACCATGTGCTCTACTCCTCTTTACAGGTTCTCATAGGTCACTGGTAATTTGGTTTTACTGACCTAATAGACATTTTTCACTTTTGGTCTTACTTGATCTACCTGATTTTGTCCCTTTAAGCTGCTCCCAACATGGTGGACAATGTACCACTCTACGAGTTAGACATTCCACAGTACTCCTGAATGCTACATCTACATCAGAGGTCAGCAAACTTTTTCTCTAAAGGGTTAACAGTAAATAGTTGGCCATATGGTCTCTGTCACAACTATGCCATTGTAGTGTGAAAGCAACCACAGACATGACATGACTGTGTTCCGATGCAACTTTACTTATCAAAGCAACCAACTGAGCCCAAGCTATGGTTTGTTGACTGGTATTATAAGCCAACATCAAGGAACACATAAAGTTGTAATCTTAACTCCCTCCGGAAAGCAAATGATCTGCTGAGTCTCTCTTCTCTCAGGGAAAGATCTCCCCGTGGCTTCTGTAACCTCTCACTTCTTAGTATCTTTCGGATCTTTCCCTCCTTGGTTACCTCTTCTTCTTGGGGTTCTAATGGAGTTTTCTCAATACTTGTTACCCTGGTCCTCTTCTCTTCTCACTCTCCTCCTTGGCTCTCTTACCCGTGCCCAAAGGTTTCACTGTCATCAACACATGCTGAAATGGTGTGTGGTGGAGAAATGAGGTCTGCCTGCCTATTTGATAATGACTCTTAGTTTACAGGAAACACTTCAAATATAACTTGTTCAAACAAATTCATCATCTAGTCTTCCTGTTCTCTCTCTGATGACCCAATAACCAGCTGTACAATTTAGAACCTGTATAATTATGATACCTCCTTTCAGTTCACTACCTTCATATTCAACCACCAAGACTTATCAATTCTCTCTCCTAAATCATGTTCAATCAACCTACTTCTTACAGTATAAGCAATCATTATATTTCATCTATACTCTATTGTACTCCTGTGGGATATACTATTTTCCTTATCTTATGTCGTTCCCCTCCCCCTCTGTTCCAATCATACGAGCTTTGACTCAGTTACTCAAACTCACTATGTTTCTTCTGGTCTCAGGCCTTCCAACACGCTGGTCTCATTACCCTACACCTTTTGGTCTTTCACCTGCCTCTCCCACAGGCCAGCCAGGCTATTTACCACTGGTGCTCAACTCAAATAGCAGCCTGCATTTTCTCCACCGTAACAACAATCATAACATAGGTAAGTCAACTATTAGGGAGAAAAAACAACTGTATGTTTAAAGGTGAGGGGTATGGATGTCTTCAATTTACTTTGACATAAAAAAAAAGGATGGATATAGAGACAGATATGTGATAAGGCAAACACAGCAAAATGTTAAATACAGAATCTGAGTGGTGGACATATGGATGTTTACTGTATAATTCTTTTAACTTTCTGTATATCTGAAAATTTTCAGGATAAAGTAAAACAGAAAACCTTATACCTTGAATTGCTGTTGTGTGACATCTTGTCTATCGGGCCGTAAGAACTCCAAAACCAAGGGAATGATATCTCTGCAACAGAAGTTATATGCGCCCAAGGCAGCAAAAAACGTTTGCTGAGCCTTATTTCTGACCTGAAGAAAGTACAGAGGATGTTTATTAAATGGTAGACAAACTACAAAATGTTTCTAAATGAATTATCAAAAATAACTTAAATATTGGTGTAGTAACAGAAAAATACATCCAAGCACATACCTTAGCAAAAACAAGTAAAGGACTATCTTTTTACTAAAAGGAATGCATATTACCACCAACCACATCCATGGTTTAGGTTACACAGGTTCAGATATTTTTGATAAAGGAGAGACTGAATAGAGCTGATATGTGCTTATTCCTTAACATAATCAGCAGACTAGTCAACTTTCTCTTCTGACTTACTTTTGATGAGAAGAGTTAAGATTTTCTCTCCTGTCTACACAGAGAAACATAAAGACTTTCTTGAACCCAAACAGAAGATTCAGTATAAGTTTATAACCCACAAATCAAATAGTAACAAATAATAACTACAGTAAAAGTGACACAATGTACATATTTCAAACTCTTTTAAACATTACTTGAGGTACAATCTTTGAGTTAGAGACTAGTTTCCTAATTTACATTATTTTATAAAGACAGAGTAATTAGCTGTTCATGAATTTTGGTTTTTCCAGTTGTCTCTGCTTAGAGATAATCTCTTGGTCCTATGCTACCTGAAAGGATGGACCCCATAATTCAGATGGCAGCAGGTTGCTGAAACCCAAGCATGACACCTAGGAGGAATTATACCACCGTCCCAGACTGGCCTTCATCATGTGATCTGATTAAGTGGGAGCAACATTACACAATCTACTAACTTTACATTTTTAAAGAAATTTGAGAAGCAATAACAAACTGTAAAAATCAACATTATTTTAAAAAGACTACTAAAATTAGCTTGAGAATATTTGCAATTTGAAAGGTGTTTTCTATGCCAATAAATTACTTAAACCTCCTTGGATTTGAAATGGGGATATTCAGATTGCCCTGTAATAAAATGGGAGGGGGAGGTCGAGTTGACTGGCTTTACCTGACTGTATGAACTTGTAGATAAACGAAGTAGATCTCTGATCATATCTTGATGTATCCTTTTATATTCACAACCCTCAACAGTCAGTGTTCGTAGCTATGAAAATTAAACAGTGTAAAATCAAACCCCAAAGTTTTTTACTAAAAAGTAAAAAGTTCATTTAACTATGAAGTAACACAAATAATGACATTCATCTGGAAAACTGTCATTTAAAAAAGTCGTCATGATTTTAAAGAGATTTACCTCATGCTGCAACATTACTCTGTCAATCAACAGTGCTCTGATATGTTGTTTTTTCCCATGGAGCTAAAAAACAAATTAGAAGACACTTCAACATTGTCTGGAAGTTCCACACCAGTGGCTTCCCCTGAATCCTTTATAGAAAAATTAGTGCAGTAAAGGTCCATGGTGGCTGGTGGGTAATAGAGGAATTTCATTTATTCTAAGTGATCAGGCTTATATTCAAAGATACTATTTCAGTTAATTTTATGGCTAATAGGAGAAATATTACCCCGCCCCCCGCCCCTTTTGAAGAAATATCCCCTTTAAATGGGTCATCCAATACTGTGTTTTTCTTTGGTAGTTTATTAACGGATCCATGCGTGGGAAAGGAACTAAGCTGGTCCTTATTCAGTCAAATACTGAAAAGTATGAAATCAGACTACTAAGAAAATTGCTTGACCCTGTTACATTTATACATAGCCTTTCCAGGTTAACTGTGTATGTTTACTACAGAAATTAGTATCTGTTATTTTTCTAAGAATTATCTTTTATGTTCTCCCCTACCACCCTACCTTCCACCTGCTCACTAACGGCAAATGGCTGGAACTCAAAGATTGCTCCTCTTTCATACCTTCTTCTCACTAGTCATTAAGTCCCCACAATTTCTTCTTTTTCAAAACACCTTATTTGCATCCCAATGCCACTGACTTGATTCAGGTTGTGTTTTTCCATCTGGACTGTTTATAATAGTTTAACTGTCCTCCCTGCTTACAGTCTCAATTTCCTATTGCTTATTTTTCACAGTGATGACAGAGCTTTTCAAAGTTCATTGAATTCATTTTAATTTTGATTGATCAAAGACTGGTCTTTCCAATATTCAAATCAGATCTGAGAAATTTTAATGACTCCCCCAGTGCTGAATATAAAACTGAAGCACTTTCTTCGGATGAAACTATAAACGACCTTGTTACATCATGCCATTCTGTTCACTAGCCACTGTTCTCCAAAGCATGCCATGTTTGTTTGTTTCCCTGCCCTATTTTTTTTTATTTTTATTTTTTTAAATTTTTAAATTTTTTTTAACATTTATTTATTTTTGAGACAGAGAGAGACAGAGCATGACCGGGGGAGGGTCAGAGAGAGAGGGAGACACAGAATCCGAAACAGGCTCCAGGCTCTGAGCGGTCAGCACAGAGCCTGACGCGGGGCTTGAACTCACGGACGGGACCGTGAGATCATGACCTGAGCCGAAGTCGGACGCTCAACCGACTGAGCCACCCAGGCGCCCCTCCCTGCCCTGTTTTACATGCCATTCCTTCCAATAATGTACGTAGCAACCTTTGCCTAAGTAACACATTCCTACAACCTTTTTAGACTCAAATTCAATAAAAGTCTCCCACAGAAGAACACTGCTGTCAACGTCAAAGGGCTGGCTTAAGTATTCTTTCTTCCAAGTTCTCGAAAAGCTTGTACTGAGGTCTGGAGTGCAAAAATAACATAAGACATATTTTTCTGAGATCTCCATAAAGTGAGATGCTTTAAATTCATGCCTGTGGACAATTCCTCCTATCTTTTATTCCCTCAAGTTGTTACACAGCAGCCTGCCAAGTTATCACACTCCAAATACCCAATAAGAGTTCAGAGACTCATGGAAAATCACAGAAGAGTTTATATCAGGAAAACATTTTTCTACAATCCTTCTGATTATACCACGATACAATATTTGAAAATCTACTATTTTTACGCATAGGGAAACTTCATCCGTATGTTGAGCAATCGCTAGATCAAGTGGCTACATCAATATTATACACATTTTAAAAAATTAATTCAGAGTTTGTAGGTGAAAATACTGACCCGATTTTCCATTGATTTCTTTACTAGGTTAAAGCTTTTCCAACGAGAGTCAAATTCATGCTTATGAGATCCTTGGAACTGCAAAAGGTCTCCAATAACCTGTGTCAAAGAATTTAAAATTTTACATTTACAAGTGATCATGTCAAACCTAGTCACATTAATAATCATGCACCTACTAAAGGATAACTGTACCTTTATGATAAGAAACAAAGACTTGGTATCATCCTCTGAATTGTTAAGTATGTGGTCTATAATAAAAGAAGAAGGATTTTGTTTAAAATATTTGGAATTACTACAAGAATACTGATATATCAGTTAGGAATCTATTAGTTAAGAAAAAAAATACTACCTTATATTCTCTTTAGAATTTAAATAAAGTAAAAGCACATATGCTACAAAATGCCTAAATATTTATTAGTAAAAATAAGTTAAAAGCATACATGTACTTACTGAGAAGTTTCCTTATGACCCTAGCAATTGCTTCTCGGTGGTTCTCTCTGGATAGATCTATTTTTTAGAAAATGAGACAAGGCATTTTAGACACACCGAATGCTCCCCAGAATGTTGAAGCTTCTATCAAGTTTATGTCAAGAATAAATAATGTATCAAGGAAAAAAACCAAATGGGTCTGCCTTTTATCACAGTTGGATTAGTGTCTAGGCATGATCCAGAGTAACTTTTAAAACCTTCACATTTACAAAGACCTGCTTATAAAACTTTATTGGGCAGTAAAGGAGGAGGGAGAAAAAAACCACTTTGCCAATATTTCAAAGGCTCTAGACACTAAGTAGTGATCATAAATGCGCAGGATTCTCTAATTGGTTAGGGGTAACCCAAATCAAGCAAACAAAAATTACACCTTAGCAATTAATTCCACTGTTAATCCAGCAATAAGGAAATGTGCTAAATTTCTATTAATGTTAGATTCAGAACATTAAATTAACACGTCTTACATACTTATATGAAATTTAATTCACTATGACAGGAAGACACAAAGATCATTAGAATAAAGGTTGTACTATTCCTACATTCACATCAAATATAAAGTATCAGTTCTAAATCAATTCTCAACATAAATGCACATGACTAGATATGAAAAACTGCCTTTGCACACAGAAAGCATCCAAATATTGGGGAGCCTGGGTGGCGCAGTCAGTTAAGCATTCAACTCTTGACTTTGGCTCAGGTCATAATCTCATTGTTCATGGGATTGAGCCCTGTGTTGGGCTCTGTCCTGACAGCACAGAACCTGGTTGGGATTCTTTCTCCCTCTCTCTCTGGCCCTTCCCCACTCCCTCTCACAAATAAATAAGAAAGCATCCAAATGTTTATCTTTTATTGACTTTTCTTGCATAAATAAATTTCCAGTTTCTCTAGGAAAAGCAAAGACAGCTATTATAGTTAACTAATATTCATTTTATATGGAAAAGAGACTAGGAAAATTCTAACTACAAATTATTCCATGTTAATTATTATAGAGTAACTGACCAAAATTCTCCCCATAAAATTTATTCAGATCAGAATTTACATACCATATTCAAGTCCAGTATACAACTTTGTCTCTTCCAAGGACACCATACTTGGTACCCTGTATAAAAACAAGAGTGCTTGCATTTATTAATAATACCAATAAGAAGGATGAAAGGGAAAAGTGTCATTGCTAGAATGTTTAAATCCAAACAAAGATGATGCTTTTTTAATAAACACATTTCTCATCTTCAATACTTCAACTCTTTACTCTATCCTTCTGAAGATTAATGCTATCTGTTTCAGTAAGGACAATATTAATTCATCTTAAAGAAAATGTTAATTAAATTAATGACTTTATGGGGGAAAATTCACCACCCAAATAAACATAACAATATTTAATATTCAAGTGTAAAAGCTTAAATCTGATGATAAACATTTATACATTTATCCAAAGAAAAGTAGGCTTTATAATGGTATAATAAAGGTTAAAACTAGACACCAAAAACTCAAGTTTTACTAAAGAATACACAGCTGACAAGCTTCTTTAAATAATCATTACTCTTCCCCTTAAAACCACCCACACTGATCTCTCCTAACACCTGCAGTAAAATGCCACTACTTCTTTTGAAAAACGATCAGATATAAAAACACTGCGTTTCCTAAATAAAGACCTGCCACAAAGAATTATGTTACCAGAACCAGACCTAGCTACTTAAACTCATCAAACAATTAAAAGCCACTGTTAAGGTATGTAAGAACAGATTTTACTAGGGAATATAAATCTTTATATCTGAAATCTAAATTCTCTTCAATGAAAAATATTTTCAACGTTTTATTTCAAAATACGTATCAATTCAATGACTTTTTATAAACAAAAAGATAATACTTTCTAAGAGGAAGAGCATAGGCACAAATGCCAAGGGAACATGGGGTAAGCATATCCAACACAAAACTAATTAGTAATAAACAGAAATCTTATAGTGATTACTCCTCATTCATGAACTACACATCACTTGTCATGAAGAAAAAACTAATCTTAAATCAACATACCCCTGTCTATATTGTATTTTTTTAAACTTGAATTAAGCAAGTTATCTCTATCTTAATATTTGGTAGTTATGAATTCTGGGATTTGTCTAAGTGGGCAATAATATTAAGATTAATAAACTGCCAATTATTTTACTATGTTCCTCACTAGCAATACTGTTTGTGTTTCAAATCAAGCCTAATAAATCACGATTATATACTTTTTAAATTTGTCTTTTATTTTTTTTAACGTCTATTTTTGAGAGAGGGGAAGAGAGTGCGCACTAGCTCAAGTGGGGAAGCAGAGGGAGAGAATTTTCAGCAGGCTCCACACTGTCAGCGCAGAGCGCGGTGTGGGGCTTGTACTCACGAACCATGAAATCGTGACCTGAACCAATATCAGGAGTCAGACGCTCAACTGAGTGAGCCACCCAGGCACCCCAGAATGGTTATATCTTATAACATAAAATACGAATTTGCTTTTCAGAGACTCAAGTTCAAATTCAGATTCATAAAATTTGTGTTTTCATCCTATAAAGCTTCAACCTTTGGCAACATCTTGCAAACTGGAACATTCTGTAAAATTGTGTATGATTAAATAATATATATGTATCCAAAATCCAGTCAGTTAAAACTAAAATCAGATTCCTTTACAATGAAGGAGTCCAACATCTCTACTGAAATTAGATTTCACCACCAAAGAGAAAAAGACTGCTCAGGCAACAAGCATAAAACATAAGACCATCCCCCCACTCCCCCATCCTTCCTTTCCTGTTACAGCACAGGAAATGTTTGCCATAAGCAATCACATAAGAGCTGATGTCTCCTCACTGCTGCTATATAAACATCAGTAGCTTTGTAAAGTAAGAATGCTCTTGTACCTTACCTGTCTGTACCTAATACCAAATAATATTGAACCAAGCATGCATTTTAACTAGTCATAAAATTCTTCTTACAAATAACATAAAAAAGCAATAACCCTATCAAACAAACAAACTAACAAACAAACAAACATAAAAAGACTATCAGTTGGGAATTTGCAATGTTTTGCTTGTATGCATTTCTGACTCTAGTAACGGCAGTATAATCACATTCAAAAACAAGTCTCATGTAAGAGCCCTGACGCTAACCTTTAAAATTCCTGTGTCATTCTGAACTGTTACCCTACTAGAAAATCTGAAGAAATATTATCACTGATTACAAGTGTTTTAAAATATCTTAACCTGTACGGAATTTTGAAATATTAAGAAGTACATTTAAATAAAATCAGCTTAGGCTTTTACTTTTGAAACCTGAATTAAAACACATCTTTCCTATCTTAAGTGTACAAAAGGCATCTGGTCAGACATATATTTCAGCTTTATTTGTTCTGATCCATCACAAATTCCTTTTACCTTTCTTTACCTAAGATTCTGTTTTAATAGATCTCTTCTTCTCTAACAAATTAATTAAACTCTGATTGGATTGACAGGTTTTACACTAAATGTTTCTCAGAAGTGTAAATACATATTTATACAAAATATTTCCTCTGGTCTTTAGAAGAATAATTACCTAAAAGAAATCTCTATCCACTACCCAAGTAATACTGTGATTGTATCTTTTTGTGGCCACACTAAGTATATATGTACTGCCCTGTACTTTGACACTGAAAACTGCTCTTGCCATTTTTAGTTACTTACACAATCTTAGAGGAGGAGCATATTTAAAGTGACAATAGCACTTACAGATGTGCGTTCTGATTTAAAGCTATAGTAGCAATATGTATAATTTAAATCAAATACCATCACTACCCCAACCCACATGAAATTCATTCTTTTCTTCTTGGTGCATTTTACAAACAATCATAATTTGACCTCAAGAACCAAATAAAAGTCTGACAAAAATTCCAACACAACATATTATAAATAATACCATTTACACAACAATAATAAAGTTAAATCAGCTTCAAAGCACTAGACAGCACAAGGTCACCACCTCATTTATAAGAAAATGCGTTCAATATTTGTGCCACTAAAAAAGAAAAAAAAAAAAAAAAAACCTAGAAATTTTCAACAGCCATGTTATTTGTACCACTAGATGGCAATCTTCTCCAGATCGGATTAGAGTAGAACTATGAAAACAATCACTGGTGGGAGAGAGGGTGGTGAAAAAGGAAGAAATGACTAATAAAAGAAAAACAAAATATACAAAGCTTATCAGATATGCAAACGAAGGCTAGGTGAACTGTCATGAAACAAGTACAAACAATAATTTTTTTCTGCAGGTGAAAGAACAGCCTACTCTTCCCAACAATCCCCCCCATCATGAAAGCAAACATAAAAAGTATAAAAACCAAGCCACTAATACACAAAGATTTTTTTTTTCCCTTTCAAGGTTACAAGTGTTTCACAAGAAACAATTGGCCCATTTCTGTGTTCTGTTGTCCATTTCAGTCCTAGGCATCAGTAATAGCTATGAACACAAATGAAAAGCTGGCTCTTACTCTACCATGGGAATTAAAGGTTGCTAGGTTTAAAATTAACTCTGAGCAAAAGAGCTATTTCCACGTCTGACACACAAGCTTTTAAAAATCAATGAAAACAGTCAGAAGGTGAAATAAGGAGAAAACAGGGTTACTCACCGTGGAGTAGTAACTGTTTCCTTTCCTGTGTGCAGCTCCCCCAGCAGAGCTGGGTAGTTTCCTGGAGGTGCCAAGAGAGGTTAGCTAGCCCTGCCCCTCATCGCAGAACAACACATCCTTTCACATATTAATGAAATGGTCTCAACTTAAATATGAAGTTTTCTTTGACTGAGAAGTTAGTAAAAGCTGAGATCCTAAGAATGGTTTAACTAAGAATGACTTAACAGATCTATCAGAGGAAAGGGGGCACAAAGTAAAGAAGAAATATCTCAGATGAAAAATGGTGACTCCTCTACCTTGAGTAACCCTGTTTTTATAGATGTTAGTTTTTTGCATCCTGTGATAGCTGGTTAGACCTGAAAGATTATAAAGAGTGGACTGCAAAAGGAGAAATTAATGACGATTTGAGGATTAAAGGCAAATGTCCAACATTCCTGTGTGACCCTGCAAAGATATAATCCAACTTCCACATCTATAAAGGTAGAACTAGGAGTATAAACTATACCACACATATTTCTATTAAGTCATTAACTAAAGGTTCCAACAGCAAAATAGAGAGGTTCCATTTGAAGATTAATTCAGCAACCTTGGTACCTAACAAAACTGCCCAAAATTCAAATTGCTCTAAAGAAATTTACCCTTCATTACTCTCAAGGGACCTTTTACCCATCCTTTGAAACAGTAAAATTTATAATAAATACAAGATATTTAGTAACCCTACACTGCCAAAGGCCAAAAAGTACGATGAAGATACCATTAGGTATATCATTTACTTTATACCTAGGACAATCAAGTCACCTAAGATTTTATGTTTTGTCAGTCTCTAATACAATGCACAGAAAACTGGTTTTCACATCTAGCAGCCATTTACCTGAACAATGGGATTCTAAGACTATGCCATATATTCTATCAGGAACTAAGATCAGGAAAACTCAGAACTGAACCAAGTTCCCAGTTTCTCATTATTGCAATTTTCTAGAAGACAAATACTACTAGTCCACGTGCAAAGCTAATTTAATAATGAAAGATCTGATGAAAAAAATTAAGTAGCCGGACCGTTTTACCTAACTGAGTTTTATATAAGAAAAATATAAGATTAATTTTAAAGAAAGAATTGGGTTGGTAGGTGCTTCCAAAAACTGGTCTGGTATTTCAGAAAATACACCATGTCCCACAATACCACAGCCAAAGTGTTTGTTATTAACAAGAGTGATTTCCTCAGGCATCTTAGGCATCTAACTAATTCATCACAATTATACCTTTCCTTTTCTCCCCTACCTGGTATTTGACTCTGTTTCTTATAGAGACTTGCTGCTATAATCTCCAAGAATTATGCTACAGATATTCTTCCTTCACACTAGGCAGTGTGGTTTATTATCACAAAACAATGGCATCATCAACTGAAATTATTTGACTAGTTTTTTTTTTCTTTTTTTTAAAGTTTTATTTATTTAAGTAATTTCTACACCCAACATGGGGCTCACACTTATGACCCTGAGATCAAGAGTCAGCATGTTCCTCTGACTGAGCTAGCCAGGCACTCTGATTAGTTTTTTCAAATCAATTTACATTTAAGAAATCTTAACAATTACAGACCTATATTAGAATAAGAATTTTTTAAATTTATAAAGCTAACTTTATGATACTTCAGTGACAACTAATTTGCTATGTGCAAAAAAAGTTGAAATGTTAAAGAAAATAAATGTAAAAAGTCCTATGCTGTCAAAATAAATTAAAATTTCAGATGAAGGAGACACCAGATAGAAATTGGTTTTAAAGGGAAGGATTCTGTTAAGAATTATTTAAAAGCCTTTATAAGACTTTATAAACCCCCTCTTCTGGCAATTCAAAGGCCAAGGGCTGCCCATTAATCTTTGATTCTACTTTGTATAATCATTATTCCTGCCTACATGTATGTAACTATTACATATATATATAAAGGGCCCTAAAAATGTATATCACTCAATGATTAAAACAAATTAAGTTTCGTTCTGTATTTTATTTCATTAAGTATTATTAAATATACCAGAAAACATTTCGTATTTATACTAAATACAAATTTTTTATTACTTCATTATCTTTTAGGGTATTAAAATTTCACTCTGAAAGTGAAAATTCTGAAACACAAAACTTTCCAGTTTAATTATCTTTCCTTCTCAATTTTTCTGGGAAAAACCTATAAAGATGCTCAAGATCCATTTTAAGGCTTATCATGTCTAATAATATAGGCAAACAGTCTACTTATTTCTATTCCATGGCATTCATAAAATGTTAACAACATGGTATTCTTCTCTTTATTGAAAATGCATTTCATTATATACAAACCTGATTGGTTTTATCATAACCAAAATATGGAACTTCTGTCCTGATGTGCATTAGTTCAAAGGATAAAGACCTTCCTCCGATTCCCTATCACAGTGCACATGGCACATGTGCATACTGATATGAACTGCACAGAAACCTGTCAGTCTCCTGACTGGACCCTTCAGCAGTGCATCCTCAGGATAACTCAATACTAAAAATCTGCTAATCATATATACAGAAGATACATGCTTTTGCTGTTAGATAAATTATTGGATTAAACTACCATATTTCTCAAAGTCAACATGTTATAGAAGAACTCAATTTACTGATGTAATAAATCTGTTATATATGAAGTAGGTTTTTAGCATGCCATAAGAGTTAAATTCTTACTATATTACATACTGCTAAGATCATCAGGAAAATCAAAATCATTTCCATAGGTCTCTCATTTTTAAATACTGTTTAAAATCAATCTCTCTTAACAAAAATGAATTTTGGTAAAACTGCCCTTAGATCAAACTATAATACTCATGAAAACCAAAAGTGCTTTAAAAGAACTCAGCAAATTCCTAGACAAACTTAAAACACATTTCCTTACCTGAGATGACCCTACTTCTCCCTCTTAAACCTAATTAGCAATCAAAAGTTCAATGCCTAGGAACAGTTTTTAAAAGAAATTAAATGGGAATCATGAGAAAGCAGGACTCCAAGCAATGATTATACAAAATATGTGAAACACAAGCAAGCCATGTTTTAAAACCACTCCTTGAAGTGTTTAAGAATTTTGTTGCAAATCAACAAATTCCTCCCTTTGTGTTTTTTGAGGGGCAGGGGTTACTTACTTGTTTTTACGGGATTTTCATGAACTTGCTCAGCAAGGAGATGTTGATGTTGAGAGAAAATGATCTAAGGCAGTATAATGAAACTAGATCTGAAACTAGCATCTATCTACTTAATAACTGAGCTAGAGTTAGATATTGCTGATTTCATTTAAACTCAATTTTTTCAACTTAAATGGTTGCACTAACAATGGACTAAATAAAGACATTCATTCACAATATAGTCTGAAAAGCACTTAAAATCAGAAAAGCAACTTAGTAGAATTTAAAAGCTCAAAATAACACTCAACAAATTTTTATGTAAAAACACGCAGATTTTTCCAGTAAAATCCTTAATGAACAGTGATTGCTGACCAAAAAAAAGGAATTTTTTTTTTAAAGAGCATTTTATCTTAACTCAGAAACTACAGGATGAACTTAGTATCAATATTTTTAAACCGATTAACAATGAAAATTATCCTACACTGGTATCACATGAAAAACTGAATAAAGCCTTAAAGTTTATAGACCTAAATTCTGCCTCAGGTATTTTTGGCCTAACAATGACAAAACGGTTCAAGTGATACAGAAACAACACCAATAACAAAACCAGTGACTCGTTATTTGACTAAGACTTAAAATCATGCCAAATGGCAAAACAGCAAAATATGTAAAGTGGTTATTTTTACTTACAAGTTAGTAACTGGCTCTCCTTTCAGCGGAGGTAGGAGGTTTCCTGACCCAATTAAACAGTTGTGCACTATAGTCAGACTCTGTAGAATATCATCTCTGGAAAAGACAAAAGGTATCCTCATATTTTAGAAGACTCCAAATCCCCTTCTAACAAGAGGCCTTCTAGAGTCTAGGGTGGAGTACAAGAACCTTAAGTGGGGATATACAATATTAAGGTAAAAAAATGTCTTAAGGCCCACTTAATAATACAAGGTAATGAAATAAGTATTTACTGGTAATACAGACCTGCTTACAATTAAACAAGCTCTAAATAATCACAAGTAACAACAAGTGATTACCCTTTGTGAATCAATTCTGAATGCAATCACCTATTCACCCAAAGATCACTACCACTAACAAAAAGGGAAAACAGTGTTACAGAAGATCTCCCAACATAGTTCATCTTTCAAAAATGGACTAGCTAAACATTTACTCCAAAAAGCAGTTCAGTCATCAATTGTACTTCTTTCCTTCTCCATTCCTACTGAATTTGCTTATTAAAATTTGCTGGTATTTGACACATAGTAACTTTCTTAATATTATTTTAGGAACTTTCAAAGATTTAAACTATAAAAGTCTAATGATCTTAAATAATTGTTCCTTGTTAAAGCCTCTTGGAAAAGAAAAACATCTCAGATATTTCACTAAGTAATGTTAATGTCAATAATATGAATTACAGAAAAAAAACTAAAAAAACATCTAATCTGAATCTAGAAAAATAGGCATTTCCATACACTTCCCAAAAAATGCTCAAGCTAAACTGCTAAGTAGAAGTCACAAAAAGCAAACTAGAAAAAAAAAACAAGTTTTTCTATTTAAAAGGCTTAAAAATCATGAAGGAATTTGTTATACTGCTCTATATTAAATAGTTCTCTAATTGCATTTATGGCAGATATAAACACACACTGAAAATAAATCATTCGGGTACGCTACAGAGAAAGAAAAAGCACAAAGATTTTAGTCTGCAACTATGTAACAGTTCCTGGTTATGAAAGAAAACTAACCTAGACATTTCAAGTTCGCCATCACCACAGTGCTGGAGTTTGATGAGCTCAGGCTGAAGAAAAGAGTCCAACAGATAGAATGCAAAAGCCACTTCCTCTGAAGAAGGAACATGCCACTGGATGCCCAGATTCCACAAGTCCCCTGGTTTACCCCAGTCCTAGAAAAAAATAGCATTTGTTCAGCAAGTTGAGAAGTTGAAAAAAGAACATACACATGTAACATAAAAGGTCTTCCAGAAAATGTGGAAGTAATCCAAACCTAAGGTAGCAAAAAATGCACAAAAAAGGGCATGAAAACATCTTACCCCCCTTCATTATCACTCCAGAAAAAAGTCTCCCTGAAGAGCCACTCAACTCTAAGAGCAGTAGTGAGTTTCTGTGAGTCTACTGAGTTCCTCAATAAAATTATATGGAATATAGAGGTTACAAATAGCATACCAACTCACTTCATATACAAACAAAAAAGAAGAAAAACTAGGCCATTCCAGGGCTATGTTGCACTTTCCAAGTTTAAAAATTCCAATAATAAACTTAATAATCTACTTTAAAGATAAAGAAGTGATACCTTTATACACAAGAAAAACTCCCACACTTTGAATCCTTAGAAAAATAGCCCAATATGTACTTGAAATCTTGATTAGTGACAACACCTGCCTTTATAGGAAAGTATTCAGAAGGAGGCTTGTCGAAGCCACCTGGCACACTGCAGTACTCTGTAGGGTAGATGAGTGTCGTAGAGCGAAGAAGGTGGTGTAGAAGGTTACAAGACAGAGTGTAACCCTGCTTACAGGTCAGGTGCAGGGTTCTTTGGAGAATCTTTACAAGCTGCTCCCTATAAAGAAGCAATTTCTTCCCATCCACTCGAGTAATCTAAAAGAGGAAGAAAATAGTTCAAGACATTTTGGTGAAAAGATTAAGAATCAATAATTAATGCAATGGGCAATGTTTAGCTACTAAAGTAGCCTAAAATAGTAACAGTGTCTCTTCAAATGACTTTAATTCATTTTAGGACTGTCATTTTAAGTATATTCTAACAATTCTTTTTTTTTTTTTTTTTTTTTTTTTTTTTGGTCTAGAGAAGTAAAGTTTATTTATTTTTGAGACAGAGAAAGACAGAGCATGAGTGCGGGAGGGTCAGAGAGAGAGAGGGAGACACAGAATCTGAAGCAGGCTCTAGGCTCTGAGCTGTCAGCACAGAGCCCGACGCGGGGCTCGAACTCACAGACCCTGAGATCATGACCTGAGCCGAAGTCAGAAGCTCCACTGACTAAGCCACCCAGGCACCCCAGAAGTAAAGTTTATTACATGAAAAACACATAAGGGTGAAAATTGGCAAAACACCTATATTATTCCCCTATGGAAACATATATGTATGTTATTTTAAACATTAACGTATGCTACTTTACAAAAAGATCAGAAAAATAGGAAAAGGGAAAATCATATGGGACCAGTAAAATACAAATATCAAAATAGCAGCTAACAATGCTTTTTTAAGATCAAAACACATTCTCTGAATTCAGGCTCTCATGTACCATAGTACCATCCTTTCCCAAACAGTTTATTTCTTCGGTTCCTCAAATAATTAAAAATAGAACTACCCTACGACCCAGCAATTGCAATTGTATTTATCCATGGGATACAGGTGCGCTGTTTCAAAGGGGAACATATACACCCCAATGCAGCGCTATCAACAATATCCAAAGGATGGAAAGAGCCCAAATGTCCATCGATGGATGAATGGACAAAGAAGATGTGGGGGGCGTGCACGCGCGTGCGCATACACACGCGCGCACACACACGTTACTCGGCAATCAAAAAGAATGGAATCTTGCCATTTGCAACTACGTGGATAGAACTGGAGGGTATTATGCTAAGTGAAATTAGTCAGATAAAGACAAATATATGACTTCACTCATATGAGGAATTTAAGATACTAAACAGATGAACATAAGGGAAGGGAAGCAAAAATAATATAAAAACAGGGAGGGGGATAAAACATAAGAGACTCTTAAATATAGAGAACAGGGCACCTGGGTGGCTCAATCGGTTAGGTGTCCGACTTCAGCTCAGGTCAAGATCTCACAGCTTGTGAGTTCAAGCCCCACATCAGGCTCTGTGCTGATCTAAGAGCCGGAGCCTGCTTCGGATTCTCTCTCTCTCAAATATAAATAAACATTAAAAAAAAATTTTTTTTAAATATAGAGAACAAACAGAGGGTTACTGAAGGGGTTGTGGCAGGGAGATGGGCTAAATGGGTAAGGGGCATTAAAGAATCTACTCCTGAAATATTGTTGCACTATATGCTAACTAACTTGGATGTAAATTAAATAATACATATATTAACTAAAAAAAAAATTTAAAGATGTAAAATCTACTGATAACTGATTAGAAACAATAAGAAATCTGCAAACAAACTAGTTTTACATACATATACGTATGTATGTATATGCTTTCCTTATATATTAATGAGAACTAATTAGAAAATTAATTAAATGTAGATATAACTCATAAGGGAAAAAAAAGGTCTATCTCCTCAAAGAGACAAAACTTAATTGTAGTTCTCTGTTCGCTACCCAGTGAACTAACCCATAAAGGAAAATGAAGTCTCACTGAGAGCCAAATTTAGAATGTAGACAGGGGGAAGAAAAAAAAAAAAAGAATTGCCAAAATGGTAAAATTTTCAATGAAAATTACTAATATCAGAATTAATCAGTAAAAAGCAGAGTGCTGCACATGGAAAGTCATCAACCAATATCACTCTTTTGATAACAAGAAAATGACATTATCTGATTTTGTAGCCATATCAAGAAATTTCTAAAACTTAAGATTTTTCATATTTTTATGTCAATTAAAAAAAATTGAAATTCTAAAACCAAGCCAACATTTACATACTACTATTTCCTTAATCCAAAGACTTACAATACCTCAGACAAAAGTTGAAGATTCCACAGCAACTCCTTATCTAGCTCTTCTTCATTTAACACATCATCATCTAAAAATGGCAAAACAGTATCAAGGAAAGAGAACCATGTATCCAACTTAAATGCATCATTTTTCAATATTTGTCTTTAGTGTCTCTAACAGCTGAGAAGATTCTCTTTTTGAGAGACTTTTCATTCCTTCCTCATGTGGCTGAACTTGCTCCAGAAAAGGTAAAAACTCAATTTGCAAGAAAATAAACATATCAGTCAGGACTCCTGCTCCTCCAGTTCTCAAAAAATAACTGGTATTTTTTTATGGCAACCTCTGAATGGTTCTTGTATATATGAAAATATTAATTTAACAAAGTAAAGTTTCTAAGATGTCACCTGGATGATACCTTAATTTGAGTAATCCTTGTCCCAAACTACAAGATTTAATTATTGCTTAGCTTACAGAATCTGTTTTCATCAACAGAGTTCTAGAAACCAAAAAAAAAAAAAAAAAAAAAAAAAAATTCACCTAAAATTGCAAATACAGAATAGTAACCTTATGACTTACTCATTGTAAGCTGAGTTATAACACTGCAGCAGTGAGGAACAAATAACTTCAAAGACTCCTCTGGGCAGCACTGAAAACAAATTTGTATAAATAAGTTTTCTGGAAGGCCACGAATATTCAACACTCACAAAGTATATCCTAACACTATTTTCAGAGGCAAATAAGGGTTGTAAGCTGCTACTGAAAGAACGATATATTTTAAGTTATAACAAACATGTCTAAAAATAAGTAACCATATAAACCTGCTGGTTACTGATGCATTAATTCATCCAAAAAAAAAACCAAACTCACCTTTACAGCAGCACGGCACATGTCGGCCACCATGCGGCCTGCTACTCTTGTTTCAAATATATGTGAAATAGAAAAATTAAAAACTTTCTGAAGCGCGACCTATTAAGATATGTAAGAAATGAAAATGTCTTATGAGCATTTTTAAGAAAACTAAACATCTTATGAACCATAAAAGAAAAATGAGATTCAGACTATAAAAAAAAAACACGTAGGAAATTTAACCATCTGAATTACAAAAATAATTCAATATAACATCAAGATCTATGAACAATCTTTGCACAAAACCCTAACATGAACAAAACATTTCAGACACAAGATTTTATTTCCTACAGAAACATTAAACACAAAACTATAGCTGTTGGAAGCAAATGCAAATTATCTTGCTGGCTAATCCAACATAACAAAGGGAAGTTTTTGGAGTACTTAATATTTAGACTTTGTCATTCTGACAATGCTACAAACTATAAATATTTATCTCTACTCTAAAAGACCTGGAAGCAGGCTTTGGATCCTGCTTTTTTACAATCACATCACAGAAAGCGATTTTACAATCATATCACAGAACTGCCGAATGAAAGAATGGACTCTTGACATTTACAATTTTCAGGATCGTTAATCCACAACTCCTTTCAAAAGATTTTGGTTAAATGAGAAAATTTACATTAATTTCTATACTAACATATATCAGTAAATATTTCATGCATCTGTAAAGCAGTTTAGCTTTTACCCAAGATAAATACATTGAACAGTCATAATCTCAGATGAAGGGAGATGAAACATGAACGGAAGTAAAGTCTGGTCTTAAAAGACCACACTATACATAACGTGTCAACCAATACTGAGTAAGTGAATGTTTACAGAATGTCTTGGGAGGACACACAAACTCCCATTCATTATAGTTTGTGGGTTTTTTTTTTTTTTTAAGTTCATTCATTTATTTTGAGACAGAGAGAGAGAGAAAGAGTGCAAGCAGGGAGAAGGGCAGAAGGAGAGACTCCCAAGCAGGCTCTGCACTGGTAGCTTTCAACCCTGAGATCATGATCTGAGCTGATACCAAGTCAGACATTCAACCAACTGAGCCAACCAGGCACCCCTACAGTTTGCCAGATTTTTATACTTGGGATTTAATTTCTATCATGTGATGGCATAAACAATTTCCAAAACTTTCCTCCCAAACAGTATTTAATTGATTAAAAAAATGCAGTCAATTCTTGTTATATGTAATATATTCTATAAAGTTGCTTTGAGCACTGATATAGCAAATACTGAATCACTGTTCCTAGAGGAAATGCAGGATTAAGTACTAACCAGTCTCTGGTTTTCAACAACTGATAAATATATAATTTTGCTTTATGTGTATTTAATATATATTGTTGATTCACTGACAGTGAAGTCAGCCAATGGCACTGTAACCCATGCCTGAATAAAGCTCATCTAAAACATGTTATTTTCTGTGAGGCACATCATAACTCTTACGCTCAGAACAGTAGACAGTGCTGCAACACTACTCCTGGGGGCCATTTTAAACCACAAAATCCCCAACAAAAAGCACAAAATGTGAAAACCCGGCACTAAGTAGACGTAAAACTTGCCAGGGTGCCCGGGTGGCTGAGCTGGTTAAGCACCCGATTCTTGATTTTGGCTCAGGTTATGATCTCATGGTTTTTGAGTTCGAGCCCTACGTTGGGCTCTGCGCACTGACCACGTGGAGCCTCCTTGGGATTCTCCCTCTCTGCCCCTCCCTTGTTCACATTCTATCTCTCTCAAAAATAAATAAACTCTAAAATAAATAAATTAATAGACACAAAGCTTGCTTACAGTATTAGAGCTGAAACAAGAAGGCAGAGTGTGTTACATTATTCAACCTCAGCCGTGAACACGTGCAACTCATAATTTTTGCCAAATTTACACATCTGCACAAGAGCACTGTGAGTACAGATTTTGGGATTACAAACAAATTTTCTAGCAAACAGATGAATTTGCAAATATGAAATTTGCAAATATAATGAGAATCAACTGTTCATCTTTTTCAAATTTTAGTATGAAACCAAGGATAAATGGCATGATATAATATTTAAAGTAACTTGAAGCTCAATTTTTAAAACAACAAAGAAAACAAGATTGGGATTTAATTTTTTGCAGCAATGAGACTCTTACCATAAATATTTCTTTGGAACATTGTGTGAGGATTGTACTAAACGTAGAAGACAGACCTAATTCGACCAAACTCTCCAAATGAGTCATTTTCTCAGTTTCTGTCTCTTCTCTTGTTTGCTCCAATGTGCTACTTTCTATAAGTCCAAAACATCTAAATAATCCAAAGAAAGGATAATTTTAGCAACTAAGAACTAGTTTAACATTTTTGATGATAATTAGATAACCCTCCATTGTCATGACTATTCGAATGACAGCTATGCAATTTGTGCAGGTTCACATATCACTTGTCCTTTTATAACTTCAGAAGCTCGGTCCCAGGACAGTAGTTATGCAGAGAGACTGAAGTTGTTTGGACAGGATAGTCATTTCTTTCAATGTCTAATAGAGAGCGGGTCTGGAGCACATACTCACCTGTCCATAAATTGTAAGACGAAATCCTCAAATTCAGCTGTGGCTGAACAAAGTTCTCGTTCCACCTATGACATTTCAATGCGGAGAAAAATTAAAAATAGCCTTTGATTTTTTTCTCAGAACTAATGAAACTCAATTATGGCCTACAAAATAGATTTAACACTACATTATTATACTGAGTATGATGAGAAACAGTACCAGTACCACATATCAATTTAGAAAACCCCAACCTACTCCTTTCCGGGAACCAAAACAAGCAGCAATTAGCATTATTTTATAAGGGCCCAAAATAGAAGTCAAATAGCCATCTTTCTCAATAACTACAGTTTTTAAACTTCTAGTGTATGTATAAAGAATTATCTTACGACTTGAATATTCAAATGACAAAATTCAAGTAGAAACATGCCTACAATAAAGAAAATAGTTCTAGAAGAATCAGTCAGTAATGAAAAAATGTCTGTTCATTAGATGTCAATCCCCTCAATACATTTATTCCTAAGCTAAAACCAAACAAAAACAAAATTAAAAAAACCCACCACTACCTTTGCTTAACAGAAAATTAAAAGTGACAAAAAATTGAAATGCACCTCCAGATGTCAGTTGTTTACAAAAATAGTCCATTTTCTGGGGCTCCTGTGTAGCTCCAGTCGGTTAAGCATCTGACTTCATCTCAGGTCATGAACTCATGGTTCATGGGTTCGAGCCCCTTGTCTGGCTCTGTGCTGACAGTTTAGAGCCTGGAGCCTGCTTCAGATTCTGTGTCTCCTTCTCTTTCTCTGCCCCTCCCCCACTCACAATGTCTGTCTCTCAAAAATAAACAAATAAAAAAATAGTCTACTTTTGACCTACAGCATTTGGTGGGTGCTCTGCAGATTATCTTAGCAATGACCTGGCCTTCCATTTATATCATTCTAATCACAAAATAGTAATCTTAATGTTTATTTATTTTGAGAGAGAGAGAGAGAGAGAGAGAGAGGCAGGCATAGGGGCAGAGAAAGAAAGGGAGAGACATAGAATCCAAACCATGAGATCACAATCTGAGCTGAAATGGAGTCGGATGCTAAACCGACGTGAGCCACCCGGCGCCCCACAAAATAGTAATCTGAAACTGTTGGTATTTAAACTATCAAATTTTACTATGCGGGGTGCCTGGGTGGTTCAGTCGGTAGGGCATCTGACTTGGGCTCAGGTCATGATCTCACGGTCCGTGAGTTCAAGCCCCACATCGGGCTCTGTGCTGACAGCTCAGAGCCTGGAGTCTGCTTCAGATTCTGTGTTTTCCTCTCTCTGCCTCTCCCCCACTCATGCTCTGTCTCTCTCTCTCTGTCAAAAATTAATAAACATTAAAAAAAATTAAAAAAAATATTACTATGCATTTACATAAGAGTTACAACTCAGTGAACAATCTTTCTACAACCAGTAAGCATCCTTACTTCTGTGAGGTCACTTCTTTCTTGTAGTACAGATGAACAATCTACTAAAGGCACCAGAGTGGAAAATGTTGCTATAAACTGGAATGTGATCTGTGGGAAGATGCAAAAAATTTAACAGTAATTATGTAATTCTAATTCAAAAATACAAGTATACCATAAGCTACAATAAAAAAGTACACAAATAAATTATCTTAAGGGAAATACCACAGTAATATTCCAGGAAATTTTTTACTTAGATTTGAACATTTTAAGATTCCTCATAATTAAGGAGCTGTTACTTTAGTAATGAAGTTACATTAAATTTACTTCCATAGTTATTCATTATGTTTAAGCACAACATTCTCCAACTCTCTGTCAATCAAAAGTTAACTTTGCCCCCCACCCAAAGATGCAACATTAAGGATAAAAAGGAAATGCTTAAGCAAAAGCTACAGATTGGGGAAGAGGGAAGGTGAGCCAAAATTCTAAGTCAGGAGAGGTGTGTATAAATGGGATCTGGCATTTTGCACCCAGCAACTGTTATCATGCCCTTGTCATCAGTGTAGATGAAGGGAAGTACAAATGATCACATGCTGATTTTTAATATATCTACTTAAAGAAAATAGTAAATATATAGCAAGCGTTGAAAAAATCCTGTGATCATTAAATGTATCCAGATTATGGCACATTACTTCTGAAGGATGACATATAGCTCAACTAACCATCCACAGATCTAAACTTGGGCATCTACAGATATAATCCTTTTAGCATTAACAAATTTTACACTGAACTATGTTCTAAACAAAACTTAACAGGATGCCAACTCACACAATTAGAACTCAGACACAAAACAGAATGATAAATATGCTTACCATGCATTTACTGAAGTCATTTGGATCCACCCCAGGCAATGCTCTCATCAACAGAGGTAGCATGTGTGTTGGACCTTCAGGAAACCATTTGCCCCCTGATACCAAACTGCGGGCTACTCCAATTACACAACTTAAAGTAGCTGTGAGCTGGTGAGGTTCTGTTAAAGTCTCTAGTGCAGGATACGTTCTACAGTTGAAAACAGAATTAAAAAAAAAAAAAAAAAAAAAAAAAAGATTCCATCACAGATCAAAAGGCACAATACATTAAATCTCCCAAATTCATAAACTACACGTTGGCTTTAAGGCTGGTAGCTAGCAGAATCTTTTGAGTGAGTTTAAGTTAACAGAATCACACACATAAAGGAAAGGTACATGTTTCCCCAATCCCCTGCCACCTCACCATGGCTCTCCATGCATATTTCACAGTGAAAAAGAACATAAACTGGCAAGATCTAGCATTATTTCAGTCAGCTGAATCTACTTCCCTATGTCAATAGGAATGCATCTAATCTAATGGTCAGTGACTATCAGAATTCAGGAAGAGCAAGTGATAATTATCCCACTCTTCCCTTTTATTCGAAAAACAATCTTTACTAAAACCCTGAAATTTCTCTTATACTTTTTAGAAGACTGGTATTTTAAAATTGGAAATCTGCTCTAGAAACATAGTAGAAGATTCCTGACACTAGAATGCATAAACAAGGGAGAATAATACAAATATAGTCTTTGATCATCAAGTAAAATACAAGGCAACAACATTCACTCTTTGACAAGTGATTTCATTTTTGAGAATCTATCCTGTGGCGGGGGGGGGGGGGGGGAGTCTAAAATGCAGTCATTTTAAATTTCTCTTATACAGAAAAAGTAAATAATAAAGGAAATTTCATCATAAGTAGAAAAAAAAGAGGATTTGGAACAGGGGTAAAAAAACTAACAAACCTATGCTTACTTTAAAAGATGAAGAAAACAAACCAACTCTTTAACAGAGGAGATCTAAAATCAAATGCCTAAAATTTATTTTCTACATTTTTACTTTTTAAAGTACTTTTGCTTTTATAAAAGAAAACTTGAAAATATGTCTCTTATATGTCTCTTGGCCAAGCATGTATCACTCAATATGCTATTAAATTTGTCCAAAAAGTGAAAACTAAAGAAAAATGTGTTGGAATAATTTTACTTGTATATAAACTCCGTTCCTTCTATTAAAAATGTATCTCACTACATAATTTATCAGCTGGAAAACACTGAAATAAGCCAAAACAAATATCAAAATATTCCCATCTTCAAAATTTTAGCTATGCAAACAGCTGAAGTCCCTCCTTAAAGGTATGTCTCTCCTCAACAAGAGACATCAAGGGAACTGCCACTGAACTGTTAGTGTCGCTACCACATGGAGGCCAGAGTGCAGAGAATATTGGGGGTTGGGACAGAGTAGAAAGCGCCTAATTTCCCCATTCTATTTCCTAATTAAATTATATGTACTGGGAGAGTTTCAGTGCCCCCAAAGTGCACACAAAAAAGGGAGAGGTTTGGAAAATGAGGTAAAACTTGAATATTTATGGCAATGGGGACAGGGCCAAACCAAGAGGTTTGGAAAATGAGGTAAAACTTGAATATTTATGGCAATGGGGACAACTTGAATATTTATGGCAATTTATAAATAATGGAGACCTATTTTGGTCAAGATCTTTTTTTTATCTTTTTAATGTTTCTTTTTGAGAGAGAGAGAAAGCGCAAGCAGGAGAAGGATGAAAAGGGGGGTGGGACAGAGGACCTGACGCAGGATCTGAGGCGGGCTCTGCACGGACAGCACAGAGGCCAATGTGGTGCTCAAACTCATGATATATCATGAAATGAACTCGTGAAATCATGACCTGAGCCTAAGTCAGACGTTCAATCAACTGAGCTGCCCAGGCACCCCAAGATCTTTAACAGGATACCTGTCTCCAAGCAAATGTGCCCAATTATGCTATTTCAATGGTAAGTAAGATAATAGGCTGTCATGTACATTATCACTAAAGGACCTTGCACAAATCTATTTTATGGAACTCAAACTGTTAGACCCTTCTTAGCCCTAAAAAACTAGTATTTTTTTTTTTTTGAGTAAGACATTAAAAGAGAAATCATAAAGCTCAACTTCAGACAGCAGAGGAATTAACAGAAAGCTTAAGTATTATTATAGAAGTTCGAAAGGCCTATAATGTGACAGTGACTAGGCAAACAGAAAACTTGTTACTATTTCAACATACAAAACAAAATTAATGTAATAAAGTCTACATTGTGCAAATAATACATATAAGATTATATAGTACATGAAAATAATAAAGATAGTCAAATTTTCTTCTGTATCACTGCTTCTAAGAAATAAAAGAAATCCAAAATCACTTTCACTGCCACGTTCTCAATATTTAGTGACACTCACATTTTGATGTAAAAGCAGTCAGAGCTTGCTTATTTGCTTGCTTGCTTCCTACAACAATTTTATTTTTAAGTAACCTCTATACTCAACATGGGGCTGAAACTCACAACCCCGAGATCAAGAGTCACATGCTCCATTGACTGAGCCCACCCGGCACCCTTACTTTATTAAGCACAAACTTCAGAAACTAAAATTTGCCAATAATTCAAAAATATTTTATCCATTTAGTATCGATTTTCTTTTCTCTTCAGTAAACCTTTATCAAGCTACCAATCATTAGGTTAAAATGCCTTGCTTCTCCTCTAGGAACAGGAATAAGTAGCAAGAGAGCAAAAGAGAAGCCACAGAAAAGACAACTAAGTAGAACAGCAGAGTAGAGGGAAGAGATAACCAGAACGGCCGGCCAAGGCTTCAACCAAACATGTAAAGCTACACTTACCTTTCAAGTACAGGGGGTATTACTAACTCAGGTCTCATGAGTGCAAGATTCTGCAGAGCCTGTGCTGCTTCTAAACTACCAGTTTTGCTAAACATAGCCAAGAGGACAGGTTGAATAATGCATCGTACAAAGTCTGTAACATCTTGATCAGTAAGCTTATGGCTATCAGGCACAGGAGTTAACCAAGAAGGCTTCTTGTATCTTTCACGATGCAATCTTCTAACAACACTGTTTGGCAACCGCTGAAGTAGTTTCATTAACTTGTTCTGGGGACACAGAAGCAAAAAGTCCAAGGTAGGTTTGATTTCCCACACAGATAGTTATGGTTCCTTTCTACAATCCAAGTAAAATTTCTTAAAATAAAAGCTCTTACAATCTATTACAAACACCTGCATAGCATAACTAGATAGAATAAAATACTTTATCAATTAATTACTGATAATAATAAATATTTGTTTTAAATGTCAATTTTATTTTTTTTTTAAATAAAGTTTATTTTTGAGAGAGAGCAAGCACGAGCAGGGGAGGGGCAGACAGGAGACAGAGAATCCCAAGCAGGCTCCATGTTGATCTCCATGCGGAGATCTCTTAGGCTCGAACTCACTAACAGTGAGATCATGACCTGAGGCAGGACACTTAACCGACTGAGCCACCCAGGCGCCCCTCAAATGTCAATTTTATTCTCTAGCACCAGATGAACCTTCCATTACATGAAAAACTATTGTAACCAGGCAATGTGGAAAGAAAACAAAGTCCAAAACCAAAAACCACACTGACTGTACTTTCTATTACCAGAATGTGACATTTTGTCACCAGTTACTGGACCAGTATTATCTTATTTTTATGTTCTATGAACACAGTATCTTAGTCTGAACTTAATCAGCTACATATAGCCAAAAGTTATATGAAGGACAGAAATAGTATTATAGGTTGCATAATAGGCAATAGTTATGTGTGACCATAACTTTAAAAAGTTCCAAACCCTACAATAAAAAAATGAACATACTCACCAGCCAGCGCCCATTATTTGAAGGGTGGTAAAAAGATGTGATGCTGTTAAACAAACCAGCCAAGTGTTTCTGTACTAGCTTACTTGGTCCACCCTATTCAGATAAAAGAATAAAAATATCAGTACCCTCAGTACCCTGGAAAATTGAAGGGATCAATAGGCCCAAGCCTACATATAACTCTCCAACATGGTGCACATCCAACTTGATGAGAAAAACCAATTCTACCTCCAAATAAAAGCCAAAAACAATTTGCTAGTAAACTTCCCACAATCCTCAATTCAAAACACTCTACTAGGGGCGCCTGGGTGGCGCAGTCGGTTAAGCGTCCGACTTCAGCCAGGTCACGATCTCGCGGTCCGTGAGTTCGAGCCCCGCGTCGGGCTCTGGGCTGATGGCTCAGAGCCTGGAGCCTGTTTCCGATTCTGTGTCTCCCTCTCTCTCTGTCCCTCCCCCGTTCATGCTCTGTCTCTCTCTGTCCCAAAAATAAATAAAAAAAAAAAACGTGGGAAAAAAAAAAATTAAAAAAAAAAAAAAAAACAACACTCTACTAAAAGTAAGGGCAACCTACTGAAACCAAATTAGGTAACTGCAAAGACATCTTTCAATTTGGGGTATCAGCATATTTTACTCTTCTGCAGTGAAAAAACTTTTGTCAGTAAGAGAGTCTTAAAATAACCAAGAGTGCTAACATCAGGCATAAAAAGCATTCCTTAAATGATTTGAGAAGTGAATTTCTTTTTTTTTTTTTTTTTAATTTTTTTTTCAACGTTTATTTATTTTTGGGACAGAGAGAGACAGAGCACGAACGGGGGAGGGGCAGAGAGAGAGGGAGACACAGAATCGGAAACAGGCTCCAGGCTCTGAGCCATCAGCCCAGAGCCTGACGCGGGGCTCGAACTCATGGACCGCGAGATCGTGACCTGGCTGAAGTCGGACGCTTAACCGACTGCGCCACCCAGGCGCCCTGAGAAGTGAATTTCTTATTGCAGGAAATGAAGATGTGAGATTTACATAAATGGAATCAAATATTTTATTATTACTCCTAAATGTTTCAAATGATTAAACCTGTGGTATGTGACCACATTAAAAAAAAAATTTTTTTAAATGTTTATTTATTTTGAGAGAGACAGAGAGAGACGGACAGACAGACAGAGTATGGGCAGGAAAGGGGCAGAGCGAGAGAGAGAGAGACACATAATTCAAAGCAGGCTCCAGGCTCTGAGCTGTCAGCACAGAGCCCGACACAGGGCTCGAACCCACGAACTGTGAAATCATGACCTGAGCCAAAGTCGGAAGCTTAACCAACTGAATCACCCAGGTGCCCTTGACCACATTTTGACTCAAAGGAAAAATAGTTTTTTCTCAATCTATTACCCAAACAAACACACCAAACAACAACATGATCTGGGGGAAAAATGAGGAAAAAAGTTAGTATTCAATCTTATCAAGTTGAACAGCCCTGAGGATAAAGAACTACAGCTTGGTCTTGAAACCTTCTCTCTCTCTCTCAAGATGATCTTTCAAGAAACAGCCTAGACCTAAGGTAGACTGTCCAGTTACATGAGGAACATGTCTTCCTGCTGAAATGAAATCCACGTTCATATTCCCAATTTAGAGTAGGTCAACTGCTAAAGAGACCATAATAATTCCATAGCAAAAAAAAAAAAAAAAAAAAAACCCAACAAAAATTTCAAAATCCTAGCATAATAATTAGCATTTTTTATTATATTCAATATTCATATCTAACACAAAATAAACATGTCAATGGGAAAAACTGTATGAGAAAGAAGAGCAACATGAACTAAAATAAAGTTGATACTAATCATGATATAATTCTGTCGCTCCTAAAAAAAAAAATTGCTGATATAACATAGTAAACATCCAGATGTTTTTGCTCATTTGGAGTACTATAAAGAAAATAGGATTTTCCTATTTAATAATGAAATTGCAAAAACGGGGGGAGAATGAATTTCGTTTTTTAATTTTAATGTTCATTTATTTTTGAGAGAGAGAGCGCGAACAGGGATGGGGCAGAGAGAGAGAGGAGACAAAGAATCTGAAGCAGGCTCCAGGCTCTGAGCCGTCAGCACAGAGCCTGACGCAGGACTCTATCCCTTGAGCTGTGAGATCATGACCTGAGCCAAAGTCAATGCTTAACTGACTGAGCCACCTAGATGCCCCTGAATTTCTCTTTTTAATCTAAGAATAAAATGTAAGAGCTAAACTTCTCACAACCAGCCTGCCTTATCCACAGAAAAAACAACAACGAAACAACATAACCTGGGGAAAAATATCAAACACAGAATAATAATTTTAAAAAGAGAGAGCTGTAGAAGGAGAATGAATGACAATCCAGAAAATTACAGTATGAAATTGTTTTAATATTCTTATTTGGAAGAGGACACTGAAATCCAAGCATGTGGATATATTTTTACTTTCCTTCAAGGATGTCAGTAAAGTAATCCTCCATACTTCTCCCTTCACCAAGATTACTTTATTTAATTAGCTTTGTGTTCAGTTCTATCTTCAACACTGAATGCATTAGTACTGAGCATATGCAAAACCCCAAGTTCTAATCCCACATTTATCATTATCAACTTGACCTTTCATCTGTGAGATTGTTAGACATTCTGAATCTCTCAAAACTCTAAACCCTGACTCTATTTTTAGGATTCATTGGCTAGAGAGATTTATAAATGGTGTGTTATGACTACATTCTGGGTCTGAGAAACATTAGCTCACTACATCAGAAAATATCGAAGAATCAAATGACCAACTACGATACTAATATAGGCTTATGTTTTTACATGGTTAACACAAAATTTAGAAGAACTAATGTGTTACAAACCATCATGGCGGTGATCCATATTACAGCATGTCCTATATCATACGCATTTGTTAAAAATCTTGGGACTAACACTTGACTGCTTCCCACTGGGAGGTTCAAGCTTCTCAGAATTCTCGTAAATATCTTTCAAAAGAAAAAAAGAATTAAGAATAAATATTTATAGGTATCAAGTAACTCCTTAAATAACTGAAGTGATATATATTAGTGTTGGTGCATGTATTCTCACTGGATCAGTTTTTAAGCAAAATTACATACTGTTTGGCAGTTTTATATACTGCTATATTCCATAAAATTTACATAGAAGATCTACTTTTTAAAATGTTTTATTATTTTAAGTTTATTTATTTAAGTAATAGCTACACCCAACACGGAACTGAGGGTCAAGAGCTACATGCTCTAACAACTAAGTCAGCCAGGCACCCCTATTTGCTTTTTCTTAAATGACACTGAGGTCACAGGAGTATGAATCTGAAGCAGCTGTATCCATGAACCCATAAACAAACAAATGAGATATAAATGCAAATACTTGTCTTCTAGTGAGTTATTTTCCCTTTCAAAATTCTAACACTAATTTGATTTTTTCCCCAAGAATTTGCATTTTAATCTTAATTGCATTTTAATAATTTATATTTAAAACCTGTCATTAGTAACAGACAGGGAGCCCAAATGTAGAAGAAAATGACTTTTTCTCTTTAGTTTCTACTGGACAGCACAAGCAGAGGTAAACAGTAAGCTTAATGTTTGCTGCTCTGCCTCCCTGCTCTACAGTCAAGGTGTGGATCAGAATCACCTGTACACCCCATGCAGGCCCTCTTGGATTTATGGCAGCTGAAACAAAACAGAAGCTGCAGTGTTAAGAACACTGCACCTAGAGACACTCTAGCTTTATTTGCTCAAGGAAAATGTGACGTAAAAAGTGGAGAACACTCTAGAATAGCAATCAAATACAATACCCAAAATTTGTTGGAAGGTATGAATTAAGACCCTGAATAATACACTTTGTACTTCCTAAATTACTCACTCTGAAACTTCTATTTCATGTCCTGTGTAGGCAAGACAAAAATCATACATTTCTGATACCTTAATATGAACCAATTAATTTTTTAAAATAAATGGTCTATCCCGGAAAACTTTATGTTTTTACTAGTGGTCAAAAAAATTTTAGCAATTAGCATACAAAACACACTTCTTAAAGACACAAAAAGTGCTATCAGTGCTACTATATGTTGTATGTTCACATGTTAATTACCTTTGGTACATATGGATCCCAATCTATGTACCCTATATTATCTGTAGCCAATCGAGCAAAGAGATTTACTAGTTGCTGAAAGTAAAAAAAGAAAGACAATTAAGTAAGTACATTTGTTGTTATTAATAAGTGTCAGTCACACCCCTTATCCATTTGTTGTTCTCAGCTATCATCATTAACACAACTTAATACATGGTTTATGGCTCATTTTTTAAAAATCTCCAAATTTCAGTTTTGATTGTCACCATCTTAAATCAACTGTAGTTGAAATGCTTATTAAAAGGGAAATGACAAAGCATCATTCACAATGCAAACAGAAGACATTTTAATCTAATAAGCATAAAGAAAACATCCACAATGTTTCTAACAACGTGCCAGTGAAGGTACAAAAGCAGAGTCTTACATTTTATAATACATGCACATGCTTCTAGATATTGATAAAAACAAAACAAACAAGTGTCTGTTTCTGTTAGAAAACAGCAAACAGAATTTAAAAACAAACAAAAAATAATTACAACACTGCCAAGAGCCAATTCTAGGAAGTGAAGTTACTTATCAAATGATCTGATATATACTGTCAGAAGGAAAAAAATAGGATACTCACCCCCTCCCACTGTGGGAGATTTTGCACTGAAACCCAAAGGCCAATTAATTCATCAAACCAAAGTCTGAAGAAGAAAAATGGTGTTATGAATAGCAAGTGATTTATAGAAAGTGGTTCAAAGCCAGGTATCCTTTGTATTTTTTTAATCTATTATTCTTACTGATAACTATACAACCTAGAAAAAATAATACTCAATGTACAAACTTAATGGAACAAATAACTATTTTTTCTGAATATTCCACTTCCAATACACTTATGCCAAAAGAGTAATCTCATCAACCCCCTACTTCATTGTTAAATAATTACTGACCACCCCTATCTAACACTGTTTACAAGTGTCTCCTTCCTCCCTTTCTCCTTTAATATTTTCCTATTACTACCTATTCTTGCAACTCTCCCTTGCATTCTGTTTTTTAATAAGCCAGTTAGTAATTATGCCATTAACTACCACTATAATAAGTGTTCCCTAAAAGAATGAGTCACGAAGTGTTAGGTAGAACTAAATTATTGTGGGGGAATTATCTCAGATTAAACAGAAGAGAATGTCAGGGCAAGAAAGTGCTGCAATATTATTCACCAATCTTTACAAAGGTCAACGAAATGCTTTTAGAATTTCTGGATGAGAATTAACATTTCATCAATATACAGCTAAATACAAAATTTCTGATTTGAAAGAAATAAAAGATTTGGCATCTCACTATAGAAAATATGAGGGGGGGGACTGGGGAGTAAGCATGACTCCACAACACAGTAATAATACCTATTTCCTTCCAGTCTTTTTTTCATACCTTTTCTTTTTTCCATAAAAGCACAGTCTAAAATTCTTCATTCTAGCACTTGTTTTATACCTATAGTCATCTAGAAAAAAAGTTCTCTTTTTTTTTTTAAAGTAGGCTTCATGCTCATCACAGAACATAGCGGGTCTTGAACTCATGACCCTTAGATCAAGACCTGAGCTGAGATCAAGAATTGGATGCTTAACTGAGGCACCCCAGAAAAAAAAAAAATTCTTAAAAGCAGTGCTAAGACTAGAACAAGTAAAGAAAAAAAATTATAGGAAAGGCCCAAGAAAAACTACAAGTGATGAATAAAACCAAGTTTTATAAAAACACTTTTCCTTTTCCTGAACTCCACACAATTTAACATTTTTATCACTGCTTATTTACTGATACTTTCTACTCCTTTTTGCATTTTTTATTCTTTCTCTCTTGCTTTCTTAAATTAAAGCCCTCATCTTTCCTTTTTTGTTTTTTTAAGATTTTATTTTTAAGTAAGCTCTACCCCCAACATGGACTCAAACTCACAACCCCGAGATCAGTAATAGTCACGTGCTCTACCAACTGAGCCAGCCAGGAAAAGCCCTCATCTTATTTGTCTGACATACAAGCATTATTCTCTCTTCATTTACAATCTTATGTTTAATTGTTTCACCCTTCACACACTTCAAGTATAATCAACATAATGGCTGAATTAGTAAATTTTTGTTTACTTATAATTGCTTTACTGGTCTGCTTATACATCTCTATTTCTTGCTCTATTCTATAATTTGTTAAGATATGTATATACTTACTTAAAACCTTTATGATGAAGTTCTGGAGGAAGGGAGGTAGGAAGAAATATTTCAAAGTAAGTGATGGCCTTTTGCATTGTTACGTCAAAAGGGCACATTAAAGGCCGCCATTCTTCTAGCATCTCAGCTGTGGCATCTGCTGGAAAGTATCTAATAAAAAAGAAGGTTTTCATTTACCTAATCAGTGCTTTAAAAAAACATTCTACAACATCAACATGTGACTGACAAAAAAAGGGGGAGGGGGGATGGATTTTATAAGGCATAGCACACACACTACAAATGTCAAGTTAACTTAAACACATTTTGCCACTCTAAATAACCTATAAATATAAACATACATGTTTCTTGCAGTTTTTCCCTTCCTGTGTGCTATGTAATAGCAACAAGAAAAAAATTTAGTCAGAAAATCCAGTCTATATATATGGATAATCAGTGACATGAGAAAGAGAACACTGGACAAACCATTTCCTTTCACTGTACCACAGAGCTCTCTTGTAATACAAGAGCGGGTTAGACTAGACGGTCTGGTCCTACAGGTACTAATATTTTACAAGTCTAGGAAATGGGCAAGAGAGCCCTTGGAGTAGAGAAGATTCACAAAATTAAAATGTGACGTGTGCATTCATACACAAAACAAAGGTAAATGGAAAAAGAGGACCCATGTATAATTACTAAATATCCATTAAGGGATTTAAAATAACAACAACAAAAAAAGTATATGACAAATTCGATTTGAATATGGCCAAAAAAGTTAGGAAACCCTTTCAAATACACCTGTAGGTTTGCCCTACAAGTCACATTATTAATCCTATTATATCTTTTGTCCATCTGTATTAATTAGAATCACACTTCATTCCTTTATGTGAAAAATAGAACTACACTTCCAGTAATATTTCTTTGGGTTCATCAAGCATCTATGTGCCAGGTCACTGTGCTACAGGTTAGAACACACACACACACACACACACACACACACACAAAACCACACACAAAATATATCCTGCCTTTAAAGATCTCATACACCAATTCTCCTTTCTAATCTTTCAGAATCAACTGTTAGTTTAGTAATCCAACATAAAAGCTTGGGTGTTCTATGAATTACCTAAGAACCTAAAACCATTAAGTACCCCAGTGATGATCAAGTATCCATTAGGAAACATAGACTAAGAGGTAAGTGCCTTGCTCAAAATGACACTGCTCATTGGTGGCTTATGACTCAGGTTAAATCTTAAGCCTCAATCTTAAAAGGGAGACTATATCTTAAAAATACATTTGCCCAAGACTGAGTAGGATGGTAGGTCAGCAATAAATATCTGATTTATAAAATCATTTATAACTTTAACTCATAAGAATATGGCAAAATACGGATTTCTATTCAAAAGAATTCACTGCATCCATACATATCAGGATAAGCAGTCTAAGAACACCCTGATAAAAAACACTTCAAGTCTGGGGCGCCTGGGTGGCGCAGTCGGTTAAGCGTCCGACTTCAGCCAGGTCACGATCTCGCGGTCCGTGAGTTCGAGCCCCGCGTCGGGCTCTGGGCTGATGGCTCAGAGCCTGGAGCCTGTTTCCGATTCTGTGTCTCCCTCTCTCTCTGCCCCTCCCCCATTCATGCTCTGTCTCTCTCTGTCCCAAAAATAAATAAACGTTGAAAAAAACACTTCAAGTCCACAGACTTGGACTTTTGTTGATTAAAACTAAATTCAACCCATATACATCTTTAAATATAAGAATATGGAATATTTCTGTATGTTCCACTGAAAGAGAACTTTAAAAAAAATGTCTTTTACTTTAAAAAATACACAGGGGTGCCTGGGTGGCTCAGTTGGTTAAGCGTCCAACTTCGGCTCAGATCATGATCTCAGGGTTTGTGAGTTTGAGCCCACGTCGAGCTCTGTGCTGACAGCTCAGAGCCTGGAGCCTACTTCAGATTTTGTGTCTCCCTGTCTGTCCCTCCCCCACTTGCGCCCAGTCTCTTTCTCTCTCTCTCTCAAAAAATGGATAAAAAACATTAAATTTTTTTAAAAAAATACTTTAAAAAATGTCTTAACACCTTTTCATTATTACTCACATTTTGATGCAATACCTACAATATGCATTTTGGAAAATATTTTTGATCTGAGTAATGACACTCTAGGAAAATCTTTCAAACAAAGGTAATTATACATAAATTATGGCAATCTTACTTTATAATGGGGAACACCCACATCACTTAAAAATTTCTAAATTTATAAATGAAAGCTAAATAATTTAGTTCAAGAGTTGAAAATGATATGTTGTGCCCAGTGACTAACATCACAGTGTTAGAAACTATTTATACCTACAATTTTCTCTTCAAAGCACACTAAGAATGGGAAAAAGCCCAAAGAAATAACAAGAGGTTTCATAAAATGAGAAGCTACTTACGGTCGGCAGCTTTTCACGAGTGTTTTGAGAACATTTTCTACAGAACTGGGGGGGAAGAAAGCCATTTGATAAATTAGGTTGCTGTATTTTAAGAACACATCTAATCCAATTAATAAATATCTCGAAGATATGTTCATACGTTTAAATATTATCTGTGTACGTGCAATAACTGCTCCTCTTTCATACAGACAGAACTATTAGGATTAACTATCTAAACTCTGTAACCTACTCTTTCCTTTGCCCTCAGTTTTCTCATTCTCTGTTGTAAACCAAAGGGAAGAAAACTGGGAAAAGGACAAATCATTTTCAATCCTTACAAAGTAGGCAGCAATGACCGTACTTAACAACCCATCAAGAAGTATGCTCAGCGGCTTAAAACTTCAAATACTAATTTTTATTTTAATTAAAGTGCTTTTACATGGAAACACAAGAAGCAGACAAAATCTGGTGTGCTCATATCAGCAACTGCCAGAAACTAGTTTTCTATAACCAAGTGGTGAGAATTCTATAACCCTACAAGGTTACTAACAATTATCGAAAATAGCAACAGCCATCTTTTTGACCAGCTACTTAAATATTTCTATATGGATTCATAAGAAATGTTCGTTTTAATGAAAAGGCCAATGTGTAGTCATTTAAACACACATAGACAGAATGGAATATTTAAATTAATTAGACTGCTGTCAAAAGAGGTATAATGCAAATAAGCAAAACAAAGGGCACAAGGTAATTTTGGACTGGAATTTTAAAATTAATGTGTGACTATTTACAGGATGAAGTGTACAAGTAAATAAAACAAGTCCCCAAACGTCAAAGAAAAAAATTATGGGGGGAAGGGGTAACTTTCAGGCAGTGCTTCCACCTGACATTTTCTCATTAAGCTTCTTGAAATTCTTAAGTCCAGAAGTCTATCCAACTTCTCTGAAAGCTTAAGAACTAATCTATAAAGAAATTCCAAGGGGTAACACAAACCAAACTCAGCACAAGTAATCAATTATATGACCAAGAGAGAAAACTATCATTTCATTACTAGAAGCTGTAGAAATCCTCTTTAATTTCAAAACTACTCAGAAAAAAATTAACTGAAGAGGAAACCAGGCTACAACACATGAGATCATTCTAAAATAAAAAGGAGGACCATATGGCGAGAAAGACATAGAACATTTTCTTTGAGTATTAGGGAGAGATTCTACCTTCTCTCACAAAAAAAACCCTAAGCAATTGAGAAACACAGAATTATTAGTTTAGAGAGTATCTAAGTTTGCCTGGTTAAAAAAAACAGGTAAACTCTCCGACTACATTTAAACTCCCTGAAGACCACGACTATGATTTTTATTTCCGGGCATTTCCAAAGTATTTACACCAAGGCTATGGTTCATATATATTTATGCATATTTATATTTATTATTTTACAATACTCAATGGACATTTTCTATCAGAGCAACAAAAAGCACAGATCTTTGGATCTTCTTTTAGTCTGGACTGAAGAACTCCATTTAGAAATAAATTATAGCCAAGGTTTAAAGACACACCTAGTTCCTAGTGCATCAACTTAAATGTAGATTTTAAAAAGATAATTCTAAAATGGTAAAGTGTCTGTCCAAGGAAATAAGCAGAAGATTTGTAATTCTACCAGTTCCTAAAGTTTGTGTTCATGTTAACTTTACATTTATTTTACTGTTTCTGTGGCAACTCATTTGAGAGTACAACACAGAAAACCTGTTATTTTCACTGGTAATTTTTCTATTCCACCAAACTTTCAAATAACATCAAAAATGATTCTCAAAAGCAAGTCATAAAAGCCTACATAGCTACCTGCTCTCTCCAGTTCCCTTCACTCTTCAGAAGGAGGTTAATTATAATACTTGATAGCTGTCACTTCACTTCATTAGAGGAATAGGGTATGTGGGAATGTGCTTTAGTTTCTCTAAATAAAATCAATTTCAACCCCTCTTTATATATATAAGGCCTGTGCCAATGGAATCATGCTCTTTATCCAGAAAAGGGTACAATCTCTCTAACCTGTGATATCTGTATAGTGACCTTTTGTGATTCTTGTAATCTCTCAAGATGAAGGGAACAATGTTTCTGTTTAAAAATAAAATAAAAGGTTAAGGCTAGATGCTACTAGACTATATTTCACTAATTTTTAGAGGGAGTGAATAATCACTATGTACTTTCCCAAATGCTGGAGTTTATAATATTAAAGTGATTACAATTCAAAACACTTTTTTTTTTTTTTTTTTTAATCAAAAGGGCTCTAACAGAAGGAATAAGCTTTGGATGAGTTTTCTCATAACCTATTTTCTCTTAGAAAAAGCATGCTAAGTTGAAAAGAAAGCCATAGTATACCATGCAATGGTTCACAACTTGCGCTTTAGAGTCAGACAGATCTAAATTTGATTACCAGTTATGTCTCTTACTATCAGTTCAATATTATAGCCGCAGTTTTTCCAGCTATATAATAGTAATAATACCTACCACTCGGAAGGCTGTTATAAAAACTCAATGAGGTATTATAAAGAAAACAGTTATCTGGCCCAGAATTAAACACAAAAAGTATTAACTATAATTATTATTTCTTACTAGCCAAAACAAATTATATTTTCAATCTCCTTAAAAACTAAAATTTTGTGCTCATTTTGTTTTTACATTTACTCTACTGCCTCTTGAACAACTGTTAATTTATGATTTAGGAGACCACATCAAAATAGGAAATTCTTCCCCCAATTCCCACCCTATTTATTAGGGCAGAAAGTAAGGTTCTGGTCCCAGTTATTGAGCTCTTATCCCAGTTTCAACCAATGACTGTATGAATTTTCCTCTATGGACCACAATTTCCTCACTCTTTATGATTATTTATGACATTAATAAAGTTAAATGCCAAATATGTAGCAGAGAAGCTTGAGGAAAGCCAAAAACCTTAGTTTCCAGTTACACTGGTTACTGAGATAGGGGACTTACATAAACCTAGCGGTTAAGGTTTCCTACCTCCTTGGCCTGACCTAATTATCAGAACAATATTCACTTTTAAACCAGAGAAATGTACAGCAAATGATATATTCAAGTTGAAAGTAGTGTGGAATGTCCATAGCCAGAGGTATTTTTAGCTTCACATGACAATTCTTGAACTAAAATTTAGCTTCAGAATTATCGTATTTGCTTTTTAATAAATGAACTGGGAAATTATAACACTGGCTTATTCTACACACCTCTGCCTTAACCTCCTTATAATTCAACCGTAATTGCCTATATATTTTCTTTCTTAAGAATGTACTTCCCTGGGGCACCTGAGTGGCTCAGTTGGTTGACAGTCTGACTCTCGATTTTGACTCAGGTCATAATCTTGAGGTTCATGGGATGGAGCCACATGTCTGACTCTGCACTGACAGCATGGAGACTGCTTGGGATCCTCTCTCCCTCACTCTCTGCTCCATCCCCACTCATGCACATGCCCTCTCTCCAAATAAATAAACTTAAAAAAAAAAAAAAAAAAGAAGAATGTACTTCACTTAACCTAAAAAACTCAGTTTTACCTGCTTTCTCTAAATCTAAACAAATAAAACCATCAAACACTATTCATCTCACAGCTAATCTTTCAAAAATCTAATATTGCATAGTTTCATGAGTCAGTACTCATTTTTCACAGCCACTTCACACAAAATGAGGGCCAAGATAATACCATAAGAAAGGTATAAATACTTAAAGAAAGAAGTCTGCCTCATGGCTAGTACTAATAAGTTGTAATAATCCTGACCACATAAGTAAAAAGAACATGCATAATTCCTGAAAGTGATGATAAGCCTAATCAGTGTGAACTAAATATTTTTATTTTTTTTTATTTATTTTTTAATATATGAAATTTATTGTCAAATTGGTTTCCATACAACACCCAGTGCTCATCCCAAAAGGTGCCCTCCTCAATACCCATCACCCACCCTCTCCTCCCTCCCACCCCCCATCAACCCTCAGTTTGTTCTCAGTTTTTAACAGTCTCTTATGCTTTGGCTCTCTCCCACTCTAACCTCTTTTTTTTTTTTTTTTTTCCTTCCCCTCCCCCATGGGTTTCTGTTAAGTTTCTCAGGATCCACATAAGAGTGAAACCATATGGTATCTGTCTTTCTCTGTATGGCTTATTTCACTTAGCATCACACTCTCTAGTTCCATCCATGTTGCTACAAAAGGCCATATTTCATTTTTTCTCATTGCCACGTAGTATTCCATTGTGTGTATAAACCACAATTTCTTTATCCATTCATCAGTTGATGGACATTTAGGCTCTTTCCATAATTTGGCTATTGTTGAGAGTGCTGCTATGAACATTGGGGTACAAGTGCCCCTATGCATCAGTACTCCTGTATCCCTTGGATAAATTCCTAGCAGTGCTATTGCTGGGTCATAGGGTAGGTCTATTTTTAATTTTCTGAGGAACCTCCACACTGCTTTCCAGAGCGGCTGCACCAATTTGCATTCCCACCAACAGTGCAAGAGGGTTCCCGTTTCTCCACATCCTCTCCAGCATCTATAGTCTCCTGATTTTGAACTAAATATTTTTAAATGCTTCTAAAGAAAAATCATTGTAACACAGATACAACTTTTGGGAACACACTACCAAAGTCATTAATAAAATAAGATCAACCATTTATTCTCTCATTTCCAAATAAAAGTAAAAATAGTATTTTTAAAAAAGCAAATAGAATATTCCTCAAATACCATGTTAATAAATCACTACATCTAGATGCCTGGGTGGCTCAGTGGGTTAAGCATCTGAGTTTTGATTTCGGCTCAGGTCATGATCTCACAGTTGTGGGATCAAGCCCCAAGCTGGGCTCCACACTGGGCATGGAGCCTGCTTAAGATTCTCTCTCTGCTCCTCCCCCACTCATGCACTCTGACTCAAATAAGTAAATGATCACTACATTTACCTTATTAATAATTACTGCTTATTAACAAAATAACCATAAACTATTTTAAATTTCAACAGGGCTTCAAAGAAATTGCTCTCATCATTTTATTATCACGTTAAATTCTGTAGCTAGAGATCATTCTCGAGCTGCAGATAGTAACTTAAGTTTATAAATATAGCCACATGTGTCAAGAAACTTCCAGCAGAGTAAGAACATGTCATTTCCATGTGTTGAAGGGGGAACAGAGGATTTAGCTGTATCTTGGGGATAAGAGCACCAAATCAAACAGTCCTTTGTCAGATTAATTGAGAAACAAAAGCCATCAAGAACAAGCACCAAAAAGGGAAATAATCAAGTTTCTTCAGAAGCAGATTAATATGAAAAATGAAAATATTTAGGGACGCCTAGGTGGCTCAGTCAGTTGAGCATCTGACTCTTGATTTCAGCTCAGGTCATGATCTCACAGTTCATGAGATCCAGCCCCTCTGGGATCTGTGCTGATAGCTCAGAGAGCCTGCTTGGGATTCTCTCTCTTCCTCTCTTTCTGCTCTTCCCCCTTCCCCCTGCCTCCATGCGCTCTCTTTCTCTCTCAAATAAACTTTAAAAAACATACTAAAAAAAAGGAAATGTTTAATACTCTACGATCCCCTTAGAGAATGATCTATATGAAAGAAAAATAGATCTTAAAAATATATTTTGAAAAAAGTAAATGAGTTATCTAGGCCCAAACTGCTCATGATGCAAATATGTAAGCCTTTTAACACTGAACAACTCACAAAAATCAAACTGATGGTGACAAGACTAAACAAATTTACACACATGTATCTACTAAAATATGAATTGTCTGTGCCCATTTGTAAAAGCTGATTTATGCATAATTCCTCCATACCTTGTTAGTAGTAACAGCCTTTATTAGTAACTTGCAAGATGCTACCCCAGTTAAGTGTGGGGGACACTATTTTATAAAACTAGGCCCCTAAGGTTCAAATGCTTCTTTTGTAATATAATCATTAAGTGATTCTTACATTACTATTATCAAGTTCAAACTACCGAATTCCTTTCCAATTTTGATTTATCAAATAACAAAATCCTACAATTTGTTTCTCCAGTAGAAATGAGAAACAGAGAAGAATGAAAATGGTCTCTTGCCCCTGAAGCATAAAGGCAGAACAACAGAAGGAATAAAGGGAGAGTTGAAGAGAAGAGGAGGGAGAAAGATAAGGGAAAAGGGGAAGAGAAAGAAGAAAGCTGGATAATCCTTGCTCCAAAAAATAGAACCGCTTTTAAAATCCTATTGACATGCGTGGCACCCTTAGCAGTAGTTTCAATAAAGAAAAACACATAAGGCACATGAGTTTAAGACCTGAAAGACAGTTAACAAATGAAGCAACCTTTCACTTTTGATTATAAAAATAGTATTCTAAAAATAGTATGAACACATGCAGTCAGCTGACAAAACTGTTTCAAAATGAGTCAGAATACAGCTAAGATGAAAATACTCAAAGCAAAAATACCAATTCCAAAAGCATGCCATATTAAAGGGTTTTCAGGGGTTTTCTGAAATAAAATGTTTGTGAAGTCATAACATTATCCCTGGACTATAAACACTTGCTATACTAGTACACTGAACAGAAGCTTAAGAAAAAAAATGGAATTTTAAAATGTTTTAAATGATTCCCTATTAGAAATCCAGAGGACATAGAACAGCTCTAAGAAGCAGAAACTAAAAAGTAGTGCTGTATAGCTCTCCAACTGGTTTCTCTAATATTTCCGCCTAAGAACTAAGACTACTAGATTTCTGATTTTAAGATTAAGGCAAGTGTGACGAACAAAGTCCAAGAACCAAAGAGGTTGATAATCCTTCAAAGGTGAGGTTTTATAACTATATAGGTATATAGGTATTCCTTTCAAAAGGTGGTAAATATCTGATGGTAACAGTAAAAAGATTATAGAAAGTTGGAGAAAGTGAATAAAGAATTATAGTCCTGAAAAGTGTTTTAAGTACAATTCCTTCTACTTTTCTTACAGAGACATTAGGTTTCTAATTTTGTCCTACAGTTGCCTCTCACCAAGCAAAATCCCCCTCAAAAGTGGTTCCAGATCCTTAGTATTCTTGTGATCCCTTTAAATTGGAACAACACATTACCATTTTTAAAAAGTGTCTGCATCACAGAGCTGCACTTCACAACGTGTACTCCAGGGGCGCCTGGGTGACTCAGTCGGTTGAGTGTCTGACTTCAGCTTGGGTCATGATCTCACAGTCCGTGGGCTCGAGGTCCGCATCGGGCTCTGTGCTGACAGCTCAGAGCCTGGAGCCTGCTTCAGATTCTGTGTCTCCCTCTCTCTGCCCATCTCCTACTCCCACTATGTCTCTCTCTTTCAAAAATAAAAAAAATCGGGAAAAAAAAAAAAGAAAGCACAATATGTACTCCATTCAATGGCACACACAGCCCCTGGGTGTGAGCAATCCAAACCACAGAACAAATATGGTTCATCTTCCAGGAGCATCAATTTTAGTCAAGATATAGATTGGAGGAATTTTTACTTATGAAAATACTACTTTTTAAAAATGATTCTAATTTTATGTAATCTCTACACCCAACATGGGGTTCAGACTCACAACCCTGAGACCAAGAGTCACATGTTCCACTGACTGAGCCAGCCAGGTGCCCCTGAAAACATTATTTATAAGCCTAATACCAATATCAATGTTTAAAATAACATGTGAAATTTCCAAGAAATTTCTCACACTAGACCACTTTAAGAGACACCTCAAAGCCTCAAGGAAAGAGGAGGTATTAAGTGGACAGTTTGAAAAGTACTGGTCCAGGAAAAAAAATACTGGTTTGGAAACTAAAAAGCTAGGATTTTTTTTTTTTTTTTTTTTTTTTTTTAGTTTATTTATTTATTTTGAGAGAGAGTGAGCCAGAGAGAGCAGGGGAGGGATAGAGAGAGAGGGCAGAGAGACTCCTAAGCAGGCTAAGCGCTGTCAGCACAGAACCCGATGTGGGACTTCATCTCACAAACCCTGAAATCATGATCTGAGTCGAGATCAAGCATTGGACACTTACCAACTGAGCCACCCAGTTAAAAAAAGTAAACTGTAAAGTAAAAAGTAAACTGTTTTTAACCGTTAATTATTTTTTGTAAAGTTTTAACAGACACTGAATCTTCTAGGAATATAATAAACATATAAATTGAAGTAAGTATTTTGATTTCTTGAAAACTTTACCTAGGGTTATTCATTACTCCCCGCCCTCTCCCCCCAAAAATCACACTATCATAGCAATTCCAACCGCAAAACTCGATCTGCCAATGCTATACACATGAAGAGTGAAATATGCAACTAAGATTGAAGACTATTTTAACAGTTTAGAACCAACTGTCATTACATTGGCAATTAGCAGATATAAAACATGGCATCACAGAATTTCATTAGTAATTTTGCTGTTAAAAAGCTTCATATTATCTCTCAAAAAGAAATAAACACTTTAAATGCTTATGTTATTGTCATCCTTTTTGGTATGGCACATAAAGCAATTTATGTTGCAAAAATTATATACTGACATTATTTATTAATTTACTTTAGCACTGCTTGTTAGTTTTCAATCTTACTGATACAGTCACTGGAAGCCCACTGCACAAATTCTCTATGGCTTATCAATATTTCTTTTCCCAATTCATCCTTTGCCTCTATTTCTTTCAAATGTAATAATGTTCAAGAATAATGTTTTGTGATACCAAATAACTACACTATTCCATATCATTACATAAAGAATTATTGTGACACTATATAATAAGGCCAGCTTATCTGTAAGAATATCATACTTTCTTTTTCCCCAGCTCAGTACTCTGAAATTAAAGCTACTTCTCTCTTGTCATATTTAAGTAAGTCCTATTTGTTATTCTTTATCCTAGTGCTAGTTTTTACTTTAATGTCCATTCATAATGCTGCTCTTTTATTCTCTTGTACTTCTTATACAAAATGTTTTGATGTTCTTGCTTTTAAATTCAAACTTACTCATTATAAGTAGGTGCAAAATCTCAATACTATATTGTGTCTTTTCGTGTAATATTGCATGCATATTCAAAACACATATTGTTTTATAATAAACTACCTTCCCATTATGGGAATCATTTTATGGTTAACAAATTATTTATATTGATTTTTGTCACTGAGTACAGATAAAGAGTATAGGTAAGTCATATTGCTTATGAATTTCATTTTAGAATAGTTAACTACAGAATACAAAAGTGGATGCTGCCTGCTTTAAACCAAGCAAAGATTTCAACAAATACATGATGTTTCTTCAAAAGACCAAGAACACTCATGGTGAAACTTCTTTTTTTAAGTTTATTTATTTATTTTGAGAGAGAGTGCATGCAAACAGAGGAGGGCAGAAAGAGGAAGAAAGAGCGAGTCCCAAGCAGGCTCCACATTATCAGCACAGAGCACGATGCAGGGCTTGAACTCACAAACCGTGAGGTCGTGACCTGAGCCAAAACCAAGAGTTGGGTGCTTAAATGACTGAGCCACCCATACAGCCCTCATGGTGAAACTTTTAAGGAAGAAGGTTTCCATGAGAGCAAAGATGATGGGAAGATTCAGGAAAAGACATGGTAATAATAAGTACAGTATCAAGATGCAGGGGAGGAACTATAAGCACTGACTGACACTAAGTGTGATAAGTTCTGACAAAACTTCCAGGAAAGCAAGCCATAGATAAGTATTAGCGACCACATAAGACTTAAAAGGAAGCAGCTGTCTTTGAAAAGGTACACCTCAGGGCAGGAAGTACTTACTGCAGGAAGGACTTACTGAAGAATTTTTTTTTTTTTAATGTTTATTTATTTTTGTGAGAAAGAGCACAAGCAGGGGAGAGGCAGAGAGAGAGAAAGAGGGAGACACAATCTGAAGCAAGCTCCAGGCTCCAAGCTGTCAGCACAGAGCCGGATGCAGGGCTTGAATCCACAAACCATGACATTATGACCTGAGCCAAAGTTGGATGCTTAACTGAGTCACCCAGGAGCCAGAAGAAAGAATTACTGAAGAAATAAATAGCCTTCTCTCCTCTATCATTTACCAAAGATTTTTCTGAGGCAGCCGAACAATCAGCCTGAAAATTTTCAAAAAGATAACTGATTTTGAACATCATTGAAAGTTCCCTGAAATTGCTGATTCTAGTGAAAGCCTAAATGGCCTCATATTTTAAGAAGACCCAGTCAATCTAGTCCATGCCATATTTCCTCCAGCAGAAATACTCAAAAGGAACCTTTATAACAAAGCTTTTATGCTAAATTTTGGGTTTTCATAATAAATACTTATAAAAATATATTTGAATGATGTACCACTTAGTTTCATGGTGAATTCTGTTCATTTTATGGTTGAAATGGGTTTCCTTGTTTTAACCCATGAAATCTTTAGGAAAGAAATGATTTCTTACCACTCTGTTTGTGACCACCGTCCAAAAACCAATTAGGGCCTAAGTTCAGGATCACCTATAGTCATTTTTCAAAACTTCTTTTCATTTACATCATTTCGCTATTTAATTATGACCTGAAAATCTTTTAAAATCTACCATCTGTGGTCATTTTTCAGAAAATTCTATGTAAGGGTGTAACAAAGACTGCTGAGTGGTGAAGCTGAGTGGTGGATTAAATGAACTGAAAGGGGGAGACTATAAGAAGTCATGAAATAATGAAAACATGCCTAGAATTGAGAGAGAAACAACAGAAACAAATCTTTAAAGACTTAATTTATAAAAAAGAAAGAGGAAAATAATACAAGTGTATAAAATGGTGTTCTTCCGGAAATGAGTACATATGTGTATGACAAACAGTAGAGAAAAAATAAATTGAAGAAAACTGTAGAAATTTTCCTAAAAAATAAACCTCAATCACAAATAGTTTGAGTACTTTAAGCCAAACATGCTAAGACTGAGAAAAGAGCTAGATCAAATCTAAAATCACTATTAATTAACCAAAAAGGACAGATCATCATATTGTACTCCATAAATTCAGAATAAAATACAGAACACACCAAAATTAGAGATCTGGAAGAGCTAGGAGGCATGTACAAGAAGGCAGAATTAGTCAGAGGTTCATAATCCTAGTATGTCTAAATCAAGAAGTCGTGCATCTGAATAGCTTACATTCACGAACAGTCACTGAAACTAATGGTTCTCTAATTGTGATGTGGGTGTCTCCTGGAATATGCCAACCTCCTCTTCTCAAGGCATTTGTTTTATTTGCAGTATTAAAATACATGTGGATATATAATAAAGAATACCAAATGTGTATTACTTTCAATGACAAATTCAAGATTTCAAACAAAAATCTGTTTTCTTTGCTCAGCATGGTAATATTAGTGATCAGATATCCTGGTGGGAAATTCATAACTGCAACTTCAGATATAGTTTAAAGAAGGCAATAAATTGTTTTAGGAGTTAAGTTTCATAGTAATGAGCACATTGAAATGTGTATTTGCTTATCTCAAATAACCCAATTATTTATCAATTATGACCAAATCCTAAAAGGCCCAAGTGCTCCCAAAGAAGTACTTGAAGGAAATACTTACTTAGGAAACCAATTTAATCCCAGGTGCTCTGTCTTGGAATATAATATTCTTTCCACCATGTCATAAAGTGGTCTCCAAGGTAACTCCAAATCATCTCTTGAAAGAAGTTCCTTTTTCCTAATTAAAAAAAAAGAAAAGTAAACATATATGCATATATTCACGTTCAGTTGTTTGTATATTACCGCTACCACACAAGGACGACAGTTGTTAAATGTTGCTGTCATCCTGGTGGGCCTTGCTTTTCCCCATCCATGGCAACTCATTGGTAGAACGCAGCAGTAGGAAGAACAATGCACCAGATTCTTACTGCTGCTCACATCTCAAAGAGCACCAGGTAAAAAGGGGCATTTACATTTGTGCCACCATTATTGCCAATGAATTTCTTATTTTTCCATGTCATTGATGGAGTACTTAATGTTTCCAGCATTGTTCTGGGTTTCCAGGAATAAGAAAAGAATAAATGATCCATGTCTTCTCAAGGATCTTACAACATATAAGAGAACTAGTTTAAACAAACATCAGGTTTGTTTAAACATATAGTTCAGTGTCTGCTACAAAACAGAAGGCTTCATCGAGGAGATGGAATTTTAATTAATTAACACATATAGCTTAAACTTATGATAGAGTTTTCTGCAATCTTTTTGTTAACTGGAAATTTGGGACTTGGGTCTTCTTACCAAAGAACACTTAGCTCTCATTCCCTAAAACCTTGAAGAAACAAACCAAAAAATGTTAGCAGAAACCATAGGAAATTTACTTACTTTAACAAGTTGATTAAGAGACGGGCAAATCCCTGCATCATGCTGATTTCCAGTTTTGGAATTGATACCAGCTCATACAATAACTTGATAAAAAGAACATGATCTTCTTTGCTAAATTTTCTCCCATAAAGTCGAATATATCTGAAAAAAAAAAAAAATCAATACAGCCTTCAAAAAGAAGTATGGTGACACATCCATATTCACAGTAGCATTTTTCATAATATTCAAAGTGTAGAAACAATGTAAATGTCCACTGATGGATGAATAAATAAGGATAATGTGGAATACACACGCGTACACACCCAATGGATTATAAAGCCTTTTAAAAAGAGATTTCTGTCATATGCTACAACATGGAGGAACCTTGAGGACATTATGCTAAGTAAAATTAGCCAATCATAAAAGACAAACACTGCATGATTCCACATATATGCAGGATCTAAAACAATGAAACTCACTGAAACAAACAGAATGGTAGTTGCCAGGAACAAGTGGAGGTGGGGCACACAGGGAAATGGAGTTATTCAGTGGGTACAGGAAACATGATGAAAAAGTTCTGGAGATCCGTTGTACAACAACGTACATATAGTTAATGATACTGTACTATATACTTAAACACTGTTAAGAGGATAAAATTATCTCTTTTTGCCACAATAAAGAAAATATGTGGGGCGCCTGGGTGGCTCAGCCAGTTAAACGTTCAACTTTGGCTCAGTTCATGATCTCATAGTTTGTGGGTTCAAGCCCTGTGTTGGGCTCTGTGCTGACAGTGCAGACCTGTTTGGGATTCTCTCTTTCCCTCTCTATGCCCCTCCTTGACTCAGGCTTTCTCTCGCTCTCAAAATAAATAAACTTAAAAAAAAAAAAAAAAAAAAATATATATATATAGTGATACCTTAATTTCAAATGCCCTTGATGTTAAGCATTTTATACTTACTGCTATGGAGGAAGAATTATTCTGTATTTAATTAAGAGACTACCCAATAATAATTAACAAAAGGCTTATAATGATAACTGAATTCTCATCAACATTCAATGACCAATTAAAAACACTGCTGTCTTATTGTTGTTTGTTCTTAACTGGCCTGTGATCATAAGTAACCTTGAAAGGAGTTTCTCTGTCCCCTTCCCTTTATTAAGCAAGGGTACATTCAAGAGAATCATCAGTTTATAACTCCTAAAAGTATTTAAAAGCAGCATATCACAATACAAAAAATAGAACAAGAGAGTACAGATAATAGAAGTTTACTGTTTAACCACAGAATCTTTGAAGAATACATAATAGTTTGCTTAGAATCCTGTAACAATACAGCAAAAGTTACATAACTTACACTATGTGTTCCTGAGTTAACTCATAATTATAATAAAATTAAGTTACTACCCAAAATAATACAGTATTTTACCTCAAAGTTACACATTTTCAGTACTTTTAACTTTAGGGAACCAAGGCCATCAAAAGCATCAACTACAAGCAAAGTTAAGGAAAAAGCATCCCCAAAAGGAAGGATGACTACAGAATATTTTAGGGATGCCTAAGTAACAAAAACTTAAGTAATCAAAAACTTACTTAGAACAAATGACTGGACACTTAAGAATCATAAAATCCTTTGAGGAAGACCACTTTACAGACAAATATATAAATGAACAGAAAACATGACATTAATACTCCTTATATGATCTCTAGCACTTCTCTGATAGCTAAGATCAAATTGAACTTACACTTAACTTCTAAAATTAGGATATCTAGGGAAGGAAAAATAAGATAAAAACAGGGAGGAAAACCATAATAGACTCTTAAATACAGAAAACTAGGGTTGCTGGAGGGAAGGGGAGTGGGTTGATGGCCTAAATGGATGATAGGTACTAAGGAGGGAACTTGTTGGGATGAGCACTGAGTGTTATATGTAAGTGATGAATCACTAAATTCTATTCCTGAAATCATTATTATGCTTTATGTCAACTAACTTGGATTTAAATAAAATTTAATGTATAAAATAAAATAAAATAAAATAAAGTAAAATATCTAACTGCTTTTCTCTCCCAGAAATTCCTCAAAATTCTTGGTCCACTAAAAACACACTTTTTCATTTTCTCAGACTATTGTGTATTTATTTATTCATTCAGCTCTTTTCTGTTGTTTCAAGGTATAATCCCGTGATTTCACCTTAGTACTCTGTTGATCAGATAGTATGGGACGCAGAGCAATGAGACCTGAGATACTGTTTTGCCTCTACCAGTAATTACTGTACAAGTTTCTTAACCACACTGGACTGGTAAACAGATTAGTAAAGGCAATATCTAAAAACCCTAAGCCTGGGGCTACCTGAGATACTTCAAAGCTGAATAAACATGGTATAACCTCCTGCAGCCTCCCTCAATGTCACTTTAAATTTTGGAGTGAAAGGTAGAATCAATTAAATGCTACTTTCAAATGAAAGCTATATTCCTAAATATATTCCTAAAGCAGCACACACAGAAGAGTTCAAAGACGTCCCTTGCTTTCAGTGGCTACTTCAGGTCTGGCCAGGACGCTAGATACCCCTGAGGTCCTGCATTCACTCTCCTCTGAGGCTAGGATACTTCTGTGGAAAAATTGGGAAATACTGCCCTAAGTCACTGAAAGAAGTTAGCTACAGCCCACTGCATTTACCGCAGTAGAAAGACAACTATGTGCTTATTAACATCAGGAATGTAAAACTCAGAGCCCCAAATTCAATATGCTGAAAAGAGACAAACAGGGGGATTCCTAGAGGAGGTAGAACTGCTGACAAAACGAGAGATGTTAGGGGGATTACTCAGAAAGAAACCTTTTATTTTCCCTGTCAACCAGGAAATAGTTCTTGTCAGCCAGAAAATGGTTCTTGTCTCAGCATTTTTCAAAATGCAGTCCAAGAATATTTCTTCTGAAGAACACAAGAAGTACTACATGAAAATTAATAACTGGTATTCATTAAAATTGAGAAATTCTATTCACAATAAAACACTATTAAAAGTGAAAAGCCCAATGAAATATTTGGAATACGTACATCTGACAAAGTATTCATATCCAAATTACATAAGAACTCCTTCAAATCAGAAAGAAAAAGACACAACCCAATAAAAAAGGCAGAAGACTCGGGTAGGCGCTTCTCAGAAGACAACATCCAGACGACTAATAAGCAAATGTAAAGGTACTCAACACCCTTACTCCTCAGTAAAAGCAAATTAAAACCACAGTAAGGTACCACTACACCCACCAGACTGGCTAAAATTAAAAAGCCTAATAATATCTGGTTTGGGTGAGAATGTGGAACAACCGGACCTTTCATATGTTACTGGTGGGTGTATAAAATGGTACAGCCACCCCCAAAAAATTGCCTGACATTACTTAGTTTTCTTACACATTAGATTGTTTAAAATATATACTCCCGACTTCCATCTTAAATCTAGTCCATTAAATATACAGGAGTGTGAAATGCAATAAAACTGTAAGGAAAAAAAGAAAAAAAAAAAGGAAAGGAAATTTAGTTGGTTTTTCTGTGTATTTATGTTCAAAAATCCTACTTTAGACCATATTAAGAGACGGTCTATTCTTTTTCCAATTAATTTTCACATTAAATTTTAGAACTAAAAATTACTATTAGATGTCTCAAAATAGTTGAAAACCTTGGTAACAGTCAAGATTGATCTTTTGAACAGAATATTTTTTAAACTATCCAGAATATACAGATGACAAGTCATTATGTTCCACCCTCTCACAGTGGGGGGGGGGGGGGGGGGACAGTTAAAGATAATACAAAAGTACTTCAAATTTTTTTTTTTTTTTTTTAGAGAGAATGTGTAAGCAGGGGAGAGGGGTGGGGGGAGAGAAAGAATCTTAAGCAGGCTCCATGCTCAGCGCAGAGCCTGACACAGGGCTCAATCCCAGGACCCTGGGATTGTGACCTAAGCCAAAATCAAGAGTCAGCTGCTCAACGGACTAAGCTACTCAGGTACCCCACAAACACATTTTTTAACTGCTTCCTCCTCACAATCTTATAGTGTATTAATCAAATGCTTTAATTTTTAATCTTGAGTAAAGAAAGACAGCAGCATACCAGGAAGAGTAATTAATAAGATGTTCAATACTATCAAAGTTTTTTTCTACTATACATCCTGAAGATAGTATAAATATAAAATTATACATTATTGAAATGAACTAAGATTCAGAGGTTGCTAGAAGCTAAAAATACTCATTTTCAATACAAGTTTTGTCATTCACTAGTTATTTTTCTTCAAGGCAATCACTGGGTTTCTAAGGTTCTAACTACATCTACCTATCAAGTGAAATTAACATCATTTCAGAGCAACATTAAGACTATTTGTAATTATAGGGACATCTGGGTGGCTCAGTTGGTTAAGCGGTCGACATCAGCTCAGGTCATGATCTCACAGTTCATGAGTTTGAGCCCTTCATCAGGCTCTGTGCTGACAGCTCAGAGCCTGGAGCCTGCATTGGATTCTGTGTCTCCCTCTCTCTCTGTCCCTCCCCCACTTGTGCTCTGTTTCTCTCTCTCTCAAAATAAATAAACGTTAAAAAAATTTTTTTTAAAAAGCCTATTTGTAATTATAAAACACGTGAGACATTCAGCAATAACATTTAACCTTAAATAAATGCTTTATTTCAGGAAGTCCTCCTCAAAAGGCAAAAAAATGGAATTTTAACTTTAAAATTTAAAGGCCAGAGTTTAACTATGTTCATTTAGAACACTTAAAAGTATTTATGGATGACTTTTTAAAAATCCTACATCTAGCAATATATCCTAAGTAAAAATCCAGAATATCATAGTCAAAATACCAAAGTTTTTCTATGTACACCTGCAATAATCTTCCTGGAAAAAAACCCCAACAACTGGAAATCCAACATAAGAGAACAGTTTGTTAAATTTAGTGGATGTGAAATGAAATGTCATATAAAAAAAGCAGGATACAAAATACATATGAATACAACTAAATAAAAACACATAATCATACGTTAAGATGAAAAGATAAACACTATAACATGTTACCTCTGAGTGGTACAACTGAGTGGTTTTCATGTTCTTCTATATACCTTTGTTTATTCAAACTTTATAAAATAAAAAGGCATTATTTTTATAATTAACATGTCAAAACATTTCATATCAAATTTCTGTTATAAAATACAATGTTTAAAATCAGGCAATCAATATTTCTGCATTTCTCTTAATAAAAACAGCCCTCTTATCAAAGACTTAATATTAAAGTCCTACTGAAAATTTTTTTTAATGTTTGTTTATTTTTGAGAGAGACAAAGTATGAGCTGGGGAGGGGCAGAGAGAGAGGGAGACAAAGAATCAGAAGCAGGCTCCAGGCTCTGAGCTGTCAGCATAGATGCGGGACTGGAACTCAAATGGTGCAATCATGACCTGAGGCGAAGTCAGATGCCTAACCCAGGTGCCCCTTAAAGCCTTATCTAAAAGAGAACAGGAGTCAAATTGTACAGTTCTCAATAGCCAAAAAATGACACCAGAGAGCATGAATCAGGATAATTAACTACCATGAATGTTTAAATATAATGATACTAAAAATATAAATACAAACAAAAGAAAACTCAGAGCATTTGAAGAATGCTAAGGAACAAAATCATTATCTTAAAAGCTGGTAAATGAAGAGAACCAATGTCACATTCATCCTGGTTCCTATAGGAATTGCACCGCAGGGTAAACAATAGTTCAGGAGGAAAAGTTCTTTTGAGAAATTCAGCTAATAAGCATTTGGCATTCTTTAAAGAATGTAGGATGGTTACTAACATCACAAAAAGAAAACCAGGGATTATGCATCTCCTGAAAAAAGTATACAATACACCTACTACCTAGTCTTGAAGAGGAAAATAAAACTTTAAGTGCTGAAGAGCAGCAACAAAATCAATGACTGGATGTCTTTAACATTTCAATCAGACTTTGAATGTAATTAAAATCATGTAATTAATAAAGCTGACTTTTAAAGACAAATAAAAATTGTGAGATTACAGAAACTGTGCCCTCTTTTCTCTCTCTGTGGAACACTTATAGAACTGGTCATAAACTAGGCCACAAAGAAGAACTCACTTAATTCTAATATGGACATTATTCTGGCCAAATAGTCTGATTATAATAAAATATAAATTAGAAAATACTAGCAAAGTGTTTGAAACCAAATTACTTAAAAACACACAGTCTTAAAGGTTAATATCAGACTTGAGGCATGCTGCCCCCTCTAAGAGGCGCTTCCTTTAAAAGCAAAAAACTTTTTTTTTCTTTTTGCAAAAAACCACCTTTAAAAGTCTAAAACATTTAAAACCAGACAGATTCAGGGCAATAATGACTATTGTTACTATTATTATTTAGCATTATTCTGAATGTAGAGATTAAAAAAGTAACCTAGGAAACACAAATAGGGGCAACTGTTTCAGGAACAGTAGAAGAGGATGTTGTCAATACTAGGATTTTCCCCAAGACATCCAAAACTAGCAACAAAAAACTACTTTTACACTACATAAGAAAATCCACAGAATATGTCTTTTGAAATCAGTAGCCTTCCTGTATGGCACCCAGATTAAAAATAATGATGAATGAAGGAAAACTGTTCCATTCTCATAATATCAACAAAAAGATTCATTAGAAATTTCTCTAAAAGAAATGTGCAAGAAGTACATTCTAAAACAATAAAACTGTACTAAAATGTAAAATATCTGAATAAATGGTGACACATAAGAATTTTCTAAACTATGTCTTAATACCCGACAGCTAGGACTAACTGACAAGTATTTTAAAGCAAATAAAATAACCATGACCAATGAAATACCTGAAACATTCTTCCCTCTAACCAGAAAACAAAATAATACAAAAAAACCCAACCTCCCTCCCCACTTTACTATCTTCTGTTCCTAAGACAGCATCAAATTGAAAAAATAAAAAAGGCAAAATTTGCAGAGAACACTAGAGGATCAGGAATTTATTACTCTGACTTTATTCCAGGACTAAGTCTTTCATCATTACGTATAATATTAAAAATGCAGATATAGCTTCTCATTGGTAGGAACAGTGAGTGAACAGAAAAAATAAAGAGTTTTCTCAGAAATCCACCTCTCCTTCTCTTTTCACTCAACTACCCATGTATTCAAAAAGCATTTCTAGAGCAAAAGACATACACAGGACAAGAATATGATTCATATACTTTTTTCCTTTACACTATGAACTCACAATCAGATGTGAGGAAACACATACTGGAAAACTATACAGAAGCGGGGGGGATAAACGAAGTAGTATTAGAGTTTTGTGATTTTTTTTTTTAAGCCAATGTTTCATCACATGTAAGTGACCACGGATGTGAATCTTCAAAGATTAGAAAGCTGTCATCACTGTAAATAAGCAACCCAAGGTCAAGAAAATCTGAGCATTTGGAGAAAGAGGCAGGAAGAGGCACAGGAGATGGCTCTAGGGAGAGGAACAGAGCCAAGAACAGCATACTGTGGCAAAAAGACACAACCAAGAGAATGTTCCTTATTCTCCCATTTCACTTCCAGAGAGGTCAAGCTGAGGATCAAGAAAAGGGATACACTATCAGAAACAAACAACAATAAAGGATATCAATTCCAAGTGTCTGCTGATAAGGAAGAAAGGCAAATTAGGTGTTATCTAAAGTAGAGAATACCTTACATTTCCATGCTCTAGATTGCTTTGCAACTCCCAACATTATTATCTACTCTGAATAGACAGAATAGTTACTGATTTCAACACAGTAGCCAAGCCAGCAGGGGCAGCGTGATTTTACAAGTTTGCAGAGAATTCAAACTGCTCCGGGTCAGTCCCTAGGGCAAGTCATTTAATTCCTGTATTAGTAAAACCTGGATTTCCTCACAAGGCTATGGTGATAGGTAATTGATTATTGTACAAGGAAGTCATTCTGACTTAACTGATCTACAATGGGGACCCAGGTACCAGTTGTTCTACTACATTTGAGAACCACTCACTGCACCTCAGCAGACTGACTGGAGCACAATGTATGGCTTAAAATATATTTAAATCATTAAAAACATAATACTAATATAATGTTTCAATTAATGAGGCTACATACATCTTAGGATATTTGTTTACTACATAATTATTTGTTCATATTCAAAGGATAGCCTGTCTATCCTTTAAGACTTCTTTTCATGAAGTGCTCCTTCATTCCCAACCAAAAGTGCTATCTCTGTTCTCTGTCCCTTAATAGCTTGTACCAAACCTATTTTCCACATTTTACTTCTTAGAGTAGTTATATATGTGTTTCTTTATTCATTATTGTATTTCTGGCTCCTATACATATATCATATATAACCTTCAACTCTAACCAAAGAATGAAACAAGACAGACATTCTGAAAAACATTTCTTTGACTCAAGATATGAATATATCTTGAGAAATATACTGGCTTATGTAACTAAAAACAGCTCACTAGAGCTAATCTATTTTTGAAAAGAAAAAATACACTTCAAACAATAAATATTTTACCTAATTAAGCAAAATGACTTTAAAACATTGAGTAGGTTTCCAAAACACACTAAAAAACAGGCCTATTATCTTTACCAAGTATAGTACTTCTGATGGATGGAAGGTTTTAAATGGACAAGAAAAGCTGAAGTATACACTTCTCTTTATCCCCATCTATACGCCAGGCTAAACAATAGTCACTGAAGTTTCAGCAGATTGTATTTCGCAGTTATATTCTTTATGATATATTAAAATTGACAACTTCTGGAATAATATAGTCATCCACTATTAATACCTAATAATGATGCCTCTATTCTTTTCCCAGTTGCTTCTCTCTGGAGGCATGGATAAGGGGCATTCATATGTTGAAAGACTTTATTGAACATTTAAGAGCCAGACATGGCAACAGGGAATGGAAACATTAAAGTAACAAATGGTCTTGGAGCATACAGCCTAGAAGGAGACAGATAACTGATTATTTCAATATGATGCTCTGAATATAGACTTTACCAGTTATATGGTTAATTTGCTCATATCTCTGTTCCCCCACATTAAAAAGCTTTTTCAAAATTCCTCCTTATCTAACCAAATCCCACCTCAATGTTCAGGTGCACTTCCCCTTTCCCAGGTATACAGCCTGGGGGTTTCTTTCCTCTAGAACACAGGGTTAAGAGCAAGAGCCCTGTGGTCTTCAGGCAAACCAGCCAATATATTACCTCACTAAGCCTCATTTCTTCAAAGGTAAAACTGGGGTAACAAACATACCTACAATTCATAGGGTTGTTTGTGAAAATTAAATGAAAAAATGAATGTAAAGTTATTAGCATAGTGCTGGCACTTTCTGAGGCCTCAATATATGATAGGTAGTATCTGTACCTCTCATTCAACAATCTATTGATTAATGCTCTCTTGTAAGATCCCTCAGTTTAATTTTTGAACTGTTGTAACTTTTCATTTTCATCCCTTATACCTTTATAGCTCAAGGCGTAGTTGTTGATGATAAGACCTGAATCACAGAAAGAAACCTATAAAATTAATAGCTTTCATATTTTGGGGGCCACAACCTGCCATCATCTATAATCCATGATATACACGTAAACATATATATAACAAATTAAGGTCATGAACATTCACCTTTATTCCTCTAAATTTACACTAATAATTCTAATGCAGTTCACTAGAAAAGAAACAAAACGGCCCAAAACAACAACAAAAAACCAAAAAACTGGTAAGACCTAAATTGATTTCACAACTCTATGGTTATAACCCACAAGTGAAAAATTCTCTATAAGCATTAATAAATCAAAATGTAGATTTAAAAAATTGTGATACCATACAAACTAAAAAAAAGCCCACAAAGTGAAAACCTTTTAAGATATTTGTTTATGTAATTATAATTTAAAAAGAAATATCACATTTTAAATCATTCCTGAATTTGTTAAATAACTTTTTTCCTGCCATACACAAAATAGGGACCTCTGCTTGACACATGTTGACAGAAATTTGACAACATCTTATTTACTGGTATCTCTGGAAGTAACCCATTTTCCCTCAAAAGAGAAACTATTCTGACTAAACTCTTCAGGAATCTGGGGTGCCTGGGTGGCTGAGTCAACTGAGCAACCGACTCCTGACTTCAGCTCAGGTCAAGATCCCAGGGTCGTGGGATCAAACCCCACATCGGGCTTCAAGCTGAGCATGGAACTAAGATTCTCTCTCCCTCCCTCAGACCCTCTCCCCCACTTGTGCACGCTCTCTCTCTAAAAAAATTAAAAACATAAAAAACACTCTTTAGGAATCAGCCTAAAATATAAACACTCAATTGCAAAAGCCTGCGTTCATAAAATTTCTTACTCTAAAAATTTCTACTCTATTCTTGGCTTAAAAAAAAATTTGTCAGGGGCATCTGGGTGGCTCAGTCAATTGGGTGGCTGACCTCAGCTCAGGTCATTATCTCACGCTTTGTGGGTTCAAGCCCCACATGGAGCTCTGTGCTGACAGCTCAGAACCTGGAGCCTGCTTCAGATTCTGTGACTCTCTCTCTCTCTGCCCCATACCATGTTCGTGCTCTGTCTCCCTCTCAGAAATCAATAAACATTAAAAAAAATTTTTTTAGGGGCACCTGGGTGGCTCAGTCGGCTAAGCGTCCGACTTCAGCTCAGCTCATGATCTCGCAGTTCGTGGGTTTGAGCCCCGCGTCAGGCTCTGTGCTGACAGCTCAGAGCCTGGAGCCTGTTTCAGATTCTGTGTCTCCTTCTCTCTCTGACCCTCCCCCATTCATGCTCTATCTCTCTCTGTCTCAAAAATAAATAAACGTTAAAAAAAACAAATTAAAAAAAAAATTTTTTTTAAAGAAATTTGTCAGAAAATGAGATGAAATATCTATGCTGAAAAGCCCCAAAATGTTTTAGTAAACATTCCATTTAGAGTGTCTACCATTAGGAGATTATAAACCATTTTTTAATAAATTTTCTTTAATGTTTATTTTTTTTTTTGAGAGAGAGAGAGGGCGCGTGCGTGCACATGAGCGGAGGAGGGGCAGAGAGACAGGGAGACACAGAATTCAAAGCAGGCTCCAGGCTCTGAGCTGTCAGCACAGAGCCCAACATGGGGCTCAAACTCACGGACTGTGAGATCATGACCTGAGCCAAAGTCGGACACGTAACCGACTGAGCCACCCAGGTGCCCCTAAACCATTTTTTAATAATTCTTAAGTAATTTCTGCCTTATTTGAACTACAATACTATTCTCAAACCCATTTAATAGCTGCAATGGTGTTAGTTCTTTCTGGGTAAGGGAAAAGGTCTTTAGTATATTTCAATTTTTTTTTTTTAAGTTTTTATTTATTTATTTTTAGTAATCTCTACCCTTAATGTAGGGCTTGAACTTACAACCCTGAAATCAGGAGTAGCATGCTCTTCCAACTGAGCCAGCCAGGGGCCCCTTCACTATATTTTTAAACTCTAAAGTTTAGGTTCTATATATTTTTTTAAATGTGTATTTATTTATTTTGAAAGAGAGAGGGTGAGCATGAGCAGAGGAGGGACAGAGGGACAGGGAGAGAAAGAGAGAGAGAGAGAGAGAGAGAGAGAGAGAGAGAATGAATGAATCCCAGGCAGGCTCCACACTATCAGTGCAAAGTCTGACATGAGACTCAATTTCACAAACTGTGAGATCATGACCTCAGCTAAAACCAAGAGTTGGAAACTTAACCAACTGAGCCACCCAGGTACCCAGTTAGGGTCTATGTATTCTGAAAAAAAGTCAAACCAGCCTAAAAGGTGATTACCATTACCCAAAACTATGGTTCACCTATCAAAAAACTGTATTACTGTACCCTGAATTATTTTATACTAAACACATTTTTTAAGATTCTATTTTTTAATGTAATTTTTGAGAAAATGCATGCATGTGTGCATGAGCAGAGAGGGGCAGAGAGAGAGGGGAGACAGAGGATCCAAAGCTGGCTCTGTGCTGATAGCAGAGAGCCTGAGGTGGGGCTCAAACCTGCGCACCATGAGAACATGACCTGAGCTGAAATTGGGTGCTTAACCAACTGGCCACCCAGGTACCCCAATATTTTATTTTTTTAAGTAATCTCCACACCCAACGCAGGGTTCAAACTCACAATCACAAGCTCAAGAGTCTCATGCTCTACTGGCTGAGCCAGCCAGGTGCCCCTTAATACTAAATATTCAGGCATAAAAATTATTATAGATTTATTTTTATTTTTATTATTATTTTTCCTAATGTTTACTTTTGAGAGAAAGAGTATGCACAAGCAGAGGATGGGACAGAAAAAGAGAGGGAGACACAGAATCCAGAGCAGGCTCCAGGCTCTGAGCTGTCAGTGCAGAGCCTAACATGGGGCTCAAACCCACAAACCATTAGATCATGACCTGAGCCGAAGTTGGACACTCAACTGACTGAGCCACCCAGGCGCCCCTAGATTTATTTTTAAATGAAAGTCTCAAACTCACCGATGAAGCCTATTCTCCCCGACCCCCACTTTGGATTATGAAACACACCATTCTTTTATTTAACCAAAATGCTCCTTTCCTCCACTTCTTTTATTAAATATATACTACTTTCTTTTGAATAGAGTATTAAAATAGACCTCATCCCAGGTTTGTTTTCTCCATTTGACTGTAAAAGTTTCGTAGAATTTCATAATGCTTTAGTTTACAAAGAATAAAAAAGTAAATTATAATATTATTGAGTACCTATGAATGTATACACTGCAGTACTAAATGCTGGGAGTGGAGGAAAGGTGTTAAGCATGGAGGACATTGACCTCCAGAAAGCTCACAGTAGAGGGAAAATATGCACACAGACTACAAAAGCATGAACAAGGGATCAAGAGGGAGTGTGCTAAAAGGGAAGAAATGCTGAGTGTAGGCCGAATATGGAAGTAGCCAACCTCAAGATTCCAAATGGGAATGAATATTTATAGTATGTGCTTTTAACATTCCACTGGCTGTGTCAATGAATATAAAGGTTTTGTTGTTGTTGTTTACTTGCTGTTGCTTTTATTACCATGTTCTCAGCTTGCCATTCATACTGTATGAGATTTTGATCTAATTTTCTACAAAGGTTAAAGAGAAACACAGATTTGGATTTTGTACAAAAAAGATGTGCAGTGAGAGGAAGATTCACTACAAATGAGCCTCATTTAACAGAAAAATTAACTCCCAGGTTCCACAATGAGAAAACTGGTTTGGAGGTTGTGCCCTTATTTACCACTAAATAAATAAGCACCCCTTAAAAACAAACAAGTCGCCTCCATTTCACTTAAGAACATGTCTTTCTAAGACAATTTAAAAAAAAATTTTTTTTTCAACGTTTATTTATTTTTGGGACAGAGAGAGACAGAGCATGAACGGGGGAGGGGCAGAGAGAGAGGGAGACACAGAATCGGAAACAGGCTCCAGGCTCTGAGCCATCAGCCCAGAGCCCGACGCGGGGCTCGAACTCACGGACCGCGAGATCGTGACCTGGCTGAAGTCAGACGCTTAACCGACTGCGCCACCGAGGCGCCCCTCTAAGACAATTTTATAACACTGCAGCGAGATGACTTAGGAAAATTGTTTAAAAAAAAATTTTTTTTAATCTTCATTTATTTTTGAGAGAGAGACAGAGACAGAGACAGAGTGTGAGCAGGAGAGGGGCAGAGGGAGAGGGAGAGGGAGACAAAGAATTCTAAGCAGGCTCCAGGCTCTGAGGAGCCTGACGTGGGGCTGGAACTCCCGAAACCTGAGTTCACAACCTAAGCCAAAGTCAGCTGCTCAACCGATTGAGCCACCAAGGGGGCCCTGGGAAAATTATTTTTAAATGATACATTCAGATTTCTGAAGAACAATAAATGGTTCTGTTTTACTAGATTTTTTTTTTTTCTAACTGCGCTTCTCAGTGCCTCCATTTAGGGCATTAAAACATAAGATTTTTTTTTAAGTAATGCACTTAGAATTCATATTTTCTTCCCCCAAATTTGTTGACGGAGGTACACCTTGCCTAGGCTGTCTTTAACGAACAAAAATGTGTGCTAAGAAAAAGAGCACACTGGAACTTCCCAAGAGGGCAGACATCTTTCACTCACTAACATATCCCAAGTGCCAAAAACAGTGCCTGGCCCACAAAGAGCACTCAGAAAATAACTTGTTCAAAGATTCCTGCTTCTACTACTTTACATCAAACTATGTATTAGCTAATAAGAACCTCAGTGTCTTTGTTTTTAAAAGGGAGATAATTCAAGGGAGTCCTTGTTGCTCCAGGGTTGATTCTATGCCTTCGAAGTTAAGATGTCATAATACACAAATGTTCATTAATAAGCTGTATTTTAAATTTCTGTCCATGGGGTCTATTTGCAATAAGCCTTAGACAAAACAATCCAAATGGAAACTCACAAGTAAAATCACAAATTTTGCAAAGTAGAATTTCATGAGGTTGACCAAAGTGATAATGGATCATCATTCATGTTTTTAGCTTAGATAATGGCATCAGTATTGACTTTTTTGGTTTAACCCCTTTTCCCTTAGAGATACATCCTGGAAGCACTTATGAATGAAGTAATATGTTCAAAAATAATGGGGGTGGGTTGGCATGGAGGAACATGATTGGCCATGAGATGATAATTGGAAGATGGGTTAGAGAACTATTCAAATCACATATATTGACAAATGAGATTCTGGCAATAACATCCTGTTAACTAGAGGAGAAAAAACTGACGAAGTGTTTTAAAAGAATGAGTAAGAGAGGTCCTTGAGGGGCACCTGATTGGCTCAGTCAGTAGAGGATGTGCCTCTTAATCTCAGGGTCATGAGTTCAGGCCCAACATTGGGCATGGAGCCTACTTAGAAAGAAAGAAGGAAAGAAAGAAAGAAAGAAAGAAAGAAAGAAAGAAAGAAAGAAAGAAAGCAAGCAAGCAAGCAACTAAAGAGGTATTTGAAAAATGGGAAGGGCTTCATATATATATGAACTTTGTGCTCAATTTTGCTTTGAACCTAAACTGCTCTAAAAAATAGTTTGATCATTAAAAAAAAAAAAAAGGATAGTTTATTGCACTGTTACACAACTTTGTCAGAAAAATTCATATTCCCAAAATCATTTAATTCATTTACTTTGTCTTTCTATGGAAAATCAACTTTTAAATCAACTTTATAAAGAAACTTTGGTTCTTGTTCGGAGTGTTGTCACATGGTAACAATGGCAAACCTTTTCTACTACTTTCCCAACTGGTTTTCACTGATGAATGTGGTAATGTGTCAAGACTTTAAGACTTTTTACTAAAAACAGGCACTTCTATTTATTGTGTACTTCACAATTTCAACACGCAAACATTAGATATCCTAAATAAGTTCATTGTGTTAATAGATAACTGAGATTCAGCAGTTAGCATTTTCCACTTTCTCCCTTAACAAAGAGATGATACAAATTTGGGTGCTCTTGTGGTCAGATTATTACTTTCCATAAAAGGAGTTCAGTTTATTTGATAATTCTTATCTTGACTAAACTTAGGTTTCCGGTGGTTATGTAATCTAATTAAATACATTATGTGGTTTCAACTGGGATAATCCAATTCCTATTTTAGAAGCCTACATAATTAAACAAGGAAGTTACAGTTTAATTAGCAAATGAAATGATTTCTCAATATAATAGTCATATCATAATAATAAAACAGCACAGAAGTTAACATTTCACTCTAACAACAAAAAAAAACACATTTAAATGTGGGGGGGGGGGGTGCCTGGGTGGCTCAGTTGGTTAAGCATCTGACTTTGGCTCAGGTCATGATCTCAGGGTTCGTGAATTCGAGCCCCACGTCGGGCTCTGTGCTGACAGCTCAGAGCCTGGAGTCTGCTTCGGATTCTGTGTCTCCTCCTCTCTCTGCCCATCCCCTGCTCATGCTCTGTCTGTCTCTCTCTCTCAATAATAAATAATCGTTAAAAAAAAATTACAAATAAAACGTCTTGGTAAAAACATTTAAATGTCCTTCATAATACAGTAAGCCCACACCCTTCACGAGAATCAAAATTCTGATTGAAAAAAGGAAACACTAAAGAATTACATCCATAATGTAATTACACGTAAACTTATAGGAAACAGTAGCCCATTCACTTGTTTTCCTTACTCTAGACCAACTTAAAGGAACACAGAGCTAGAAAGGCCCTTTAGCACTAACTCAGTGATTTTTGGATCCCTGAGCAGGCTTCAGGGGCTTCTATGGTCAGTGAAGTGTTAAAACGAAAAAAAAATCGTTGCAACTGCATTCTTCCCAAAGACCCCAATATTGTGTTTCTGATTTTGCTTTTATACAACAGTCCATGGCTAAGTTTTAAGTTTGAAAACCACTAAGAGACTATCACACTTTCCAAGAGGACTCTAAAGCTTCAGAGAGGTTAAGAAAGACCAAGATGATAATGTTCATGGCAAGGCCAGGTAAAGAGAAACTGACATCTTCAAACTAGACCTCCACCGCCTCACGGGAAAGGTCCAAAGGACAAAGGAAGAAAAAGCAAGTTTCAAGATTACCTTTATTCAACTGCATCATGGGCCATACCAGTTATCCACCAATACCTTTCACTTAGTGTCCAGGAGCAGTCTTTCCTGTGACCATTGTTAGGTTTGAGCCTCTCTTCTCCAATTTGTTTCCTTGCTTCTTAAAAACTGTCCCTGTGATATTATGTCACACAATGTCTCTTTAACAGGCAGTTCTAATACTTTAACTTGTTCATGCAAGAGAGCTTGTATTTTATCACAGGCCAATTTTTAAAATACACAGAAATAACCTTTCTCACAGAGATACTACATAGACCCACAAGTCTTGAAATGGATGGAAACAGAATGACAATAAGTACTAAGGTGAGGTAAAAAGTTAAAAAAAAAAAAAAAAAAGGGAGCCTGAATATCCCCAAACCAGAACTCTATCCCACACAGACCTGTGATGCCCTGATTAGGGGTGTATACTTCTGGTCCGGGATCCAGTCCCAGTGCCTCTGAACAGCATTTACACTCTGGTCTTCTTTAGGAATGTGCTTGATCTATGCAACTATTCCCAGTGCTTTACAAGCTGCTCAAACAGTCCTTGCAGAAAGATACACATTGGCTTATTTGAGGCTCTACAGGATAAAAAATAAAATCATAAAATACCACACCAGGGCTGTCTCCCAGGAATTATTTAGTCCAACCCCTTCATTTTTCACAAGAATGCTAATATACATGAATTAAAGTCACTTTCCCACCGTCACAGAGCTACTACTGGTAGAAGTTAGATTTTGTTTTCATTACTACTTTCCATTCTTCTACAAAGTACTAAATATGATCACTGCTCAGGTAATTGCCAGCTATCATCACATGTTTTGGCATCATTTAGATGTAAACTTGTGCAACACAAGGCTTATTAAAAAACAACAAGTGCAACTATAAACAGGTCACCTTAACATGACTTAGGAGAAAAAAATACACCCAAGATCACAACATGTCCCACCAAGTTCAGAATGTCTCATACTGCAATCCTTAGAATCAGTTTGTTCCAAAATAAAATCCTGACAGCATTTCTTGCTAGTTACTTCGACATAAATGGTTTGAGTTTCATAGGCTAGTAAGCTTTATCAACTGCAATCTTGCCCTCAACACCAAGGACTGTCTCCACTGTATTTTTAGCCATTTCCAGATAAAAGCTACTTACACATAATAAGCCAAAAATAATCAAACTCTAGGTGCTAATTTGCCAAGCTTAGTACTAAGTATGTCAGAAAACAATGCTTAACTATGCCTGTGAAGATTCTAGATTCAGAAATCCAAACCAGGTAAGCATTCACACATTGGTATATATTGTGCATCTAAAAGAAGCTGTGTCCCCCAAAATGGTTATTCTCTGGCAAATCTAATAAGAATGATTAAAATGGGGAATTACTGGAACCGACAAAGTATTTTTACTGTGCCTGAGTAAGACAAACACATAGAAGCTCACGTGAAAAATCATTTGATTTCAATCAGTTATAAAACATAGAACACTGCTGTTTTGACTAAAAGTGGTTCTTTTCCCTGTTGCATTTCTTTTTTCCCAGAGTCTCCTAAGAATCCTAAATACCCAAACTTCTTTACACTCTCTTCAAGAGGAGAGCTGTTAACCTTGACATTTTATGGTCACTCTTTGAAAAGGGAAAATTAAGTGTTTAAGTTTTGCTTTTTAATTAAAAAGGTAATTATTCCCACCACCACTGCGCCAAGTGGAGATGAGAAATTTGTCAGAGGCTCCCTAATAATTGGCAGATAAGAATCATCCTGTGAGGAAATGTAGACAAGACTATTGCATTACAAAACCCTGAGTCATCACCCAGTTCACTCAGCAGATTTGGGTAAACAGTGGATAAGTGACTTATGTCTTGTGTGTTTATCCATCCATACCCACATTCATGAACATACAATGTTACCAGATTTTGTGTACAGTTAACCAAACAAGATACAGCACAACTTTCTTAAAAAATTCTTCTCTCACAACGAAGATACCCACCTAGCAAATAAAGTGCCTAACCTTTCCCCCTCAGACCGTATTTTTACTTGCTGCCCCCCCCCCCCAATTTCAGTGGCACTATAGCTTAAGGAGAGTTTGTGGAAAAAAAAAAAAAAAACAGAAACAGTAATCAAACAATAACATAACTCCTGAAACTGATTTTTAGGTCATCTATATTCTTCTGAGCGACTCAAAAATTAACGCAAGCCCTGTACTAATAACGCCCTGGACAATCTGACAGCTCTCTTCTATTTTCCTTAGGGTCGCACATTTCCAAAGGAAATGTCACAACTGGAGAAACATACACTTTCCCGATGTTCTAAGACTCAACATTCTCAACATTAACTGTCTAGTATACCGCTCAAGAAAGCGCTAAGAGCTGATTTTGAACCAATCTATTCAATCAAACCCACAAAGACTGAGCAGGCCCAAAAAAGCAGAACCTACAAGTTCCCTACGGCCTCCTTCCCATTCAGAAAGTTAACGAGACCTGAATTGAGGGCTATAAAGAGGCGGAGACCGTAGAGGAAGAACCGGAGGAAGCACCAGGAAAAGTCGAGTTACTCCCCCATAGACGAATCCTCTCCTCCCACATCCCCCATGGGCAAAGGTTCAGGACCCTTGGGGGACCCTTCATCTCTTCCTGAGGGCCTGGTGCCCTCCGGCTCCCCAAGATGCCGTAGGTCGCAAGACAACAACCTAAACCCTTGGGGAGAAGCAGCTAGGGAAGACGTACAAGGCTGGTGAGGACAGAGGAGGTCCCGCTGTAAAGTGGCAGGGAGCGGACTTGAGTGCTTCCCAGGCTTCCTGTAGCGATTCTCCGACTACTGCTCGGAGACCACCGGAGGGTCGAGTCGGGGCAGAGCTGTGTCCAGCGATCCCGTGTGGACAAAGAGCCGCCGCTGCCCTTGCCCCGGACGCTTTCCCACTGAGCCTTTGCCCCCCTTTGCCCACGCACCCACCCTGCAGACCCGAACACACTTACGTGGAGAGTTTCCTGGTCCAGAAGAGGCCCCCGGGCCACAGCTCTTGGAGCTGCACGGCCCGGCCCAGGTTGCTTTTGATCTGGGCCAGCTGCAAGTCGGACTCGGCGTCCAGCCGCTCGGCATAGGGCAGCAGCTTGTTGTAGACGATCTCCTTCTGCGGGACGAAGCCCCGCGAGTCCGGGCCGGGACGCCCGCCGGGCTCCGGGGGATCCCCGCCGCCCGCCCGCTCGGCCGGCTCCATGAGCCTAGGGACACCCCCCCCACCCCCTCCCACCCTAACCCTCCCCGGCCCCCACCCCTCTCCGGGCTCCGCCTCCTCCGCGTCGTCGTCGCCCCACGGCCGTCGGCAGCCCGTAGCCCTCGGCCCGACCGCTGGGCCCCCTGCGCTGGCCGGCGCGCTGCTGGTCCCCGCGCGATCCCAGTTCGTTGGCGGCGGCAGCGGCCGCTCTGCCCGCCCCGCACCGGCTCGGCTGGTGACGCTGCAGCAGCCGGGCCCGCAGGTTCCGGACGGGCCTCAAGTCACTTCCGGGGCGGGGCGGAGCGACGGCGTCGGAGGAGGTGGCGGCGGTGGTGGCGGCAGCGGGAGCCCAGCGGGCCGCGCCTTTCTCGCCGTGGGCCGGGCTCGGAGCCCCCACCCCCGGGCCTCACCGGCCGAGCGCGAGCCTGCCCCACCGGAAACACGAAGCCGAATTCCAGGCTATTGTCCTTCCTCGCCTGGGGTTGCGCGGTCCCTGTGGCTGTCCTCGGGAGCCCGTAGTCGCGGTGCTCTCCGCCAAGGCGGTGGGCCTAGGCCCCCACGCCGAGTGTGTGGAAAAACCTAGGTACTCTGTATCCATCTCACTTGTTAATTATAGATTTTTTTACTCTGTCTCCTTTAAGTCCCCTCTTTCGGGTATTTTTCTGGCCGCTCTCATTCCAAAAAGGTGAATTGTTAATTCAACAAATATTAATTGAACTGCTATTTTGTGTGTCAGCCGCTCCTTTTAGGCCCTTGAAATGGGAAGAGCACGTGATTTCTGCCCTCCAGGGTTTTACAATCTACCTGAGCTTTAGTCTAGGGAACGAGCAATTACAAGACAATACTGTTAATTACTGGATAAGTACAGGATGCCTTGGGAACACCTAAAGAGAATTTCAAACTGTAGGGGTGTCAGGTAGTTTCCTAGAAGTGATAAAGTTGAGGTTTAAGGGGGTTGAGGGCAGAGTTGGTTAGGAAAAGGAGGAGAAGGTACAGCAACAGCTTAGAGGCCACAAGCATGCGCTCTAGGAATTCAAGGAAGTTCAGAATGGCTGCAGATTGCTTGCAAGAGGGGAGTGCAGGATTGAAACCTAGAAAAATGCTAGGGAGTTTTTAGAGCATTAATCCTAAAAGCAACAAAAACTCTGAAACATTTTAAGCATAGGAGTGGTGTGATGTAATTTACATTTTCCAAGAATCATTCTGGCTTTATGTGGAGAATGGATTAAAATAGACACCACTGGAAACTGGAGGAACTCTTAAGAAGTTGTGACATAATGATGTCCTGGATGTCAGTGGAATGATTTGAGAGCTACTGCAGCAAGTAAAATGGCCTGGACTTGGTAGCTGACTGAATATGAAGAGTGAAACAACGGGAAGAGACAGGATGATTTCAGATTTGTGGTTTGGGAAGATGGATAGTAAACTCCTTCACTGAGATGGAGAACACAACAGAAACAGATTTGGAGACAGAATGCCTAAGGGATGGAAAAGTACTTTGATGTATGGATCAAGGGGATGATCTAAACTGAAATATTGATTAGCATATAGGTAGGACTGACGGGAATGAGACAGAGACTTACTAACAGATAACAGGCATATTAAGAATTTTAAGAGTTTATTGAGCAAAAATCTATCGAAATTGGGCAGAGTAAAAGCAGAAGTTTGGAGCCCAGAGAGGAGCCAAGGGAAAGATTTATGTAGAGAAGGTGTGGAGACAAAGAAAGGAAACTATTTGATTGGCTATACCTTAAAGCCCAGTTGGCTGTTTATGATTGGTTGTCCTTAGCGTTTAGATTTCATAACCTTGAGTCATTTACACAGAATTTGGGCAAGGACATTAGAGCCACCTCAGTCTAATGGCTGTTGTGTAATTAGGTTAACAGTATGAAAAGAGTAGGGTCCTTGACCAGCCTCTCAGGGGTACCATATTTAGGGATGCGTAGAGAAAGAGGAGAGAGACCACAAAGAATGCTCATGAGAAGCTGTCAGAGAAATAGGAGGAGTTCTAGGAAAGGGGCCTTCCTAAAGATGGAGTGTTTCAGATGGAGGAAGTAATCAGTGTACCAAAAGTGAGTTGAGCTGTTAAATGAAATGAGAACTGAGTAGAGTTTATAGGAGTTGTTGATACAGCAGGTAACAGTTTCAGTGGAGTGTACAAATGGAAACCAGATTACAATGACAATGGAAAAATAGGAAGTAAATAGAGGCAGCAAAAGCAGACCACCTTTTTTAAAAGTTTGGGTGGGAAGAAAAGGAGAGAGATAAGGAGGTAGCTGGAATAAAAAGGAATTTTTGAAGGTGGGATATGTTTTAAATAATAATGAGAAGGAGCCAATGGAGAAAGGTTGAAGTTACGTGGGCGAGCATGACAGAGAGTGGGAGAGAATATGGAGTCATTGGCCTTTAGCAATAAGCCAGACTGTGCTTCATTGTCAGAGGAGGAAGGCAGGGGAGGATAGGTGCAAATGCAGAAAGGTTTGCAGTTTTGGGTGGCTAGGTTGGAGAAGTTCTTTCTGATAGTTTCTTTTTTTTTTTTTTTTTTCTGTGTAATGAGAGAATGAGAACAATGGGAAGAAGTGGGGGGAAGGAGATTGGAGGAGACTGGAGAATGTTTATAGTAGTCTCAAAATTCAGAAAACTCATTAGAGAAACAGAACTATTTGTCAGTTAAGTCTGGAAGCATGAATTTACTGCCATCTGTCCGAACACTTTAGTGATTTTTCCCAATAATGTTTAGCAGCCCCAGATTGTGTGCCGTGGAGTCTGGTATGATACAGTGACAAAAGAATGTATGTTGGTGGTGGCGATGGTAATGGTGTTAGCTACCCTTTGTTGAGCCCTTCTCTCAGCCAGAGCTTTACCCACAATATCTCATTGAATTCTCTTTCCTAAGTAGGATCCTTGGGTTGAGAATATTTAAAAGAGAGTGGTTAATGTCAAAATTGGTTGAAGTCTAAATGAAAGAGAAGAGGGTTAATAGAGAGGTCAAGGTACTCGGATCCTAATGAGGTACAGGAGCAATATGAAAGGATTAGCCTGAACAAGGGATCTGGAAGAACAGGAATGTTTGGACTTAAGATTTCAAAGAAGCAGTTCCTGATGATGTCAGTTTCCCTGGGAATGGATGTCTAAACTGGAAAGGTCAAAAGAATTATTGGAACAAAAAAGATGAAATCTCTTTCTGTTATTCTATGTGAACTTTAATGGAAAACACTAGTGAGTGAAACCTATTCAGGTGAGAAAGTTGAGAAACCTTAAATCTCTCTGGGGGACTTAGTCCACTTATCATTTGAGATAGTCATCCAAAGTCTGGGGTTAATTTTCTCTTCTGAGACCAACTCCCAAGCATTTTTTATCTTTTAGAGCTCCGGATCCTCTGCCAAAAGATAACAGCACATTATGCTTTCATTCAGACCCTGAGGGAGACATTGGCTTCTTATCAGACCCCTCCAGGAAACAGACTAAAATCTCCTTTCTTGGAAAGTGCAATAGCCCTTCATGGAAAATATTCTGAAGACAGAGGTTTCTCCTCAGGTTGGAGGAATTAATGGGGATAATTACCAATCAAATATTTATGCCTTTGGTTCACTGCTTGATAATCCACTTAGTAGCAGTGAACAAAAATGACAGGTTGTTAATTTCCTGCCTTCCCTGCCTTATTCTGTATATGATACATTTGAGCCTGAGAGTATATTGAATTTATGTGGTCAGAGCATAATCTTTAGAAGTATTTGAATTATATTAGAATGATTCATTCTAATGTAATCAAATGTCCAAACTTCTGCTGTATTTCAGTTCCTAAAGGCACAAGAATATTGAACCTGAGAAATGAGAGGTTTTTTCCTGTTCCTATGTTTTTTAAGTTTTGATTTTTTTCATCCCAAAGCCCTTCTCATCCGGCCATAGTATCTACTTCCCTTCATTAGAGTGTATTTAGAATTCATTTTTTTAGTAAAGAGAAAATCACAGCTAAAGGAATGAATTCTTCTGTGATTACTACTTTATAGTTTTCCTCTTTGTTAGGCATTTTGCCATTTTACTATGATGTAGCTGGATGTAGGTTTCTTTTTATTTATCTTGCAGGGGATTTGTATTTATTAAAAGATCCATGTCACTCATCAATCATACAAATTTCTGGCTATTATCTTTTCACAATTTTTTCCCCTTCTTTCTTTGTAGAATTCCCATTAGACGTATGTTATATCTTCTTATGCTACTCTCCATATTTGTTACTTTCATTTTGCAAGTCTTTGTCTCCTTACTCATTCTGGATAACTATCAGACCTATTTCTAACTCATAGAATTCTTTGTTTATCTTTATCTGATCTGTTTAACTTATCTATTGAGCTTCTAATTCCAACGATTATATTTTTAATTTTACAAGTTCTATTTAGTTCTTTTCCAAATCTACTATTCTATTTTCATTGACTTTTGTTCTTTATGGTTCCAATGACTCTTTTCATCATTTTGACATGTGTATTTAATTATTTTAGACAATTGTATTCAAACAGTCCTTTCTGTTATTTCAGATTTTTAAAAGTTTTTTAAACTTTATTTAAGTAATCTCTATACCCAATATGGGGCTCAAACTCACAACCCTAAGATCAAGAGTCACATGCTCCTCTGACTGAGCCAGCCAGACACCCCTGTTATTTCAGACTTTTGGGGATGCTATATGTTTGTTGACTTTTGTTCATGATCATTTGCTTCAGTTTTATAATTTTTTATTTTATGAAATTATCTTCACATGGCTTTTTTTCTCTGTGGAAATCCCATGTGACCCAGAGCATTTTGTTGGTTTGTTTGTTTGCACCAGACCCACAAAAATATCACAGGCTCAGTACCAATAAATATTTATGTTAATTTCTCAGCTATGTAAACTTCTCAAATATAAATTTGGATATTTGTCCTATGCAAGTTACAGGCCTGAGAATTCAGCCCTTGGAGAGTTTTATTACTATGCAATATTTGACTTCCAACTCCCTTAGGTTCAAGGCTTCAACTTCTTTCCCTGAGTAGATATTAAAGTGCAAGTCACTTGCTGTTTCAAGATTCAATAACATTGCCCCAAAATTGATGCAGAGTTAAGTCACACACTTATCACTCTGGCTTTCCTTTCTTTTTTGTTTCTGTCATCTGGAGATTTTTTTCTGTGTGTGAACTCATCTATTGTTATCACTTGTTATGTTTAATGCAGCTTTTCTATAGTAGGGTTTCTGCATTACTCAGGATGCCATGTTACTGGAACTGGAGACCCTTAAGGAATGAACTTCTAGCTCTGAAGTATTAGACATCATTTGGAGCAAAGGGGAATAATCGTGGATGATTCAGAGCTTTTTTAGAATCCTCATATCACATAGGTGGTCACTGGTGATGCCTATCTATCAAGGCATATTTATTAAAGGATTAAAAAATTATTATGTTATTATTTAGAAAATGCCTATTTGATATTTAAATGCTAGGAGTTTTTCAACACAACTGAAGCTCTTTATGTTTCTTCTTTTTGACAAGCTATGGATAATATAGGAGGACACAGCTTCCTTCATAATCAAATATAGTAAAGAGATGTATTTAATGGTAGTTGAAAAAGTTAACAGTAGAGGTAGTGGAGAGATAATAACTAATGCACAAAGAGGATATATGCTCATTCCACCTACCCCCTGCTCCTAAGCACAGAATGGAATTGTCTGCATGAATAATTTGAATAGCCAGCAAGACACTCACACTGTATCTGATGCTTGAAATGCTACCCTTTACAATCTGTTTCTTTGTACTAAGCACAATCTCTTTTGAAATTTACAGACTCATAAGAGGGGTCATATATCAAATCCCTAATTCTCCAGGGTGAATTATATATTCATTAATTCAGTAAACATTATTAAGTGTCTCCTGAGTGCCAAGTTTGAGATCATAAGATGAATGACACAGTACTTGTCCTCAAGGAGTTCACTATCTAGTGGGTTGACAGTCAAGTAAACAGATAAATTAAAATTGTAACTAAATGTCATCTGGGATCTTACTACCTCTTAAAATCTCTAGATAAAACTAATTCAGACTGCCTTCCATAGACTGAAAAATTCAGTGCCTCACCCATTAGTTCTGCCTGCCAGATTTGGAGAATGGGGACTTATGTTTTTATAGCAATTCCCAGATCTAAACTTTTGCTCTGGTAAACTACTTCTGTCAAGTGATCATCTTATCCTGAGGCTTCTGTTGTTCCTGTTCCAGTAGTGCTTTAATCTAAACATTTCCACAATTTCTGTAATTTCCACAAACCATTCATACAAGGCTCTATGTGTATGAGAGAGAGAGAGAGAGAGAGAGAGAGAGAGAGAGAGAGAGAGAAAGAGAGACAATAAATGTAAACAAGTTAAAAGAGACAAAGGGATTTATATGGTAGAAAGAATAAACAACTTAAAATTTAATATAAAATATTTTTCCTAAAAGATCAATTTTCTATATGATTACTGATATGGAGCTCACTGACTGGCAGAGCAGTCAGACATTAGACATTTCCTTTTACAGGCATTTTAATTATGACTTTGTTAAATGCTTTAATAGGATAAGGTGTGCTCTGATTGTGTAGAATAGGGGGACCTGGCCTAGACCGGGAGGCCTGGAAAGATTTCTTTGAAGAAGTAGCAGTTGACAAATGAGTTGGGGAAAAGGATGATTAGGAAGGATCTAGCCAGGAGAACAGTCTGAGCCAAGGCTTAAGGTAGGGGAAGAACTTAGCTTGTTTGAGAAGCTCAGAAAGACCAATGTGTACAGAGAGAGAGGATAATAATGGCAGAGAGGGTAAGCAGAGTTAGGTCATGTAGTATCTTGTAAGTTGGGTTAAGAATTTTGGATTTTATACTGAAAGCTATTTCAGATATATGAATTCAGTGCTTTGGGCTGTAACCAGATACTTACAGGAAGCTGCAGTGGTGACATTAGGGTATTGAAGTCATGAAGTCAAGTGGATAGGTATACCCTAGGCAGAGGCAGACGTATGTGGAAAGCATATGGAGTTTTCACTGGGCCTAATTAGGCCAAGGAACATTGAGTACAGTATGGTAGGAGCACAGAAAATGTGCATAAGGCAAGAGAAGAGACAAGAAGGTAAACTGAAACCAGATTACAAACAGTCATGGATCTATATGTATTAACAATAACGATAGTAGTGTTGTTAGCTCATCCCTACCCATAGAGAGTGGGCTGCCTTTCTGGACTCAGAAACTAAGTACTAGAATTCAGTTTTTGCCTTGTTTTGTTTTTTAAATCCTTTTATTTTGAGATAATCATAGATTCACATGTAGTTGTAAGAAATAAAGATATCCCTTGTGCCTTTTACCCAGGTTCCCAAAATTGGTATCATCTGTAGTACAGTATCATAATCAGGATATTTAGACTGATACAGTCAAGCAAGATATGAACATTTCCATCACCACAATGATCCCTGCTTTTGCCCTTTATACTCACATTCGCATCTCTGACCCCTTTCATGTCTCTAACCCTTAGAAATTACTAATCTGTTCTCTATTTCTACAATTTTTATGGTTTCAAGACTGTTCTATAAATGGGATCATACAGGGTATAACCTGTTGGGATTGCCTCTTTTCTCCCAGATAATTCCCTTGGGATTTATCCAAGTTGTTGCATGTGCCATAGCTTGTTTCTTTTTATAGCTGAATAACATTCCCTAGTATGGATGTACCATAGTTTGTTTTTGGCTATTCCTAGTAAAGTTGCTGTGAACATTCATCTACAAATTTTTGTGTAAACATAAGTTTTAATTTCTCTGGGATAAAAGTCTAAGAGTTTAATTGCCGGGTCATGCTGGGCCACATTGTTTAGTTTTATAAATAAAATAATCCCAAACTGTTTATATCGTGCTATCTCATTGTGGATTTAATTTGCATTTCCCTAATGGCTAATGGTGTTGACCTTATTTTCATGTGCTTATTTGCTACTTGTATGTCTTCTTGGGTAAAATGTCTGCTCATGTTTTTTGCCTGCTAGGTTTTTTTTACTGTTGAATTTTGTGAGTTCTTTATATATTCCAGGTGCTATTCCTTTGTCAGATATGTGGTTTACAAATATTTTCTCCTTGTTTGTAGCTTATCTTTTTATCCTCTTGATAGAGTCTTTTGCAGAGTAAGTTTTTAATTTTGATGAGGTCTGATTTGTCAATTTTTCCTTTTGTGGTTCAAGCTTTTGGTGTCAGATCTAAGAAATTCTGCCTAGTCCTAGATTCAAAGTTGCTGTTGTTGTTTTTTAAGTTTTATGTTCTGCATTGAAGTCCACAGTCCATTTGAGTTAATTTTTTGTATGAGGTGTGACATTTAGATCAAGGTTCATATTTTTGCCAATGAATGTCCAATTAATTTAGTTTTAAATAACAACACTTGAAGACTAACTACCAAGAGTCTAGTCAAGGTAGCATTATTTAATACAGTCATTTCATGTTAGTCTTTACTCAAACATGCAGCGGAAAGGCACATGCTAGCACCATCCACTCTTACGATCCACTGTGAGCCAATACTTGAATGAAAATACTTAACTCCCAAGAACAAAGAGTAAGCTTTATGGATCCTTCTTAAGTCCATAATTAGTAATACAAAGAATAAATTTGACTAATTCTACTAGAAAGTGGTCCTGCTAAAAATACACCTAATTTACTTTATTCAGAACACTTTGAATAGTGGGCATCTGTAATTGTTTTTGACTACTCAGCATCTGAACCCATTTGCTAGATTTGGGAAATCCTCTCATCATCTAGGTCTTAGTGAGAAGTAGCCTCCTCCTTCTAACTTTAGAAGCCTAAGGGTGAGATTCACCCTCTACCCATCCCCCTGACAGCCTCATGATCCGGATTTTGCCAGTATGTACTTTAAATCTTGAGCAAGTGATACTAAGATGAAGGGATGATGGATGATATTGGATCTCTGATAGACAGGCAGTGTGGCATCCATGGTTGTGTTGTCAGGAGCAGCAGCTGCCTACAGTGACTACTATGTCAAATAGAAGAGATGGCATATGTTGTTGGCAGCAACAGCGCCTTAACCAGATTATTTCTGTTACCCTCACTCCCTCGGTTCCTTGATTCCCTAAGAGTCTTTCTTACCATTTCTTACCAATTCTGAGAGTTACTTGATATTTGCCAATAAATTTATCTTCAATTTAAGTTAGCCAGAGTTGGTTACTGATAGTAAACATAGTTGACATCAAAAACCTTCACTGATACTTTTAGCAAATTAGTCTAAAGCTGTGGTTTGGAGAGCTCCCACCCTCAGAGTTTCCGATTTAGTAGATCTGGAGTGGGGCCTGTGAATTTGCTTTTCTAAAAAGTTCCCAGCTGCTGCTGCTTTTGCTGATCAAGTGACCACACTTGATCTTCATCATGTTGTTGGTATGATTCTATAGTTTTCTCTCAAGCAACTGCTGATTAGTGTTCCCTTTTTTAAATATACCACAATTTGCTTATCCATTCATCTGTTGGTGGAGATTTTGGTTGTTTACAGTTTCTGGTTAATACAAATAAAACTGCTATGAATATCAATGTGTATGTCTTTGTGTGGGCACATATTTCTGTCTCTCACGGGCAAATACCTGGGAGAAGATAGGCTGGATCATATGGTAGGTATATGAAACTGTAAGCTATTTTCCAATGTGGTTCTGCCATTTTACATTTTTACCTGTAGTGTACAAGACTTCTAGTTGTTCCACATCCTTGCCTGCTTGGTATGGTCAGTCTTTTTAACTTTAGCCTTTCTAGGAGGAGTGTAATAGTATCTCATTGTGCTTCCAATATGCATTTTCCTAATGCCTAATAATGATGAATATCTTTTTGAGTGCTAATTTAGCAATCATGTGTCTTTCCTGGTAAAGTGCCTGTTAACATCTTTTTTTTTTCCAATTTTTTGGAGCCTTACTTGTTTTCTTACTAAGTTTTGAGAGGTCCTTGTATATTCTGGGGATAAATCCTGTACCATATATGTAACTTGCAAGTATTTTCTCCTATTCTGTGGCCTCCTTTTTTTACTCTCTTAATAGGCAGAAAGTCATTTTTACCAAAATTATTAAGAGCCTCATCAATTTTCCTAGTGCCTTCCCTTAATTGCTTGATATTCAAATTATTCTTTTTTGAAACGGTCATTTTTCATTTTCTCTGCTCCCTATTGTTAACTGGTATAACTGCAGTCTCACTTGCCAACAGCCTTGTGTGTGATTTAAAGAATTCTTTAACATCACTTTCATCAACTTCATGTAATCTTGTACTTGTAGCAAATTGTGCAGTTAAATTCTTTTGATTCATTTGATTTGTACTTGATTGATACTTGGGGATATTGCCACAGTCTCAAAGTTCAAACCAATAAGGATGTCAACTGAGGGGCACTGAGTGAGATAGGGTAGGGAAAATAAGTGCTAGTGTTTTGTATAGAAAAATATTTGAGTTGGGACTCATAAATGATCAGTTCATTAGAGAACATTATTGTGACTTTTGTTTCTGTATGTCAGCACAAATTTGTGGAATAAATACTAAAAAACAAGGCCTGCAAGCAAAGACCACTTTCTGTCTTAATGTTTCATCTTATATCTTGATCTCCCTCACTCATTCTGTTCTAGGTACTCTGGCCTTCTTTGTTTCTTGATCAAGCCAAGTTTTGTTTGTTTGTTTTTGTTTGTTTAATGCAAGAGCACCTACTTTTACTTCTAACCTAATAAGTGGGCCAAGAATTTAGACTTACTCTGAGTGCAATGGAAACCAATAGACAAGTTTTTATTCAGGAAAATGATATAATTTGATTTGAACTTTCAAGGATTTCTCTGACTCTGAATGGAGAATAGATCATACAGGGGTAAGAAAAGAATGGGAAGTAGAGAGACTAATTAGGAAGCTATTTCAGTAGTCCAGTGAAAGATGATGATGACTTGTATCAAGGTGAAATAGTGAAAAGTGGTCAGATTTGAGATATTTTGAAGGTGAACCTAATAACATTTGATGATAGAATGTGGTGTTGGAGAAAGGGAAGAGTCATAGGTCTCCCCCACATTTCTGTCTTTGGTAATAATAGCACATATGGTAAAGTCATCACTGAGATGGGGAAAACAGAGAGGGTACCAGGTTTAGGAAGAAGCAGTCATGAATTCTGTACTGGCCATACCAAGTTTGCCTACAAGATCCTAAGTGAAGATTCAAGAAGGCTTTTGGATATATAAGTTTCTAGAGTTAGTGGTAGGAATTAGACTAGAGATATAAATTTGGAAGTTGTCAGCATATGGATGATATTTTATTTAATGTTAAAGTATCAAATAAAATTGTTTAAAAAACAGTATATAGAGAGAAGAGAGTAAAACCTCGAGGCTCCAAGGGGGACAGAGCAGGAGAAAACAATAAAGGAGTATGAGAAAAGGAAAACCAGGACAGAGTGATGAAGACCAGCTCTGCATTTGGATATTCACTAGGAGGTTCCCTGGAATCAGCATATGATTGTACTCATGGTTGAGATTTATCACAGTACTATAGTAAATACATACTGGCAGATCATAAGGGGGAAAGACACAGGAGGAGTCTGGAAGAATCCATGAGTAGGTTTCCTTAATGCCCTTTTTATTTTGTAAGGGGTCAAATAGAGCACACTCTTCCCCTGTCAGTGAAAACACACTGATATGTCTGTGATGTTTCTGTACAAGGAAGCCCATTAGAGACATAGTGCCCAAGAATTTTATTTGGGTTCTGATCATGTAGGCACCCTCTGTCTAGGCACAGTGAGCCGTTATTATCAGTTAGGGAAAAAAGGAATACTACTGAAAATCAAGTTTTCAAATGCTAGCCAAGGGCCAACCTTGCAAGCCCTTTCAAAGGATAGCAATCTCATGTCTGCTATGTTAACTCTCTTCTGCACAGAATGGCATCACAGAAGCTAAAAGAGGAGAAAGTTTCCAGGGAGAGAGATGCTACTCAAGAATCAGGTAAGATAAGGACCAAAGTAGCCAATGGATTTGACAGTATAGAGGTCATTATTGACCTTGACACACACAATGCCAGAGGCATGGTAGGACAGAGAAGCTGGATTGGAGAAGATTCAAGAGTGACCTGGTGAGGGAATAGAGACAGCATGCAGAGATAGGATATTTCAAGAAGTTTTCTGTGAGAGGAAGCAAAAGAAGGAAAGGTAGTATAAAGATGATAGCAGTCAATAAAAGGCTTTTTACTATGTCAGATACTAGCACATGTTTGTATTAGGATCAGAATTATTCATTAGAAAGGAGAGGTGAGATTGTGGAGGGTGAGGAATTGGATCCACAGCAGGAGTGAAATGATAGGAAGAGAGATACTCCCTACATTCAAACAGGAGGGAAGAAGGAGATATACAGATTTGGAAATCCCAAAATGAGCAACTTCTTTTTTTTCTTAAAAAAATTTTTTTTGGTAATATTTATTTATTTTTGACAGAGAGCGAGCGGGGGAGGGGCAGAGAGAGAGAGGGAGAGAGCAATAAAGAATCCCAAGCAGGCCCTGCACTGTGAGTGCAGAGCCCAATGCGGGGCTTGAACCCACGAACCACAAGATCATGACCTGAGCCAAAATTAAGAGTCCGTCACTTAACCAACTGAGCCACCCAGGTGCCCTCCCCCCCCCCTTTTTTTCTAATGGGTACACAGTGCTTGGGCTTTATTTAGTATCATGTCCGTGACCCAGGGCCAACTTGGAATCCACAGTCAGGACAGAGTCACATGGCCCACAGCTCACTGGGACCCTCATTCTCCTAGTCTATCTACCCTGGTGCTGACATAAGCCAAGGGGGCCCCATAAAGAAAGAAGGTGCAGGACTCAGTTCACTTACAAGTTTTTAGAGCCCTGGCAAGCTGAACTCCCAAAGCAGCTGCTTCTCCTGAGACACTGGTGTGTGGGTGAGGGTGGGTACTTAATGCTGGTCTTCTTTTGTTTCAGTCTATGCTTGTTCCAAACCCTCTCCAGGGCCACTTTTCCCATGAAGAAGGTGATGGCAAAATTATGCTTATACCAGTCTCTGTTTATAATACATGTGCTTCTGAAGATTTTCATTTAAAAGTTCCTTATCAAAGTCAGCCATTTCTCCTGCATCTATTGTTGTTTTTTGACCTGATCTGGTTCTCAGTTCCAGGCCTTTAGCTTTTAGTTTTGAATAAATAAATTCTTCTTTTTGCTTATGTCAAATTGTGTTTTTCCCTGAACGGTTGGCTCTATTCTTGTGTTTCTTATCTTAATTTTCTTAGTTTTTGTTCCAACAGTCATTTTCATGGATGGAAAAGTGAACAGGTAAAAGGTTTGAATTTTTATATAGGGGTCCGTCTCCAATTATGATAAGATTTTCTTGGCTCAGCACTGCATCCCTGCGTGCTTTGGGCAAGAGCTGACAGGTGGGTCAGTGAAGGCATGGCAGAGCAGAGGGAGAAGGGCCCTCCTTGTGGGGCTGCAAGGCCACCATGGCCTGTAGCCCGCCCCCCCCCCCCCAAATGAGCAACTTATGTTGGCTTTTATTTTCTCAGACAAGTATGAGGCAGTGTCCTCAGTTGAGAGTAGAGAGTTGTGGAAATGATGTGAAAGGTGTAAGGAAAAGGTATAAGAAAGTTGGGAATTTGTAGAGTAAGGAGGAAAATGATTTGGGAAAGAGAATGTATAAAATGGGAAGCTGACAGGAGAGAGGACATACTAGAGGTTTAGGAGGACTGTGGAATTATGTAAAATGTTTTATTCGTGAGTGGCAATAATTTGAATTGATGTCATTGAGATGTTTCAACCTCTACTAAGATGTGCTTCAGAAGGAAACTGTTGTATTGGATAGCAGTTAAAAATAGGAAGGAAATGATTGGGCCTTCAATCAAACAGTTCTTTATTAGCTCAAAACTACTTTACTGTAACAATTTCATTCCCAAATTACCACTGAACAGTTGAAACTGAATGGCCAGCTAATCTTCTCAGCCTAACGCACATCAAAAAATACACCTCTAACATTACGTTATAACTTCCCCCTTCAAACAAAACAGGAAGAGTGGTTATGTTTAGCTGATTGTGTGAGATGGTCTGTCATATAGAGTTTCCGTTAGATCCTGATTATCAAGTTAGTGTATTATGTGGCAGTTACATATATATATATATATATATATATATATATATATATATTTTTTTTTTTTTTTTTTTTTTTTTTTTTTTTTCCGATCCTGCCATGGTGGGAATATCTTTCCATTTTCACAGAAGTGTCTCATGAACACAGAGTATATTCAAAGGCAGCTTCAAGAATGTTTTCTACCTGACGGATATTGTTTTAGTATGTGTACAGACTCTCCTATTTGCTGAACCCCCTCTGAAACACTTGTCTCAGCCACCCTGCTGCTCCCGTTATCCCATTATTACTTTAGTTGTGAGATGAAACGATTCTTTTTAAGATAAATTGGTTCCTCTAAATAATGATATGTTCAAATGGCTACTTTAGTCTCTTACTTAATCTCAGGTTAAATCAGAGAAAAGATTTCAGCATGTAGAAAATTTGTTCAAGCCTGCAGTGACCTTGGTGTTTTTTTCAATCTGTAAATCACTGTTAACCATATTTCTTAGTTTGCTAGTGCATGCGATAATTAAACTTAGATTATGCCTTTCCTAGACACAATTAATTCAGTGCTATCAATTTAATTTTTACTTGTATGAATTTTATAATGTCAGCTTTTCATGTATTTCCAAAGTATTTTTTATATTATCTGGGGAGTGGGATATAACACCTATGAGAGAGAAAGGTGGAAGAAGGAGGACTGAGTAGGGAGAGCCCTCAGACCTGGGTGCTGATCTGACACCAGTGAAAAAGTGGCAAGGAAACAGGATTGGATGGGGAGAGCCTCAAACTTTGATGTCCACCTAGCAGAGTCTCAGCCAACCCAGTGGAGAGCTCCAGAGTGAAGGCTGCCTGTCAGAGAAGTCCTGTGTTAGGTAGAAATGGCTAGGCCCTAGTAGTGCTGTCATGATCAGTCATTGGTGGGGGCTGCACGGGAAGATGATGACCTCAGCTTGGATACTGCTGTGTGAGGTCCTGAAGGGGCTGCAGCTGGAGGCTCTTAGCTGACTGCATTCTAACAGGTGAAGGGAGATCCAAGCCACACGTCTTCATGCCTCCTACATCAGTTGTGCCCCTTTTACTAAGATACTCTTCTCAAACAGTTCAGTTCTGTAGTTCAGAAGTACAAACCGTGGATTATTGCACAGTCCCTTAACTTAACTCCTTTGGGCCAGTCCCTCATTTCTCTGTTAGATACTCTAAACAGATTAATCTCCTAAAAGATCATTTTTATCCTGGCAGTCCTTTGCTCAAAAATATTCAGTGTCTCCCTATTATTCCCAAAATAAAGCCTTAAGGCTAACACCGGACTGGTTTCAACCTAGCGTTCTGTTTTTGTTTTTTTGTTTAAAAATTTTTTTTAAATGTTTATTTTTGAGAAAGAGAGAGAGAGAGAGAGAGAGAGAGAGAGACAGAGCATGAGTGGGTGAGGGGCAGAGAGAGAGAGAGAGAGAGAGAGAGAGAGAGAGAGACAGAATCTGAAGCAGGCTCCAAGCTCTGAGCTGTTAGCACAGACCTCGACAAAGGCCTTGAACTCAAGAGCTGTGAGATTATGACCTGAGCTGAAGTTGGACGCTTAACTAACTGAGCCACCCAGGTGCCCCTCTAGCGTTCTGTTTTTAATCTACCTTTGTATCCTTTCTGGTCATTCCCTGTCGGACCTACTTATGATCTCTTCAACATTTCATTTATATTTACATGTTTCTTGTTGTTCACATAATACCTTCTATTCTATTTGACACACAATTCTTCCTTCTATCTACTTACCCAAAAGTCCAGCCTGTCTTTCAAGGTCCAATTTATACTCCCTCTCTTACAGAAAGCAGTATCGGACCCTTCTTCATAAATAGTTCAATATTTCTCCCACTTTTTCATATTCTTCCCTATTTTATTGCTCAAGTTTTAATGTAAACATGTCTCTTTCCCAACTATCCTGTCATGTCATTTGGGATAAGAGGAACACAATGTTGTTTTTTTACTTCACAAGTACTCCATGATTGAATGAAGAGAGAGATGCATGAGAGGATAGTTAGTATAAGAAGCCACTACAGAAATGCCAAAACTAGAGGAGAGACAAAACTTTAGGGTAGGGTGGTATAGGAAAATACCTCGGGAAATATATATGTGTGTGTGTATGAGAGAGAAAGGTGGAAGAAGGAGGACTGAGTAGGGAGAGCCCTCAGACCTGGGTGCTGATCTGACACCGGTGAAAAAGTGGCAAGGAAACAGGATTGGATGGGGAGAGCCTCAAACTTTGATGTCCACCTAGCAAAGTCTCAGCCAACCCAGCCATACCGTGGATTATTGCACAGTCCCTTATATATATATATACATACACACACACATACACACACACACAGACACACACGATTTTTCTGAGAATAAGATCCATAGCTTTTTTTCCCCTTAAGATCCCTAACTTTTATCTGATTTTCAAAGGAGTCTTTGATCACAAAAAGATTTGATACCACTTGACTAGAGTTTGGGGCCTTGGTAGAAGAGAGGTTGAGCAGGATTGAATGTGATTTGGGAAGTAGGAAATCATTGGTAATCTCAAAATAGTTTCTGAAGAATGAAGAAGCAGAAGCGAGATCCCCAGGAATTAAGCAGTGAGTGGGTGGTGAGGAAGTGGATGTAGCAAATATAGATTTTACTTCCAGAAATGTATCAGTGAATGAGAGGGAGATATATGATAATTTAAGGACTAGGGGAAAGTTTGTTTTTGGGGGGTGGGGGATAGGAGATACTTGAGCATATTTACAAGGAAGAGGTGAAGTCTGGGTAGTCTGGGTTTGTGCTATAGCCGCAACTCCAAGAGAGTAGTGGCAGAAGACTTAAACGTTTATTTCTCACTAGTGCAAACTCTACTCTAGATTGTTATCTTCTTTGCTGAGACCATTGAGGCTGGCTGCTTCAGTCCTTAGGCTGTATGCTAATGACCAAAGGGGAAGAGAGAGATGAAGGAATGGTGCAGAGGGGTCTCACTGCCACCACTGTGAAGTGACACTTGTTATTTCCATTCATGTTTCACTAGGCAGGACTAGTCCCTGGGTCATGCTTCATTTGGGGAGGGTGTTGGGGAATGGACAGGGAATATAGAAGAAATATGAAAAGAGATTTGGTGAACATATATAATTATCTTTGCTACATGAAAGGATCACAAAAAAAAAGCAAAGAGCATTTTGTGAAGTTGAAAGTGGAATGTTTTTTAAATATCCTCATAGCTTCCTACAAAAACAGAGCAAGTTAGCAAAATCTCAAACCCATGAACAACATCAATAGCACATTTAGGTAGCAAGGTATGAACCTCCAAATATACACAGGTGGGGACACATCATGAGAGCAGCAAGATTCACATGTGATAGGAGGCAGAGAAAGCCAAAACAAAACAGAACAAAACACAAATTACACAAAGATGCCCCCAAAAGGAATCCTACTTGGTGTATTAAAGTTTCATCTAAGGGTAGCAGTTAAAATTGAAGAGAAGTTTTGTGGGCTCAATTTTTCAGGTAAACCAAGGGAACTGTGGGAAGATCAGATGGTGCTAGCATGGTTTAGGGCCTATGGGATGGTGCTAGAATAGTATAAGCTGTATGTACTTTCACAACCAACCTAAGCTCCCTTCCAGGAGCCCTACATGAGAGAGAAGCTGCTAGGACAAGACATAGAACAGGCCATGTTTTATAACTACCACAAATAGTATATTGATTATAGAAACTCCAAATCTGAAAATCCATTCCTCTATTTTCCTTACCAATTATATTCAGTAGTATTGTCCAATCTCACATATAAGAGGGCTTACAATGAGATTACATAGCACTATTGAGGTACTTCAATAATAAATACAGTCAACACGGAGACCCTTCAAATTTCACCAAAAACTCCCTCCCATTATCAAATTCCCATTCTCAGGAAAAATAAAAGTCTAAAGATTAAAACTCCTTGACAGTTTAAGGGGCGCCTGGGTGACTCAGTCAGTTGAGCGCCTGACTTTGGCTCAGGTCATGATCTCACAGCTCTGTGGGTTCGAGCCCCACATCGGGCTCTGTGCTGACAGCTCAGAGCCTGCAGCCTGCTTCGGATTCTGTGTCTCCCTCTCTCTCTGCCCCTAACCCACTTGCATTCTGTCTCTGTCTCTCTCAAAAATAAATAAACATTAAAAAAATTTTTTTAATAAAAAAAAATAAAACTCCTTGACAATTTAAGTCTAAAGAAATCAGTGATTAAGCTCAAATTCTCTTGCCTTTGAAATTTAAACTTCAAAGAAATATAATGTCCAGAATTCATCCTTTCTCTTTCATATTTCATTCAATCTTAGTTAGAAGAGTTTTTTTTTATTAGTTCTTTTTTTCCCTAATTTTTTATTTTTTATTTTTTTTAAATTTACATCCAAATTAGTTAGCATATAGTGCAACAATGATTTCAGGAGTAGATTCCTTAGTGCCCCTTACCCATTTAACCCATCCCCCCATCCCACAACCCCTCCAGTAACCCTCAGTTTGTTCTCCATATTTATGAGTCTCTTCTGTTTTGTCCCCCTCCCTGTTTTTATATTATTTTTGTTTCCCTTCCCTTATATTCATCTGTTTTGTCTCTTGAAGTCCTCATATGAGTGAAGTCATATGATTTTTGTCTTTCTCTGACTAATTTCATTTAGCATAATACCCTCCAGTTCGATCCACGTAGTTGCAAATGGTAAGATTTCTTTCTTTATGATTGCCGAGTAATACTCCATTGTGTATATATACCACATCTTCTTTATCCATTCATCCATTGGTGGACATTTGGGCTCTTTCCATACTTTAGCTACTGTTGATAGTGCTTCTATAAACATGGGGGTGCATGTGTCCCTTTGAAACAGCACACCTGTATCCCTTGGATAAATGCCTAGTAGTGCAATTGCTGGGTCATAGGGTAGTTCTATTTTTAATTTTTTGAGGAACCTCCATACTGTTTTCCAGAGTGGCTGCATCAGCTTGCATTCCCACCAACAATGCAAAAGAGATCCTCTTTCTCTGCATCCTTGCCAACATCTGTTGTTGCCTGAGTTGTTAATGTTAGCCATTCTGACAGGCGTGAGGTGGTATCTCATTGTGGTTTTGATTTGTATTTCCCTGATGATGAGTGATGTGGAGCATTTTTTCATGTGTCGGTTGGCCATCTGGATGTCTTCCTTGGAGAAGTGTCTATTCATGTCTTTTGCCCATTTCTTCACTGGATTATTTGTTTTTTTGGGGTGTTGAGTTTGATAAGTTCATTGTAGATTTTGGATACTAACCCTTTATCTGATAGGTCATTTGCAAATATCTTTTCCCATTCTGTCAGTTGCCTTTTAGTTTTGCTGATTGTTTCCTTTGCTGTACAGAAGCTTTTTATTTTGATGAGGTCCCAGTAGTTAATATTTGCTTTTGTTTCCCTTGCCTCTGGAGACATGTTGAGTAAGAAGTTGCTGTGGCCAAGATCAAAGAGGTTTTTGCCTGCTTTCTCCTCGAGGATTTTGATGGCTTCCTGTCTTACATTGAGGTCTTTCATCCATTTTGAGTTTATTTTTGTGTATGGTGTAAGAAAGTGGTCCAAGTTCATTCTTCTGCATGTCGCTGTCCAGTTTTCCCAGCACCACTTGCTGAAGAGACTGTCTTTATTCCCTTGGATATTCTTTCCTGCTTTGTCAAAGATTAGTTGGCCATATATTTGTGGGTCCATTTCTGGGTTCTCTATTCTGTTCCATTGATGTGAGTGTCTGTTCTTGTGCCATAGAAGAGTTTTGCAAGACTTAAATAGGGTTGGAATTTTTTGTAAACAGTTGTAGCTTAGTCAAACATTTTATTAGTTTAGTATCAAGTCTCTTACTGAGTTTCTAGATAATCAAAAGAGTCAATAAGACATACAAAATTATTGCATCCCTGTTCCCACTCCCATCAGATTTAGAAAAAGCTATTCCCCAGTCACTGGTGTTGTCATTCCGGGCAAAATTTTGTTCTCAAAGCACATTTATTGGTGTTGTTAAATACCATGTAAAAGACTCTGGAGTCAGAGAGATTCTGAGTATTAGCTTTACCAAGATAGGTGGTTTGATACAAGACTCAGTAATTGATGTTCTGTGAACATAAATGTAATTAGGAGCTGTTAAATTTGGCACACTGAATTTTCCATTTCTAGGGTGGATAATTTGCTATTCATATTAATTCCTGTCTCAGACTAGCATTTGAGATACTGTTCTCTTGTGAATCTTAGAAATTTGTACAGTTTTGGTCACCTGGATGGCTCAGTTGGTTAAGCATCCACCTTCAGCACAGGTCATGATCTCAAGGTTCACACGTTCCAGCCCCATATCGGGCTCTCTGCTGTCAGCACAGAGCCTGCTTTGGATCCTCTGTCCCTACCTCTCTCTACCCCTCCCCTGCCTGTGTTTTCTCCGTCTCTCTCTCTCTCCCTCTCTCTCTCTCTCTCTCTCTCAAAAATAAATAAACATTAAAAAATTAATTAAAAAATTTGTAGAGTTTGAAGACTCTATCAGTCAGGATAGGGTATGTTATGCTATAGGAACAAAGAACTTCAAAATGTGAGTGGCTTAAGGAGCACCTGGGTGGCTCATTTGATTAAGCATCTGAGTCTTGATTTCAGCTCAGGTCACGATCTCACAGTTTGTGGGATTGAGCCCCACATCAGGCTCTGTGCTGACAGCGCGGAGCCTGCTTAGGATTCCCTCCTTCTCTCTCTGCCCCCTCCCTGCTGCTCACATGCTCTCTCAAAATAAATAAATAAACAAACATTTTTAAAAAATGTTAGTGGCTTAAGACAACAGTTTATTTTTCACTTATAATACACATCCATTTTGGATTGGCAGGGAGTTCTGTTCCCATTGTATTCACTTAAGGAACTAGGATGTCACAATCTTCACAAGTTTTTCCATGGTCCACATAGCAGGACAAGGGAGTGTAACAAGTTATGCCCTGTCTCTAAAAAACTTCTGCCCAAGAGTAGCACATGTCTCTTTCACTCACATCACTTCCATTCACATTCAGTTGATCCAAATATGCTATGTAGCATTCTAACTACAAAGGGAACATGGAAGAATACCAATGCCTTGAGCTGCATTTAGAGTGAACTCTGTTCCCTAACACTGCTTGTATCTTCGGAGCTAACAGTTGTAATCCTTGGCCATCAGTTGCTGTAACTGCTTTCAGGTATAGAAGAGCCTAAACCAATGTTTCCCAAATTTGTCTGATCAAAATAATTACCTGGGTGCTTATTATTATTTAACAACTGCATGCAAAAAAATACTGATTCCTATATCCTCTTCCTACAGAAATGATTTAGTAGTTCTCAGATGAAGTGTAAGAATCTGTATTTTAAAAAATACCCTCTGTTAGACAATGAAACCTCCTTAGCATAGGTGTTGTTGTTGTTGTTGTTGAATAGACTTTATTTTTTAGAGTGATTTTAAGTTCACAGAAAAATTGAGTGGAAAGTGCAGAGAAGAGTTCCAGCATATCCTTTAACCCCACACATGTACAACCTGCCCCACTATCAACATCCTGCATCAGAGTGGTACATTTTTTACAAAGGATGAAGCTACATCAAGGTATCATTATCACCAAAAGTCCATGGTTTACCTTAGGGTTCACTCTTGGTGTTATATATTTCATAGGTTTGAACAAATATGTAATGACATCTATCCACCAGTATAGTATCTCAAAAATTATCTGCCCTGCCTCTGCACCCCTCCTTCCTCAACTACTCAACCATTTATCTTTTTACTCTCTCCATAATTTTGCCTCTTTCAGAATGTCATATAGTTGGAGTCATACAACATGTAGCCCTTTTAGGATGGGATTCTTTCATTCAGTATTATGCATTTAATATTCCACCATGTCCTTTTGATGGCTTGATAGCTTATTTCTTTTTAGTGCCTAATAATATTCTGTTGACTGGATGTGTCACAGTTTGTTTATCCATTTACCGACTGAAATAGATCTTGCTTAATTTATGAATAAAGCTGCTCTAAACATCCACGTACACAGTTTTGTATGAACATAAGGTTTCAGTCCCTTTGGATAAATATCAAGTGTGACTGCTGGATTGTATGCTAAGAGTATGTTTGATTTAGTAAGAAACTATCAGGTTGTCTACCAAAATGGCTATACCATTTTGTATTCCCACCAGTAATGCATGAGCATTCCTGTTGCTCCATATCCTTCCCAGCATTTGTCCCAGACTGTAGCTGTTAAAAGCCCATACAACTGCCAAAGTTAAAACGTTCTGAAGTCCACTCATACCTCTGAATTTATAAAGCTCCTCTAAATTCCCAGTTTTTTGTTTTGATGTTTTAATATTCCTCAACATCTGTCTGTTGGGAGGTCTTCTGACTTAAGAGCTATACTCCCTTTCCAAACTACAGATTTCCCTAGGTCCTCTAGAGGCAGCTGGTCTCCTGTGCATCCTATGGCCAGTGAGAGAATGATTGGTCTGGGCTGTGTAGGCCTGCTGGCTGCCAAGAGATCTAAAGGCTACTTAGAGAATGCTGATTTATTCTGCATAAACTTAACGGTCAAGTGAGTCATTCCACTTCCCTGAAGGGAAAGTGAATACAGAGGCAGAGAAGCCAGGAGTTACATTCATTGGGTTCCTTCTTCATGGGAAAAAACTAAAGTAAAGGAGAAGCTTTCTCTGTAATAGGGTGGCCTCTGTCTTCTTGGGGAAGTAGGAGACAACCTTATGTCATAAAAATATTTCAGGCAGGGCAAGATTTGGGGACTTTAGGAAAATAGAGGTGGTTTAGAGTAGCTGTTGTGGGGAATGGAATAAGGACTCAAGAAGAGATTAATTATAAAAAAAAATTCCTGAGTGTCCCCAATGGTCTAGAGTTAGAGTCCAATTAGATTTAGGAAGCAGTCAAGGTTTAAATTAATCCAGGAGCTGAGATGAAAAACGTGAACAATGGAAGGGACTAGTACTAACCAGAGTGGGAGAAAACCAAGATCACTACAGTGACCAGGCTTCACAAAGGACAAGTGAAGCGAATTAGAATACTGATACCACTGGCTAATGTTCATCATGGATTTAGTGTGTGCCAGATTTATGTGGATTATCTCATTTAACCTTCACAGGAAGCCTGTGAGAAATTTAGGGCATAAAGGGATTAAGTAATTTGTCTCTGGTCACTCGGCTAGGGAAGAGAGGGTCAGGATTTAAACCTAGACAGACTGACTCTACAATCTCTAGCCTTAACCATAGCAGTACTAGATGAGGATTGATGGAATTTATGTTACTCTGACGACAAATACCAGCTTCAGTAGAACGGAAGAAATGACGAGATGAGAGGTGATGGCTGGGGATGGACATTTGTTTAAATTGTGAGAGGTTGAGCAGATTCAAGATGCACAGAAGGTAGGTGGCAAGAAGTCAATCAGGCTGAGAAAACACAAGGTCAGGTTGTCAAAACGTCGTGGACAGGGATGTTGAAGTTGTCAGGGGTGATGTAATTGGAGAGAAACTGCAATGTTCCAGAAGCTTTCAGAGTACTTAAGGGATAGACAAATATGATAGGGAAAAGAGAGTGGTATAGATATTTGTCCTAAATATCAAAGGAGAGTATGTAATTTATTGGAATCACTCACTCTCTCTCTTCTATCACTTTGCAGAGAACTACCCTCCTTTATTTTACTTAGGAGAAAGATAAGGAAAAAACAAAAGGTTAAAAACACGTTGCACTGCTAATAATCATGCCTGCCTGGTGACAAAGTAAAACAAATTGTTAAACTGTTTGGCCTGTCTCATTTTAACACTGAGAATCGAGCTATTAAATACTAAGTACAGGTTTCCCCCCTCTATTTGAAAGTAGAATGTCCCTATGAAACTTTTCATAAGCTGAAATGACGCAAAGGGAAGAAGCAATTACCATTAGTTTATATGGAAATTTTTTTTAGCATTCCCAGACCCAAAAAGTAACCTCTTAGGCTTTTTTGAGGCCTTAGAACATATGTTGCTAATGGATGTACAACATAAATCAAGATAAAGCACAGACGCTCATAGACACAGTTCAAAGCTATGCCGTCTTGGTGCTGAGACGCTGAATGTAGTTCCCAGGAAGGAGCTGGGTGGTGCTGCTCTTGCTGCTCTAGGTATGCAACTGCCTCTATCACATAAATTTGTTCTGCTGCAAAACCAACACAGAACACTCTTTGCGCTTTTCACCTTTTTTATTCAAAGCGAAAATCCTCTTCAGATTTCTTTCAGTTAGCACAAATAGGTACCAGTGGAGGTCTTTCACAAGAGCAAAGTGGCATAACGTGAACTTTCAAAAAGCAGGGGATACCTGAGGGTTGATGGGGGGTGGGAAGGAGGGGAGGGTGGGTGATGGGTATTGAGGAGGGCACCTTTTGGGATGAGCACTGGGTGTTGTATGGAAACCAATTTGACAATAAATTTTATATATTGAAAAAAAAAAGCAGGGGATACCTATAATCATTTATTATGAGAACATATGTGTATAACACTTTTATTCCCAGAACAAAAATATAACACTTTTATCCCCAGAAGCTGCTTTTCTATTTTTCATTAAAAATTTTTGATGTAGTGAGAAATGTCCCATTTAAATATAACTTTTATTTCCTTGGATACTCTTGAATAAAACATTCTCTCTTGCTGTTCCCTGGCAGAAATAATATTCACTGGCACTGTTTGATGACATTTCAAAAATGTCTCCTGCTTTGTATTATTCCATTCTCAAATTTGTATTAGGTTATACTTCATGAATACATAGCATTTTTTGTAGTTGTCTGTCTGTCTCTATCTCTGTTATCATAATAGAGTGATGCCCCTGCTGTGCGGTTCTTAATCCCTTTTCAAGTCACATACATTTAATGCCATACTTTGCTTTGAGTCCTTTTTTATTTCCACTGATTGCCCTTTACTTGTTCTAAATGGTTTGTGTCATTTAGCACTGAGTTTTGGTACTTTTGGTATTAGATGTTTATTGGAAATATCAGATGATAATCTGGCACATTGTGATATCTAGGTGTATTTTCAGCTTTTTTCTATTTATATCTCCTTTGGTGTGGCTTTTAAAAAGAAAATCTAATATCTGTTTTGTTTTTGTTTTTTTTTTTTCCTTCTAGGGGATTTTTTCCTTGAGTAAGATATTTTGTCAAATTCATAAATGCTTTCAAAGAATCTTATATAAGTTTTAAATGGTTTCAAGGCTCTTCTGGTTTCCAGAATATCTATACCTGAAAGGTTTATACTTGAAAAGCACCAGTAGACTTTACTGATTTAAAATACTCCTGCAATAGTCAATTTCCCCTTGATAGGTTAGTTAATGAATTTAAATTTGTTTTGCATTTGTCTCTCTGTTTTGCCTCTGCCAAACACAAGCCCAACACCTTACTATGGCATTCAGGGAGTTACTTATCAGAATCTGCTTATTCCTCCTGTCCTCATTTCCTCCAAGGGCCGCCACTCTGACCCACAGTCCTTGCCTTTATCATCTCTGGCCTGGGCTGTTTCAAGAGCCTCCCAGGTGATTGACTGACCCTGGCATTCCATCCCCTATCATCTTTATCCAGAATGGTCCTATTGAAACATCAGTCAAGTCATGTCACTCTTTGGCCCTTGAATGGCTTCCCATCTCATTCAGAGTAAAAGCCAAAGTCCTCATAGTAGCTAAGAGTTCCCATGTGATCTGGCCCTTCTTTCTTCTCCCACCCGATCCCTCCCTCCCCCTCTCCCTCTCCTCCAGCTATCCTAACTTCTTGCTGTTCTTTGAATATTCCTAGATGCTTCTACCTTCAAGTCTTTGTTCAAATCATGGCCTTCTCAAGAGGCCTTCTCTGATCCCCTATTTTAAATTCATCTCCCCACAATCTCTATTCATTTCCCCTGCCATTTTTTGTTTAATAAAACATTTACTATCATCTGATATACTTTAATGGATGTATTGTTTATTACCTGCACTGCCACACACTCAAATATAAGTTCCATGAGGAGCTTATTGAATGGTGCTGGACACAGAGAAGGCTCTGCAAGAAGAAAACAAAAAAAATGGAATGAATTAACTTAGCAGTCAGCATGAGAAATGAGAAATGTATACAAAACAAAATGACATGCAAGTGAGGGCACTGGATATGAATCTGTGGTTACAATAGAATCTTTCTTTGAGAAGCGTAGTGGAATCCTAGAGGGCAGGGCACAGGGAATAAAAGCCTTTTCGTTTGTATGGCAGACCTTCCTCTTCAGCTTCTGGGCTCCCTTGCCGAAGGTAACATGGAGCTGAGGTAGTGCTTATCTTCACATAGTTTAGTTAAGCTAAATTGAGGCTGCAGGATTGCTTTTACTTGATGATCTCAAAGTACAGGATACCATTAGGCTAGCTTCTCCATTCTTCAGTCTGTCATAAATTTTCATTAGGAAATCTCGTGTCACTTTTATGGAAGAATATATAGCTCCTTCTTTCCCTGATTTGTCATTCTTTCTTGATTCATAAAGCCCTTTCCTAAAGATCTACTTCATTATCATTTCTATCATGCTTTGTGTTGGGTTCCAAATCCCACATGAAACACAGTTTTATCTCAAGAAAGAAATTGAAGCTGAAAAACTAACAAATCTTTAATTCCAAGTTCTGTTTTTAGGCTGCTAGACCACAACCACCATTGGGGTGACATAATTTTGCATTTACTGCAACATTGGTTTAAAGAACCTGCCAGGGGGTACATCAAGTGCATGTGACTGCCGCCTTGCAGTGTTTGCTGCTGCAGGTGGCGGTGGTGTGCTGGAGAAACCAGAACAGAACATAGAGGCACACAACATCCTCAGCAAATGGGAAGTCAGTGTCCTGTTCTTATGTCAAGTTTTCAGAAATGACACATGACAAGCCAAATATTTAGAATTTTGAAACTGTGTATGATCAGATGCACAATGATCTCCTTAGGAAGGACAGAGTAGCATTTTACATATGTTGGACAGAAGTAAGAGAATCAAGTCCTGGCCAGAAAGTCTCCAGAACTGTAAAGATCTGTTTGATCTGATCCTCACCTGGGAAGAAAGAGTGACCAACCCACCAGATGGTTGAAGATCTGAATTCCAGAGAGCAGGAGACCTGCTAGCCAGTGTGCAATGTGGACATCCAGGGCAGCCATGGAGAGGCCACCCTGGGGCGTTCTTCATCTGTGAACTATGCCGGTGCATTCAGCACATGGAAAACATGAAGAATTAGACTGATGAGCTGTTGCAGGAGTTGGAGAAGAGCCACAGGGCTTTCGTGAACGTAGTCTGCTTCGACTGACCTGCCTGGCCTGGTGCCCAGTGGGCTGCGCACCCTTTTGAACCCATCTTCTTGAGCTTCCTCTTGTTAATGCTTTTTCCTTTCTGATATTTGTGTTTGCTTTTAGGTATTCTGCCAGTGGATAGTAGTAGTACCCAAATAAACTGTACATATGAAATGAGAAGATAGACACAAATGCCACATTAAAAACAATCAAGTTTTTTCTATCTTATGAGTGGGATATTGATTATAAAGTTTTTTTTTTCTTTAACCAAAAATGAAACCAACAGTTTATAGTATATTTCCCCCCATATGTCTGTGTCTTTCTTTGTAGTTTCTTTCCCTTCCCCCCAAAAGTTGCTGGAATGTACAAATAACCAGAATAAAGCAGTGGGCTTTATCTTATTAGGAAAAATAAAAAATGAAAAAAATAAAGAAGCTGTTGGACATGAAGGGTGCAGGCAAGACTCCCCTCCCCCACCCCCATTCTCCATTTAAACCAGCTCTGAAGAGTCAGCCTTCCCTACAAAATCTTGGTCAGCTCTCATAATTTCAGATAATTCTCTTTTTTTTTTTTAAGTTTATTTATTTATTTTGAGAGAGAGTGTGAGTGGGGGAGAGGCAGAGAGAGGGAGAGAGAGAGAATCCCAAGCAGGCTGTCAGCACAGCAGGGCTCCAATCCACAAAGCCATGAGACTGTGACCTGAACCAAAACCAAGAGTTGGACGCTTAACCAACTGAGCCACCCAGGCACCGCTCAGATAATTCTTAGATAGGGAAAAATCTAATCCACATTAGAAGTTCCATATTTGAGATAGTATTGCTCTTTAAAGGGGCAGGAACCCTTTAAATCCAGGCCAGTTTCTTCCTGTAGGATTGTACTGTGTTCAAGTCCCACCCACCTCCACATCAGCTTGAGGGCAGCTCACTCCCGGGACTGCATCCCTCTCTCCTGCCCTTCACTCCCTTGGCTCTTCCATCTCTGGCTGATGTAGCCACAGCCTTTTCCTTTTAGCGTTTTCAAAGTGAGACAACAATCCCCACATACCCCCAAATTTCAAGCTCTACAAGTGATTCTCTTGAAAATCTTTCATGTGAGGGACAAGAACTCCCATGTTGTCTCATGCGTGTGGGCTAGGGGAAGGGAATGCATAACAACACAGGGAACAGACCTCACCACCTGCTTCTTCAACCTCAGTGAATTTTTCATCAACTCATATACTCTGGAGGAAGATACCTTAGGGCTGACAGAACTGGTTTCTCAATTTTTTTTTTTTTTTTTTTTTTTTTGGTTTCTCAATGTTTTAACATGCTCAGAAAAGCACATGCCTTTAGAGCAAGGGAAGTACTTGACATATGTTATGCAAACAATAGAGGCCTCAGCTGAACCTGAGAGTCTTCCCACCTGTCATTTTGACAGATTTTTTCATCTATTTGTTTACCATGCCCAACTGTCCATCTTCATTTCACTCATAGACCCTGAAATCTTATAAGAAAGACTCTGTCTAGGTAATAGATGATTGAACCAGAGATGGACTCCTGACCTTCATGACCAATCCAAAGACTGGTCCAAGCTGGTTCTCTCCTGAGAACTTGAACTGAGACTTACAAGCCTGCAGTAAGATGGTGGTGGGCACTTCAACTGAAAGTTATTCAGAGTCAGGAGTGAGAGTCCTAATGGGCAAACTGAAGATGAGTAAGAAGAAGGAAGCATGAGAAGATGGGAGAGCATGTAGCAGAGAGGCTGAGAGAGCAGTGTCTGGTTCCTTTCCATTTCCCCAGGGGGGCATTGTACCATACTTTTTGCATTTGTTTCTGTAAGATTCTCTTAGGCTCTTTTTGTTGTTGTTGTTGTTGTTGTTTATTTATTTATTTTTGAGAGAGAGCAAGCTAGAGGGCTTGCACGATCGGGGGGAGGGCCAGAGAGAGAAGGAAGAGAGAGAATCACAAGGAAGCTCCTTGCTGTTGGCACAGAGCCTGCCCTCGGGCTTGATCTCATGAACCATGCTCTCATGACCTGAGCAGAAATCAAGAGTCAGATGCTTAACCAACTGAGCCACCCAGATGCCACTCTTATGTTCTTTTTTTTTTATAGCCCCCACTTTCTTTTTAGCTGCTTGAATGAGAAATGTCTATTCTTGCAAACAGGTAAACAGACTAGCATCATAAATTTGTAAAAAAGTTATTATTATTTTTTTAATTTGCCCTTCTTTTTATTGGGTGGTTGTATTTCTCATTGAATTTTGAGAGTTCTTTGTAAATTCTGGATTCAAATCCTTTATCAGATACATGATTTGCAGATATTCTCACCTAGTTTGTGGATTGTATTTTCATTTTCTTAAAGGTGTCTTTGAAAGATAAGTTTTGAATTTTGATGAAGCCAAATTAATCCATTTGTGTGTGTGTGTGTGTGTGTGTGTGTGTGTGTGTGTTTTAATGAATAGTGCATTTGGTGTTGTAAGCAAAGAAATCTTTGTTTAAACTAAAGTCACAAAGATTTGCTGCTAAGCTTTCTTGTAGAAGTTTTATAGTTTTATTACATTTTACATTTAGGTCCACGATTAATGTTTGGTTAATTTTTCAACACAGTGCAAGGTTCTTTTTGGGGGGGGGGATGGGGCACATGAATATCCAATTGTTTCAGTACCATTTGTTGAGAAGATTCCACCCAATTGTCTCTGAGACTTTGTTAGAAAATCAGTTAACTATATATGTGTGACTCTAATCTATTTCACTGCATGTGATTATTATTATGGTTTGACTACTTTCTATTTTTCCAACCCATTGTTGTTCTTTGGTTCTTTCTTTCTTGCCTTCTTATAAGGCAAATAGAATAATTTTAGTATTTTGTAATTTATCAGCTTTCTAGCTATATCTCTTTGTATTAAAAAAAAGTTATTTTCCTTATGGCATGCTTTCTCTTCCTACTTCAATATTAGACCACAAGGGGATATCTTGAATTTAGAACCATACCCTAATCCTCCACTATTCAAAGTGCTGTCTGAAGACCAGTAGTCTGGGAATCACAGGCATTGTGTTAGAATCTTAGCCTACACCCCAGACCTACTGAATCAGAATCTGCATTTTAATGGGATCCCAGGTGATTTCATATGCATTTTACAACTTGAGAAGCTCAACTGTAATCTACTCTACACATTTAGTCAAATCATTCTTCCTAAAATACTGCTTTCATCATGTCCCTAGAATTTTAAATAGTTCTTCATTGCTCTCAGAACAAGTCAAATGCCCCAGCCTGACATTTAAGTAAATGTACGTAGTACATTTAGTGAAATGGACCTAATCTACTGAATTTTTCCTGTATGGATTTCCTACTCCAGCTAAATTGGTCTACTCTATTATTCTTCATATATGCAAACTATTCATAGTCTTTGCTCATGGCATATGCCTATCTGGAACTTTCATTCCCATCTCCCTACACATCCATCCTTCAAAAACCCATTCAGTTTTGGGACATCTGGGTGGCTCAGTTGGTTAAGTGTCTGACTCTTATTTCAACTCTGGTCATGACCTCATGGTTCTTGAGATGGAGCCCAGGTTGAGCTCTGTGCTAACAGCACAGAGCCTGTTTGGAATTCTCTCTCTCCTTCTTCCTCTCCCCTTCTGTCTCTCAAAAAATAAATAGATAAACATTAAAAAATATCCATTCAATTTCCACATCTGTTTGGAGGGTCCTGCTGCTGACCTTGGTTCCCTTGTTGTTTTAGCCTCTGAACCTCTTAACTGGCTATTCCACTACCTTTTTAAAAATTTTATTTTAATTTTGTTTTTAATTTTATTTTAGTTTATAACCTCCTCAACCACTAATGCTTATTATAATACAGTGCATAGGATTTTCATTCATTCGTTACATCCATAATTATTTTAAAAAATTGTTTTAATTCTATAAATTGTTAATTCATAGAGTTCTAATTTCTTTGATCAGGCAGGAGTTAAAGCCAAACAGAAAGAAACTGAAAGCAATGTGTTCATGTGCTTCTGTATTTGGAGGTGAATTTTCACCACATTCTGAGAGTGCAGTTACTTCAGGGACATTTTATCCCCCATAATTATATAAAAACATGTCATATATAAATGAATTTCATAAAAGTAAAGGTTCTAATGGATCTCTTAAAAATATGTCTAAGATAGGGGCACCTTGGTGGATCAGTCAGTCAGTTAAGCGTCCGACTTCAGCTCAGGTCATGATCTCACTGTGAGTTGGAGCCCTGTGTCGGGCTCTGTGCTGACAGCTCAACAGCTCGGAGCCTGGAGCCTGCTTCAGATTCTATGTCTCCCTCTCTCTCTGCCCCTCCCCTGCTCACACTTCTGTCTCTATCTCTCTAAAAAATAAATATTTTTAAAAATTCAAAAAAGATATTATTGCAATTGATGTTATATATACACATGGTTTAGGAGTCAGTTGCTCTGTAATTCTTCTTATGAAAAATAGTATTCCTCCCTGTCCCCAGTATGCATTCTTAGTCCTTGAGTTTTAGCTGAGTGAGACAGTGTAGATGCCTCATGTACTACTATGTTAAGTCTACATGTGGGTTAGGTGATTGGTGATGAGCAAGAAGAGTACCAGTTATGAGTGGGCTTCCATCTGTAAGCCATTTTCACTCTCCCCTCCTTTAGATCCAAGCTGGTAAGGGGAAGGAGATTTGAGATGGGCCTGTGCTGGGACCTAACAACTGAAGAGTATGGCTCTTTCTCTTTTTTGGTAGCTACATAAACATCTGCCTAGATGTAGACCAGTAGTTCTCAAACCTGTGTATGCGTCAGTACCCCTGGATGGTTGTCTCTGGGCCCCACTCCCAGAGTTTCTTATTCAGGAAATCTGAGGTAAGAATTTGCATTTCTAACAGATTCCCAGATGATGTTGATGCATTCAAAGATTACATTTGAGAACAACTAGTGTAGTGGGGGAAACATCAAAATGGGAAAATAGTCCAGTAAGTATGAAATGTTAGTGCAGGCCACATTTTAGATCTCTTTTCCTCTGAAGATGTGAAAATTGTAATCATTAATTCTAATAAATGTTTTTAAATGAACAAAGACTCTGCACCCTTTGTTTAAATAGAATTGTTTATGGTTCTTGCTCTTTATTTCAAGCATTTGCAAACATCAGTCACTGAGAAAATATTTTTAGTTTTATTTTTTAAAATTTGTGAATGCCAGGGCACCTGGCTAGTTCAGTAGGTTAAGCATCTGACTCTGGATTTTGGCTCAGGTCATGATTTTACGTTTGGTGAGATTGAGCTCTGCATCGGGCTCTGTGCTGACAGTGTAGATCCTGCTTGGGATTCTCTTTCTCTCTCCCTCTGCCCTTCTTCCCCACTCTTACACTCTCTCTAAAATTAAAAAAAAAATTAAAATAAAAAAAATACTATTTGTGAATGACAAAGAAATATGTTTTGTTTTCATGTGGTGATGAAATTAATAAAAATGCTAGAAGTACTCTGTAGATTGCTTTCACCTTGTATTCTCTTTGATTGTTTTGAACAAACTAATATTTTACTCACTATTAATTGGTCACATTATCATTTTGACATTGATGTTTTTTTTCTTTTAAAATTTTTGAGTTTATTCACTTAGAGAGAGAGAGAGAGAGAGAGAGAGGGCACAAACATAGGAGGGGCAGAGAGAGAGGGAGAGAGAATCTCACGCAGGCTCTGCATTGTCAGTGAAAAGCCTGATGTGAGGCTTGAACTTATGAACCGTGATATCATGACATGAGCCGAAGTCACTTAACCAACTGAGCCACCTAGGTGCCCCTTGATATTGAGTTTTTTGTGTGTATGCTGTGTTTTATATTTATGTGTTTTTCTCCCTTTTAAACAAAGATTATGTTGATACTGAGTAAGCTGACCTCCAATTACTTCCTGAAGAATGGAGTCTACCAAAATCCAGAGTCAGATGCTTAATGGACTGAGCCATCCAGGTGCCCCTTATGATTTTCCTAATAACATTTTCTGTAGCTAACTTTATTGTAAGAATACAATGTATAACAAATGTAATACAAAATATGTCTTAATCAACTATGTTATCAGTTAAGTTTCTGGTCAATAATAGGCTATTAGTAGTTAAGTTTTGGGGGAGTCAGAAATTATATACAGATTTTTGACTGCCCAGGGATGGGCACCCATAAGCCCCATGTTGTTCAAGGATCAACTGTATTTATGTCAGTTATCTATTATTACCTAAAACACGGGTCTGTAAACAGGGGCCTGTAGGCCAAATGTGTTCCAAAAACTGGTTTTGTAACTAAAATTTTATTGGAATGCAGGTAAGCTCATTCATTTAAGTACTGTCTAAGGCTACTTTCATACTACAGTACAAGAGCTGATTCGTTGTGACAGAATCCATGCGACCAACAGAGCCTGAAATGTTTACTGTTTGAAACTTTACAGAGAATATTTGTCCACCTCTGGCCTAAAATAAGAGCTCTTATTTGTTTCTAATTTTACAGACATGAAACTCTTTTTTGAATAGCATTTATTTTGGCAATTTTTACTTCGTTAAGGTAGACATGATTTTTTAAAAATACCAACTATCGTGTGAGTTCAAGAATGGCAAATAAGTTGAGTGATCCCATGTTCACATGTCATTTTGTCCTAAATAAAATGTGGGTGTATTTAAAATAACCATACTGATTTTATTAGGAGATTCACAAATAGGCTCTGAAACACCAGAGTGGGATTCTGAAAAATGTTTGAGCAACAGTACCATTGTTGAAATACACATACAGGCTCCCAAGGGATGATTCTTTTAAATCAAAAATTGGTTAGCTTATCTTTATTGCCTACTCTACCTTCTTTTAAGGTTGATTCTGAATAAAAATGTCTATATGATTCTAAAACAGCTGGAAAAATAAATTAAACATGACCTGGAGTCATGGAGTACAAAAGAAGTTGTTTGATAGAACTTTGTTTTTAACATCTGAGTTCTGCTGGTGTTAAACATATAATCCTAAATTTAGTTGAACTATCTGAGAAACTTTTAATAAATATTTCATAGTTTAAAAAACATGTTATATTTCACAGACTGTTCTGTGAAGATAGTCACATTTAAGTGCTCAGGCAACATAAATACTTTGGCTAACCTCCAGCCACTGAGCAAAATAAAAAAAAAAAAACTTGACCAATAGAGAAATTCATATCCACTTACCAGTGCTATTACTGATCTTGCTTTCCCCCACAACTTTCTATTCTGCTAATTTCAAATGTATAGTATAGGAAAGTCATAAAAATAATATGACTCATTCTTGATTCACCAATTTTTAGCATTTTACCATTTACAAGTTTTGCTGCTTTCTCTCCTCCCTCCCTCACTTCCTTCATCTTGTTTCACCAGTTCTCTCTCTCTTTTTTAAGTTTATTTATTTGAGAGAGAGAGAGAGCAGAGACAGAGATAGAGACAGAGACAGAGAAAATCCCAAGCAGGCCCCACTTCATCAGCACAGAGCCCAATGCAGAGCTTGATCTCACAACCCTGAGATCATGACCTGAACCAAAATCAAGAGTCGGATGCTCAACCAACTGAGCCACCCAGGTGTTCCCTTGATTTACCAGTTCTCTTGATCTTCATCTTGATTCACCAATTTTTAAAATTTTTGCCACACTTGCTGTTCCCTCTCCTCCCTCCCTCTCTACCCTCCTTCCTTCCTTCTTTCCTTCCTTCCTTCTTTCCTTCCTTCCTTCTTTCCTTCCTTCCTACTTTCCTTCCTTCCTTCCTTCCTTCCTTCCTTCCTTCCTTCCTTCCTTCTAAAATTATTCCTTCCTTTTTTCTTTTGCTGAGTCATGTGAGAATAAGTTGTGGACATCATGACACTTTACCCCTAAATATTTCAGCACGCCTAACCTAAGAACATTATTTCAGGATTTTCAGGATTTTCCAAGTGACAACGCTTTTTTACTTTTGTTACCTTTGTGATTGATGATACCATTTTACATTGTATGTATGTGTGAGAGTACATATTTTATTATCCTTGGGTAATTACCTAGGAGTGGAATTGCTGGATCTGTGGAAAGTGTGTTTAACTTGTAAGAAATTGCTCATTTGTTTTTAGAGCAACTGTATCATTCCCATAATCAATGTTTGAGAATTTCGGTTGCTCTATATCCACACAAACACTTGACTTTCCCAGTCTTTTACATTTTAACCATTCTGATGTGTTTGTAGTGGTATTACAGTATGGCTTCATTTGCGTTTGCCTTATGATTGAAGATGTTTATAATATTTTCATGGACTTGTTGCATTTATACACTTTTTTTTTTTGGATGCTGTGTCTATTTTTAAGTGTTTTGCCCATAGGGGTGGCCTGGGTGGCTCAAGCAGTTAAACATCTGACTTTGGCTCAGGTCATGATCTCACAGTTCATGGGTTTGAGCCCCACATTCGAGCCTGCTTTAGAGACTGTCTCCGTCTCTCTCTCTGCCCCTCCCCTGCTTGCACTCTGTCTCTCTCTCTCTCAAAAAATAATAAACATTTGAGAAAAAATTTAAAAAATGGTTAGCCCATAAAAATGCAAACCTTTTTGTTTTAGAATAATTTTTGATTTACAGAAAAATTGCAAAGATTTTGTTCCCTTATGCCCTTGCACCTAGTTTCTCCTATTATTAATATCTTATATTAGCCTGGTACATTTATTATAATTGATGAAATATTACTACATTATTATTAATAAAAGTCCATATTTTATTAAAATTTCCTTAGGTTTTGCCTTTTTCTGTTTGAGAATCTCATCTAGGATATCAGATTACATTTAGCTATTATATATTTTTATTTTTATTTATTTATTTTTAATGTTTATTTATTTTTGAGAGACAGCATGAACAGGGAAAGGGCAGAGAGACAGGGAGACACAGAATTTGAAGCAGGCTCCAGGCTCCAAGCTGTCAGCACAGAGCCTGATGCAGGGCTTGAACTCACAAACTGTGAGATCATGACCTGAGCCAAAGTCGGATGTCTAACCAACTGAGCCACCCAGATGCCCCTATAATTACATCTCTTTAATAGCTTCTCATGGTTATGACAGCTTCTCAGACTTTTCTTGTTTTTGATGACCTTGACAGTTTTGAGGAGTACTTATCAGGTATTTTGTAAAATGCCCCTTAATTGGGATTTGTCTGATGTTTTTCTTTTGTTTATACTGGGATTATGGGTTTCAGGGAGGAAAACCACATAGGTAAAGTGCCATTTTCATCATATCCCATCAAGAGTACATACTATCAACATGACTTATCACTGTTGATGTTGACCTTAATAACCTGGCTGGTGGAATGTTTGTCAGGTTTCTTACATTTTATTTTTTTCAAAATGCATTTTGTATTTTTGACATTTATACATCTTTCTAAAATAATGTGTTTCTAAAACATTATAGCTTACTGTAATACTCCTAACTTCATTGTGTCCTTCAGTAGAAATATAAAACAGTTTAACCAAGTTAAATTTTTATGCTCTCCAACTTCCTTTTTCTTTAATAAGCCATTATGAATGACAATTCTGTGCCAACCTTGTGTGCCATAACAGTGACCACAAGTAGTCTATGTTCTCAAAAAAACTCATTGTCCAGGGAGTGCCTGGACAGGTAAAGAGAAAATTGCAATGTAGTGTGATGTATGCTATAATAGAGGAAATTTCAGGATGCTCTGGAGGGATGCCACATCTTATTGGTGTGTCAGGGGAGGCTTTCTAGAGGAATCAGTTCTAAGCAGAGGCATGAATGAAAAGGAACTAGCCAGGTAAAGCTGGAGAGAGGATAAAGAAGAGTTCCAGGCCAAGAAAGTGACTTCTTGCTCAAAGACCAATAAGTGAGAAACCATTGTATGAATTGGATAGTCAGGTAGTTTATGAGGATTCAAGCCCAAGGCAAGCTGATTAGTGAGAATGTTGGCTGGAGAGATGAAGGGAGTCCAGAGCACAAAAACATTACAGGTCACATTAAAGAGTTTGGACCAGTGCTTGTCTGTAGGGAGTGGGGATGGGGAAGGTCAGTGCTGTCTCCACCATTTCAAAATTTGTAGTTTTTTGCTTCTAATGTAATCATGGCCAAGCATTTTTTAAAAGTGACCTAATGTTGTTTAGGTTAATTATTTTTATTTCTCCTTTATATTAAAGTTTGAGTGTTAAAATTATTTTTGAAATTGTGTATGTAGATCCTTTATTTTCTCTAGGAATTAGCTTTCAGAATAATGGGGGATGATGATGAAAATTATTTGTTATATAAAATTTTGCCAAATAAAGTTGACAACTACTGCTGTAGACTATGCTGAAGTCAATGAAGAGTGTCTGTAAGCATTTAAGCAGGGAGTAACATGATCAGATCTGCATTTTGGGAAGATCCTTCTGGCTGTAATGTGGAGAACAGATTGGAAGGAGCCATCTGGGAATCTGGAGACCAGTTGGATGGCTACTGTAGAAACTCAGGTGAGAAATGATGGTGGCCTTGATGAAGTAAGATATTGGTCATGGCGATATAAAGAACATAAGGATTTTTCCCTTCTGGATTCTGTAAAGAGTTGGCTTTATTTTCCAGTATATTTGCTTTCCAGACCAAAAGAATGTTTTAAATTTCAAGAATCCTGAAAACTAATGGGGAAATATTTTACAGCAGAGACATTCCCCATATTTCTCAAGTTATATCAGTAGTGAAATGTTTAAGATCCCAGACCTTGGAGAAACTGCTTGCTTTCTGTAGGCCACAATTTCTTTATCAGCACAATAGGGGTATTAATTTTACCTACCGTGCTGTAATTCAATAAGCATAGATATTCTCTTCACCCACTCATTAGACCAACCCTGACTCTAGCCAAAAATAATTTCAAGATCAAATTGCACAGTTATCTTTCAAGTAGTGGTATTGAATTTTTACTCAGCTACATGGTCACAATTTGCTCCATTTGGGATAAATTTTAGACAATTCTAGGATTGGAATGGCTGACCACGATCAGTGAGCATAGAAAAGAGTGAAACTTATCTGTGGGCACTAGGCTTTAACCTGATGGCAGATGTCTTTGTAATTTGTTTTTGTCCTTTGAGGCCATGGAAAAGGACTTCCAAGGACTTGTGAATGAGGAAATAAGAATGTCCTCTGAAAATAAACTGTAGGATCATAGCAGAAAAATGTATAATTACATGAAAGAGACAGACTGATTTGAGCCAGCAAAATACCAATAACCTGACTGATAATATATTATAGATCTAAAGATATCAGTCAAAAAGGTATTGATTGGCCTTTAATTCTTAGATAAAGAAACATATAAGCAAAACCGGCAGTACTCATCCAAGTGCAAAGTAAAGGAAAAGTCTTAGCTTGAATGTGTCTGGTTCTGATGGAGATGGATGCAGGGGTGACAGCCAATGGATTACTGAGGATTTTGATTCTGTTTGTAATATAATTTCAGCTGAGATTGATGCTGTAACAGTTATTATAAGTAGTTCTTATTATTTCTTCTCTTCTTTTTCCCTGGGAATAGGACCCTTTACTTTTCACTGGGCACAAATTCACCCAGAATAAGCACTATACTTCCTAGCTTCCTTTAAAACTAGGTGTGGCCATATTGCCAAGTACTTGTCTATGAGATACAAGCTGAATGGTGTGTACAATTTTCAATAACTTTGTTTTTTATATAGAAAAGGCATGCTTTCCTCTATTTTCTCTTTCTTCCTTTTGGTTAGAAGGTGTATGTGATGGCTGGAGATTAAGCAGCTATCTTGAACCATGATGTTGAAACCATGTGTTGAGGATGGCAGAACAAGATAGAGGAAGGCTGGGTATCTGGTAATGGTGGATTTGCTATATAAGTCTTGGATTGTTGAATCTGGACTTATGAGAGATCATAACTTTTTCAAGTATACCTTGTTCAAGCTACTGATATTTAGGGAGTTCTACTCCTTATAGCCGAACCTAATTCTAACTAATACAGATGCCTCAGACTCAGTATTAATTTCCTTTTGGTGCTACGATGAATTATCACTCTTCCCAATGGCTTTGAATAGTGCAAATTTGTTCTCTTGCAGTTCTGGAGGTCAGGAGTCCACAATGAGTCTTACTGGGCTGGAATCGAAGTGTCAGCAATGCTGTATTTTTCCTAGAGGCTTCAGAGGGAAATGCATTTCCTTGCCCTTCCAGAGGTCCTTCACTGATTTCTAGATCATTCACTTAAAAGGACTTAATCAAAGAGGGATCCCTGGCTGGCTCAGTCAGAGTGTATGACTCTTGATCTTGAGGTTGTGGGTTTGAGCCTCATGTTGGGGGTAGCGATTACTCAAAAATAAAATCTTTTTCTTTTAAAAAGGACTTTATCAAAGGTATGTGATGTAATCTTGTCTCTTGGGAGATAATTTAATAGACACTAAGGTTGTTTTATTTTTAAAATAATTACTAATAATACTCTGACATTGTAATAATAAATACAGCCTAATTTTAGTTAATTAATGAAATAAGTGAATAAAACATGGTAAAATTGAAATCAGAGTGCTTTTTAAACAAATGATCCTAATGTAACACTTAAGCAAAATGGTTACCTGTGATCATTATCAGCAGATGAGATGATAGACATATTAATTACTGTAAGAAACCTGAAGATTCTTTCAAGAATATTAAGGTGATTTAGAGTTAAGCAGATTCTTTTCATTAAGTACATTAAGCAGATTGGGGCAAACATTTCCCCAGGGTGTAATAATCTCCAAAACTTTCTCCGCCACACGATGAAATGACCACAACTTAATATTTAGTGTTTCCAGTGCCTTCCTTCCCTTACATAAGACAAATTAAAGCATAAAGTAGGAAAAACAAGCTAGATTTATTGAGACAACCCTGGATCATTACTTCCTGGAAGGTGGGAGGTGAGATTTATTCTTACTTCTGAACCACCTGGTTCAAACATTTATTCTATGTCCACAGGTTGGAATGCCTTTCTTGTTGACCTAGTAAACACCTCTTTATTCTCCAAGATTCATATTAAATATCACTTTTTCTGTGAAGGCTTCCTTGACCCTAAGGGTATATTGACCCTTCCCACCTTCTGTGCTACCATTGCACACTCTGTAGTTTTTGTAGATGTCCTTTCTGTTATATGCAAGCTTCTTGAGGGCAGGGATATAAATATATATGAAAATTTAGCTTACTTAATATTGGACTTACTTTAGTACTATACTGGGCACTATTCCAAACATTCCATAAATATTCAGTCATTTCATTCCCATAACTGTCCCATGAGGTATATTATTACCCCCATTTTATAAATGAAGAACCTGAAGTATAACATTAAGTAATTTAACTTTATTTATCTCTATTTCACTACTACCTTAAGCTGATGTTTTGCATAGGTTAGGCATTCATTCATTCAATAAATAGTTATCCAATACTCCATATATCTCAGGTACTCTTCTAGGTGCTAGGATACAACAGTGAATGAAGGTGACATAAACCCTTCCCTTGTGGAACTCATATTCTGGTTGGTAGATATAAGAAAAAAAAAAAAGTGGGGAGGGTAAGTAAAATAAATCTATGTTTTGGTAGATGGCAATAAATTTTACAGGAAAAAAATAAAACAGGGAGGTACTTAGGGGTTGCAATTTTATTTTGTTTTATTTTTATCTTATAAACAATGGAGATTTATTTCTCACAGTTCTGGAGGCTGGAAGTCTAAGATGAGGAATCTGCAGATTCAGTGGGTAGAGTGGTGGTGGTGCGATGGTGAGGGCCTACTTCCTGGTTCATAGCTGGGGCCTCACATGGTGGAAGGGCTGGGAGTCATGATTTGTGTATATATATGTGTGTGTGTGTGTGTATATATATATATATATATATATATATATATATATATATATATATGTAATTTTATTATAAGGAATTGGCTCACATGATTATGGGGCAGAGAAGTTCCAAGATCTGCAGTTGGAAAGCTGGAGATGTAGCAGACCAGTAGTATAGTTCCAGCCTGAGTCTGAAAGCCTGAGAACCAGGAGAGCTGATGATGCAAGTTCCAGTCCAAGGGCAGAAGACAAGTTCCACAGTCAGGCAGGCAAAGTTCCTTGTTACTCCAGCATTTTTGTTCTATTCAGGTCTTTAATTAATAGGATGAGGCCCCTCCATATTTGGTAGGCCAGTCTGCTTAGTCAATCCACTGATTCAGAAGTTCATCTCATTCAGAACCATCCTCACAGATACATCTGGAATAACATGTGACCAAACGCCTGGGCATCCTGGGGTCTAGTCAAGTTGATACATAAATGGACAATCACAGAGGGTAAACAGGGAAGGGCTCACTGAGAAGGTAACATCTGAGGAAGGGAGATGAATGAGTCATGTCTGAAGGAAGAACATCCCAGGAACAGTGAATACAAAGGTCTGGGGGTCCCTGGAAAGGCCAAGGAACAGCAAAAGATGGGGAGAACGCTGCCTGAATGAGGCAGGCAAGGAAGAAAAAAGCAAGGGATGAAGTTGGAGAGGGAATGAGCAGGAAACAAAGCATGTAGGACTTTAAACGAGTTTTAGGAATTAAGACTTTACTAAAAACATCATTGGAGTGTTTTTGAGCAGAGGAGTGACCCTCTTTGATTTGTGTTTTATCAGTATCACTCTGGCTTCTGCGCTGAGTAGGGTCTGAATAGTGTCAAAGATGGAAGCTGGAGACAGTTGGGAAGCTCCTGCAACTAATTTAGGTGAGTGATAGCAGTGGTAGTAGTAGAAATAGTGAGAAGTGGCCACATTCTGGACACATGTTGAAGGTTAAGCTGACAGATCAGATCTGGAGTGTGACAGAAAGAGAGGCATCAAGGATGACCTCAAGGTTTTGGCTTGAGAAACTGGGGAAGAGTAGAAGAGAAACCATTTGGTGGTAGGGTGGCAGGAAGATATCATGAGTTCAGTTTTGGACTTGTTAAATTTGAGATGTCTATTAATCATCCCAGTGGAGATATTAAAGAGGCAGCTGGATATGTGATCCTGGAGTTCAGGGAATGCAGGCTGGACACAGCTACAATACATGGTATTTAAAGCCATGAGACTGGATGAGACCAAATAAGTGTGTGAAGATAGAAAGGGGAAGAGGTCCAAGGACTGGATCTTGGAATACTTCAAGTTTTGGATATCAGAAAGGTGAAGAGAATTTAACAAAGAAGACTGGAAAGAACTGCCAGGGAGATAAGAGGAAAACTAGGTTAAGTCTGGTTCCAAAGCCAGGTGGAAAAGTGACTCAAGAATGAGAGAGTGATTGGGGCGCCTGGGTGGTGCAGTCGGTTAAGCGTCCGACTTCAGCCAGTCACGATCTCGCGGTCTGTGAGTTCGAGCCCCGCGTCAGGCTCTGGGCTGATGGCTCAGAGCCTGGAGCCTGTTTCTGATTCTGTGTCTCCCTCTCTCTCTGCCCCTCCCCCGTTCATGCTCTGTCTCTCTCTGTCCCCCCCAAAAAATAAATAAAACGTTGAAAAAAAAAAAACTTATAAAAAAAAAAAAAGAATGAGAGAGTGATCATATTCTGCTCATTGATCAATTAAGGTGAAGATGGAGACTTGGCCATTGGATATAGCCACAGGGAAGTCAAGGTGACCTTGATAAGGGCAGTTTAATTGAAGCAGATTGGATAAATATCTGATTGGATTAGGTTTAAGAGAAAATGGGAAGATATTAGAGATGGTGAATATAGACAACCTGTAGGAAGAAAGAAATGAGAGTAGTAGCTGGAGGAAGAAGTTGGGGTTAAGAGAAGGTTTTTCAAAGGTGGGAGAAATAATGTCTGTAAGTTGATGGAAAAGATCCAGTAAAAAGAAAGAATTGAGAAGGTAATTACTAGAGTGATCTCCTTGAGTAGGTGAGAGTAAGTGGTATCTAGTGTACAAGTAGAGAAAGTGGCCTTTTCTAGGGGCACAAAGTGCTTACTTCCATAGGAAAGAAACCCAGGATGTGGCACTGATGCGGGTAGTGGGTGTTTGTGGGGGCTCTCTTCTGATTCATTCTATTTTCTTAGTGAAATCAAAAGCAAGGCCATCGACAGGGAATGAAAATGGGCGGTGAGTGGGTATGTGAGGTTTGCAGAACAGAGAAGGTATAAAATATATCCTGGGTGAGTGGGAGACTAAAAGGACCAGGGAAACAGTTTGATTGCTGGCAGCATTAAGGGTCTATTTGAGATTTATGATCATAATTCAAGTGGGATCTCTCAGCATAGTTTGGTTCTTTGCCAGCCACATTTAACATGCACAGAAGGCACTATGGGAAACAGTACTTTTAATAAGGGTCATTATTTTTTGTTTTTGTTTTTGAGAGAGAGAAAGAGAGAGAGAGCATGTGAGCAGGGGAGAGGGACCGAGGAGCAGAGGAAGAGAGAGAATCTTAAGCAGGCTCCATGCTAAGTGCAGAGCCTGACTCAGGGCTTGATCCCATGACCCTGGGATCATGACCTGAGCCAAAGTCAAGAGTCAGATGCTCAAATGATTGAGCCATACGGGAGCCCCAAGGGTCATTGTTTAATCAAGTGAGTGTCTCGAAGTGTCACAGGGGTCAAGGGAGCTGAGGGCACATGTAATGTAATATAAATGAATTTAATCTGAGTAAAAAAAGAATGCATGCATGCATGAATGAATTGTTCCCCCATTTTTAGAAATAATTTCTTTCTTGCTTTTATTTTTTTAAGTTTATTTGTTTTGAGAGAGAGAGAAAGAGAGCACTCGCAAGCAGGGGAGGAGCACAGAGAGAGGGAGAAAGAGAAGCAGAAGAAGCCTGAAGTGGGGCTCCATCTCACCAGCCTTGAGATCATGACCTGAGCCAAAATTAGTCAGATGCTTAACTGACTGAGCCACCCAGGTGCCTGTCCCCATTTGGAATGTTTTTTCTCTTCTATCCACTGATTTATCATACGTGATTTTTTAAAAAAATTTTTTAAACATTTATTCATTTTGAAGACAGAGAGAGACAAAGCATGAGCAGGGGAGGGGCAGAGAGAGAGGGAGACACAGAATCTAAAGCAGGCTCCAGGCTCTGAGCTGTCAGCACAGAGCCTGACGTGGGGCTCCAACTCACGGATGTGAGATCATGACCTGAGCTGAAGTTGGATGTTCAACCGAGTTAGCCATGCAAGCGTCCCTCTTTTTTTTCTTTTAAGTTCATTTATTTATTTTGAGAGAGGGTGCACACATTCAAGTGGGAGAGACAGGGAGAGAGAGAGTCCCAAGCAGGCTCCTACTGTCAATGCACAGCCCGGTACAGGGCTCGAACTCGTGGCGCGAAAGATCATGACCTGAGCTGAAATCAAGAGTCAGACGCTCAACCAACTGAGTCACCCAGGCGCCCCTAACACACTTGATTCTTAATGGCCCACGTAAGAACTGTACAATCCAGAAACCAGGCATGGGGTTAAGTTAGTAAACATGTTGGATGAGAATAATTGAAGAGAGGCAAATATTATGTCATAGGTCATGGTGAAGAGGGATTTTGTTACTTAAGTTTTCCCTTAGATTGTTTAGAATTCATCTTCTATTCAAATATTAGTTTATTCTGGCAGCAAAACACTGTCCTCTGGTAAATGCTAGAGAGTGACTCACAGAAGTTTCCACAAACATACGTTGTTTTTTTTGTTTTTTTTTTGTTTTGTTTTGTTTTGTTTTTCCTTTTTCTTTTTGGCCAGAACTCAGCATCTTTATAAGTGCCTGATAAATGTTTGGAATCCTCATTAGGAGTGTATATCAAGAGGCATGATGATGAGAGGACTCTTATTTCCTTTGGGTCCCTGTTTGCCTCCAATTTTGTAGTCAGCAGGCGGAAACGAGGTAAATATTAGTACCTGTCTGTGGCCAGGGAAAAAGTGTTTATAATGCTTCCTTTAATCCGAGCTCAGGGTCAGAGAGAACCAAGGTACAAGGCCAACCAGCCTTTCTTAGCAACCTACCACATTGACAAACTCATCATTGTCCTCTCCCTAGATTTTAAATATGGCACAAAATAAATGTTCTTTCTCCTTCACTTTATATACGTAGTATGGCCCCTCCCTGACCAAAGCCTTGTTATTCTTTTTTTTGATATCAATTTCTTTATTATAAACAATTATTCAAAAGATATATGTATTATACCAATTATTTAAACATTTCTCTTTGTTGTTGTTGCTTGAACATTTCCTTTTTTTTTTTTTTAATATGAAATTTATTGTCAAATTGGTTTCCATACAACACCCAGTGCTCATCCCAACATGGTCAGAGACCTTGGTGACTATGGAGTGTGTATGTGCACTATATTAAAACTAGTGGCCTAAAAATAGTTGTGTACAAGTCGAAGATGCACGTTGGTCGAAATTCAGGCTTGCCAAGCCCTAGAACTCTTAACCTGGGAGAATGGCAAGCATATCTTGCCCTGTTAGCTGGAAATCCTAACCAAGGGAGAATCCAAAGGAACCCAATACACAGGCACTTCTAGTCACAACAGTGGTTCTCTACAGGGGCAGTCCCATCATTTAGGAGGTGTTCTGGGAATCATGGGTACATTTTTGATTGAATGTGAAGGCATGCTAACTGGTATTTGGTGGCTAGGAGCCAGGATTGACAGATGTGTGGGACAGTTCCATAGAACAAAGAGATTGTCCTGCCTGTCTTTCACATGTCCTTCAGGGCAATGATGTGGGTGAAAAACCTATTTATAGTTATTTGAACATAGACCCTAACTCTAATTTTATTTCTTCTTTATGTCGCACATAGAACATTTATGTTAATTTTAAGAAGGTTTTTCTGTGTGATGGTAGGTTGTATCACAGATGAATTTCATTTCAGGACAGTGAAGGAGGTGTTTCGTTATAAAAAGGGATAGGGGTCTTTTACGATTGACAACTACCGTTCTATTTTTTTGAGTTTATTTATTTACTTTGAGAGAAAGGGAGAGGGAGGAGCAGGGTGAGAGGGAGAGAGAGAGAAACACGAGATCATGACCTGAGCTGAAGTCAGATGCTTAACCGACTGAGCCATTGAGGCACCCTAACAACTACTGTTCTAGATGTTTGATCGTGCCTTATCTTTTCCATGGCAAATTCACAAATTATCTACAATCTCATCCAATCTTAGGCATAAACGGTAGGGAGGCATCAATCTCAGGAGTCCACATTTAAATCTTAAAGTATGAAGAATCTCAGTTGGGGGCTGCTTCCATCTGCCTTACCCCATATTAGAAAGAAATTAAAGATAGGAACAGCCAAGATTTCTAAATTTTTTTTTTCAACGTTTATTTATTTTTGGGACAGAGAGAGACAGAGCATGAACGGGGGAGGGGCAGAGAGAGAGGGAGACACAGAATCGGAAACAGGCTCCAGGCTCTGAGCCATCAGCCCAGAGCCCGACGCGGGGCTCGAACTCACGGACCGCGAGATCGTGACCTGGCTGAAGTCGGACGCTTAACCGACTGCGCCACCCAGGCGCCCCAGGAACAGCCAAGATTTCTTGTGGAAAAGGAAATCATAGTGAAGTTATGTGAGGATGGGAGAGTCTGGGGTTAGACATCAAATTAGGTGGATATGTTTGCCAGGGGCGGAGATCATGCTTTCTCTGTCTTCTAGCCTTCCACCTCCAAACTCTACCCATCCTAGATAAACACACACAAACCACTGCTGTTCCTGAAAATGTAAAGTGCATGTCCCAGTTCCTCCATACACACTGCAAACAGACTTCCTTTGTTCTCAGGATGTGTGCTGGACAGTAGAAGGTTTACACGAAAACATGCCATCCACCAAGCTCCAGACATTCCATTTGAATGAAGGTGCCAAGTGAAAGGTTTGGAAAGATCTTCAAAAGAAGATCCAGAGAGGTAAAGTGTTCATTAATCAGGACCCTACAATTATAAGGATCTGAGGCCTTTTCCCATCATTAGGTTGAAGCAGCTGCAAATAATCACAGTGGGAAAAAGCAGTGCATGACACCATGATGTTATATGCTTAAAATTGCAGTGGGACATGGCAAAGTGACTTTTTTAAAAGAGAGAAACAGACTAAAAGGGAGGTTTTAGAGACCAACCAAAGAGAAGGCTTGATCTTCAAAACTTAGAAAATTATGGGATATTTTCTGCTGTTGAGCATAATGTGAGATCTCAGCAAGTAAAAGAATTGACTGAGAAATACGTGTTGTTTGTCTCCAGACTGGATATGTGTCTCTCATGAATCTCTGCAAGACCCCTTACAGTGGACTTGTGGTTTGGAACAAATAGGTAGTGAATTAGGCTGAGGTATGGAGACAAAGGACATGATGGAGGAAAGTGATATGGTTAAGAGGAGGGCAAGCTTCATGGGTATGTAACCTGTGTTTACAAGGGCTCCACACTTGGTTTGATGCCCTGCTGTCACCATTTTGAAATTATTAACAATTTTTGAACAGGGACCCCACATTTTCATTTTATACTGGGCCCTTCAAATTATGTAACCAGTTCTGGTGAAGAGAGAGAACCTCTAAATCTCTCTCAGAAGATTTGGTTCAAATCCAAGCTCCACCAGTAGCTAGCTTTATGATCTTGGGCTACTTATTCAACCTCTTAATCTGTAAAATAGGAGCCATAATGGTACCATCTCCTAAATAGGTAGAAGATGAACAGAAGACTAAAGAAAGACTAAAAGAAACAATATGTTGTGAAGACAAAAAAAAAAAAAAAAGCAATATGACAGTATTCAGTCGATATTATTAGTGTTATTATTAATGACAAAGATCTGGAGGACATTGCAAAGGCACCAAGGCACCAAGCAGTGCTGGGGTAGAATTGTTTTCTAAACTCATTCTTTCTAACACATTTGTGTTCTGGTTGTGTGTGTATTGATGTCACCATCCCTGTGGCAAGACAGGCCAAGATAATTTTCTTAATTGCAGGCTTCACTGACACATTTTGTGCCAGAACCAAAGGAGAGTAGGTGTTATTTCAGATCTGTGAATCATCACACACACTCCTTCATCACATATTTCTTATAGATTTAAAGAGTTTAACTCTAACCAAGATAATGGAGACATTATTTTAGAATGTAGAAATATGCCCATATAAAGGCAACTTGCTATTGAAAATACTTCCTTCACTGTGTGGGCCTGCCAAGTCATTTTATTTGCCATACAGTTATTTAATGCGATGTTCTCAACCAAAGGAGGTGCAAGTCAAAAAAATCACCAGACCCATTTTGCTAGGACTACAAATTAATTATTACCTTGTCATGAGTAAATTGATTGTATTGTATTAGAATATAGTTTGGGCTTAGTGAGGAATGAAATGTGGAAGTAAGGCCAAGTGGAAGCATTTTCTTCCATTTGACTGAATACCCCCTATTAATTCCTTGCTTATTACTATAATTAAAAGTAGTCTTTGGCAGTATGTGCCCTTTTAAAATTATTTCTGAAGTTTAGAACAAATTTTTTAAATGTGAAATGGATTTTTTTTAAAAAGGTTTTAATGTATTAGATATGTCATGAGTATTCCAGTTAGTGGAAATACCTCGGCTACCATATTGTGATAAGGAACTTTCCTCCAAAGAGTTGAGTCATAATTCTGAAAGAAAACTCTCCAGTTGCTAGGAAGACAAAATTGCCTATGTGATATGGGAAGTGAATTCTTTCTCCCAACCAAGGCTAGTTCCATGGTTACATGTGAAGGTAAAATTGCTCTCCCGTTACTTTCTAAACATTTTAACTTTGGGCTTTACTCCATCATTCAACATAATCTGATAAATGCAGCATTATGGATTTGGAGATGACTCTCCCTAATTTTGTATACTACTTAAAAAAATGTTTTTATTATAGTAGAACTATATAACATAAAATTTACCATCACAACCATTTTTTAAAAATATTTATTTAAGTAATCTCCACAGCCAATATGGGGCTCAAACTCACAACCCTGAGATCAAGAGTCGCATAATCTACCAAATGAGCCAGCCAGGGCCCCCCAATCACAACCACTTTTAAGTGTATAGTTTCAGTGGCATTAAGTACATTCACATGTATTGTGTTTATTTAGGGGACTTCAGTGCCTAAATCTGCCAAATCGTTGCCACTTGTAAATTGACACTTAGAAAAGGAAGTGACAGACTTGAAATTGACAGTTGAGTGCACCTTTGCAATTTATGAGAGAGCACCCCACACCAGGCAAGGGTGGGTGCAACTCAGGGCTCAAGAAACAAGAGGGGACCAGGACAGAGGTTTTTGGAGATTACAGATGGGTTGACCTCTGTCCTGAGGTAGGTTAGAAATAGTGAATTTACTGCTGTCCTTGGTCCTTTGTAAATCTTCCCAACAAATTACAAGATTGCCTTGCCTCCTCAGATATTTGCCTTTATAAATTTTTCCCCCCTAACTTTATTTATTTATTTTGAGAGAGAGAAAGAACATTCACATTCGAGAAAGGGAGGGATGGAGAGAGAGGGAGAGAGAATCCCAAGCAGGCTCCCTGCTGTTAGCACAGAGCCCAATGTTCATAAACCTGGGAGATCATGACTTGAACTGAAACCAAGAGGTGGACACTTAACTGACTGAGCCTCCCAGGTGCTCCTAAATTGTTTCTTTTTATCCCCATAGTTTTATCCTTTCCCTCTATTGGTTTTCTATCAATACATAAACTCACTGTCTTTCATTTTAGTAAAGCAGAGAAACCAAACCAACCAACTAAACAAACCCTCTCTTGTCAAAATCCTCCTTTGTTAGCCCCACATTCTTCTTATTTTTTATGTTTTTTTTTTTTCCTTTCAAAGCTATATAAGCCAATATGGACGTGGTTTAAAGCATCAAATTATCTTCCAAGGCATTTGACAAAAAACAACAGTTTCTGCCTTTCTCCTGCTTCTTACTCCCCAAGAAACAGCCACTTTCCACTCTTGTAATAATACATATTCTTTAAAAATTCATCTTCACAACTCCAAATCATAGTCTTGTTCAAAATTTTCCAGCTTTGGCTTTTAGGAGCTCTTTCAGAATGGCTCATGTGTCACTTTTGTTATTTGAGCGCTTCCTCATTTTCTGGCACTATACTTAATTTTCTCCAAGCTCATCTTGTATTTTCCTTGCCTGAGCCCTAGAATCCGCCATCTCTCCAAGTAGTTCTGGTTCCTTCTACTGGAGAATGGTTTTTAGAAACCAAGATCTGAGGGTGCCTGGGTGGCTCAGTTGGTTAAGCGTCCGACTTCGGCCCAGGTCATGATCTCGCGGTCCATGCGTTCAAGCCCCGCGTCGGGCTCTGTGCTGACAGCTCAGAGCGTGGAGCCTGTTTCAGATTCTGTGTCTCCCTCTCTCTGACCCTCCCCCATTCATGCTCTGTCTCTCTCTGTCTCAAAAATAAATAAACATTAAAAAAAAAAGTTAAAAAAAAAAAAAAGAAAGAAACCAAGATCTGGACACAGGTGTGCTCATTGCTGTTGGTGGGAAAGGAAGACCCTGCTTTTAGTCTTTCTCAGTGGACTCAGTGAGGGAATGTATGCATGTATTCCTATGTATATACACATATCTATACCTATCTACCCTCTATCCATTGTATGTTAAATGAAACATGAGCTCATACTGATGTCTGCAGCTCTAAGTTGGTATTACAGTATTTATTCTAGCTTCTCCCCTTGTTTATTTGTAAATTTTTCCTTTAACTGTGAAGAACCTGCCTCCTATTATCAATTTTTTTAAATTGTTTTTTCCCACCCTAGTATAGATGTGAGGTGGTTTTAGAATTATTAACCTGTATCCCTGTAAGAAACCAATTTTTAGACTACAGTATTTATATACAATTCTTTTTACCTTTATGTTTTATTTTTAGCTTTATTGTTTCCAGTCATGATACCACTTTCCAGTTATTTTAGGTCAGCTCCTTCCCCACCCCGTTCAGAAAGGTTATGTCATGCATATAGTTAGATTCATTGTTCACATTCTGCATTCCATTCTAGGATCTTCTAATATCCCAGCTGATTTTTTAAAAAATTGCATACATTAAAGTTCCTTCTTTGTAATATATAGCTCTATGTGTTTTGAAAAATGCAATTATGTGTATACTACCCCAGTGCCCTGTAGAACAATCCTATAACTCTAAAAATTGCCTAGTTTCTTTTTTAAATAGTAGAATGATTTTATTGTGTTAATATGAAAAGTTTTCTTCCTCATCTTCAAAAATGTTTCAAAGAAACTTAAAACAATTTGTAGACCATGAAAATCACATTATTTACAATTGCTATTCATAGTTAAAATGGTCTAATTTCTAATTCAACTTTTTTTCAACGTTTATTATTTTTGAGAGACAAAGAGAGACAGAGCATGAGTGGGGGAGAGGCAGAGAGAGAGGGACACACAGAATCTGAAGCAGGCTCCAGTCTCTGAGCTGTCAGCACATAGCCTGATGTGGGGCTAAAACCCACAAACCACAAGATTATGACCTGAACCGAAGTCAGATGCTTAACTGACTGAGCCACCCAGGCACTCCTCTAATTCAACTTTTGAATGTGCTATCAGATTCCTTTAAGGAGCTATGCAATACCGTATCTTCCACTGGTTCCAGAGGGCTCCACTAGTTCACAATTATGAGACAGTAGAGCTATTTCTGAGATATCCCCTGTTAAGTGCCCATAGGGATGGGTGAGATGAGAGTTATTGGGAAGCTAATGGAAGCAGGTGGCACATGGGGACAAGATAAATTCTAGGTGACAGCAGATAGGGTAATTAACTTGGGCATCTGACTGTCAGATACAGTAATTATCTGACATCAGATAGAGTAATTAACTTGGGCATCTGAAGACTGGAGGTCTTCAGCAAGAGAACGTGATTATCAATTTATTGCTTCTTGGTTCCCTTCATGGACTAATCCATTAAAATGGGTCTGGGCCCTTTAAATATTTTTTCCTTTGGCAGCTGTCACAATGTTTTATCAGTAGAGGGTGCTGGAGAGAGAGACACTGAAGGAGAACAAGGTTTTTCTTCTTGGTTCTGATGGCTTCTTAGGCTTATTGAGAGGATGCTTCCTTTTTCACTGCTCGGTCCAGTGCTAAGTGCCTGTAGGGTGTAACTTTTGCTATGTGACTTCCTCAGCTCTTGTCTTAAACAGCAGCAGTGTGGCTGGAAGCAGCAGACAGCACAGCTTTCAACTCAGCTGGGGTCGCTGCTTTGCATGGGTATGCTGGGACCCCATCAGGATGGCTGTCTAATGAACTGGATGTTCAGCCTTGTCCTATTCAGTGGCTCAGAACTACTCTGGTTCAAACCCTATGCAGAGGTGGAAGCCTCTGCAGGTCCCAACCCCAGCATTGCCCACAGTGGAAGCTCATCTCACTCTTTGCATGTCTCCCTCATTCCCCATTAGCTTTACCTCACCTGTGTCCCATGACTGTCCTGCCATGGACACCATGCATTCCAGGACTCACACCTGCAGTGACCCTCTGTACTCTGCCTCTCTCTCTACCTGTTTCCCTCTGCATGCCCAGCCTGCCCACCAGCTCTGGCTGACCTGTGTCCAGAGGGTTGTTTCTGCTTTCCTGGCATCTCTCTGGGCCATCCCGGGCCTAGACAAGTTCTCTGCCATCAAGTGGGCTGTGATCACACCTTCTTTAATGAGCTTTGAAGTTTGACCTCCTCCAAGTTTTTCTTGTTTTCTTGTGTTTTTTAAGTGTTTATTTACTTAATTTTGAGAGAGAGAGAGAGAGAGAGAGCACAGGAGGGGCAGAGAGAGAGATGGACAGAGAGAATCCCAAGTAGGCTCTGCACTGCCAGCACAGAGCCCAACATAGGGCTTGAACCCATGAACAGCAAAATCATGACCTGAGCCAAAACCAAGAGTTGGACACTTAACCGACTGAGCCACCCAGGGGCCCCCACACTTTTCTCTTTTTGGTTCTTTCCCTTAGTTCTTCATTTCCCCTCACAGCTCTCAGTCCATCTTTATAGTTACCCTCCTATCACTGCTCAGTAATTCTTTATATTAAACTTCCCCTATTTAAATTACTCTGTGGTTTCTGCTCTTGATTTGGCTGTGACATATAAAGTCTGTTTTCATTGGGAGAGGGCACAGGTGTTCTTGGTCTTTTGTTAAATCTCATTTCAAGAAAGAGAAGAAAGTGATTTACTCTCAGGAAACTTGATGATAATACTGGCCCAGGCTCTGGGTAGAGGATCTAGTTGGTAGAGAAGCCCTAACAGTAACTCAGACCCCAGGCCCTAGGTACTGGCTTTTAGCTCAAGTAGAGTTCTGAGAAAGGGGAGTTTCCTGTATGATGAAGGGACAGCTGCTGAGTACATGTCATAACCTGGAGCTGGTAAAGGTTCAAAACGTTTCTCAGACATCTGCCTATAGTGAAGTCAGAGGAGTTATTCTGGAAACAGTATTACTTGTACTGAGATGTAAAATACAGCTTCTTTCATTGAGCTTCCCACTTAAAAATGGCATAATAGCCACATAGTTTCTAAGTGAGACATGTTTTCATACAGAAAAAAGGGGGGAAGATTCTTCCTTTGCTTCTTTCTGATTCTTGCCAATAATGCATTTTTAATTTTTTCTTTTAATATATATTTTTTAAAATTTTAAGTAGTCTCCACATAGGGCTCGAACTCATGATCCTGAGATTAAGAGTTGCATGCTCTATCTACCTCATCAGCCAAGTTCCCCATCTAACTTTTTCTTTTAAAGAAAATTTCCTGGGTCTGAAAAGGAAGTTTGAAGTTCTTATGAGATTCTGCTAAGATTCTGTGAGATTCTGACTAAGAGTTCTTGAATGTTCTGTTTCTCTTATTCTGCATAGTTTTTAGATTTTAACCTGGTGTGGTTTGAATAGTCTTCTTCTTCTTCTTTTTTAAATGTTTATTCTTGAGAGAGAGAGAGAGAGAGAGAGCATGAATGGGGGATAGTCAGAGGGAGGGAGACACAGAATCGAAGCACGCTTCAGGCTCTGAGCTGTCAGCACAGAGTCTGACATGGAACTGGAACACACTAATCTTGAGAATGTGACCTGAGCCAAAGTAGGACCCTTAACCACCTCAGCCACCTAGGTGTCCCAGTCTTCTTTTGTTTCAATGTTTGTTTGTTTATTTGTTTATTTAGAGAACATCCACCTGTGTGGTAGGGGGAGGGGCAGAGAGAGAGAGTGGGAGAGAGAGAATCTCAAGCAGGCTCTGAGCTGCCAGTACAGAGCCCAACGCAGGGTTCCATCTCACTGCCGTGAGATCATGACCTGAGCTGAAATCAAGAGTTGGATGCTTAACCAACTGAGCCAGCCAGGCGCCCCTCAACAGTCTTTCTACCATACCAGTATTTGTTAACCATGCTCTAGTTAAAGAGTGAAGCTGAGATCCTCCAGTATTCCTTAAAGATCTCCTTGGTTAACTGGACCACATCTATAATCTCTGATGATTGTATAAGATAGCAGTCTTGCTCATAAAACAAGGTGTATAACCAAGGTCAGACGATAGCTCACAACCACTTACCTAAAGAAGGAAGGAACAAAAAACTCATCTGAATACAGGAGGCTTGTTTAAAGGATTTGGCATCTCTCCCATTGTTTTTCTATATTTGTCCTCATAGTGAGGTAGGAATTATTTTGAGATAAGAAAACCAAGCTAAATAAATTGGGAAGATTTGTCCAAGAAATTGTCAGTGTTTGCATGTAGACTAGAGGCTGTATTCTAACTCTTGGACTAGTATTCTTTACTTAAATATTTATTAACTTTATCTTTTCTTCAGTATAGGAAAGGGCTGACTATGCAATAACTAGCTTTTCTTGAATGAGATAATTTCTTTTTTCTAAATCATCAGTCAGAAATAGTAAAAATTAAGTATTATTTATAATAACAATGATGATAATAAAGCAATCACATTCTATTGTTTTGCAGAACATCCTATTGTTTATAAAGAATTTTGATATATATTATCCAATTTCAATACCTCAAAAATATTTGCTAGGTAGGTTGAAAATGTACTATTCTATTTTATAAAAGAAAAATAGAGGCTCAGGGAGATTAACTGACCTTCCCAAGGACATACATTTATCATTCTGGTGGAGGCTGAATTTGAACTGAGGTCTATCTGACTCCAAAACCTATTCTTCTAGCCATTCTTTTCCTACATATATTACATAATAGCCCAAGATATGTTAAGCATATATGTTGTTCAACAAATTATATGCACCCAGAGGTCTAGTCTGGTGGAGAGAGCAAGAGCTTTTAAGTGTTCCAGACATGAGTCTAATTCTGAAGTCAAGTAGAAAAAGAGTGGGCACAAACTAAAATTAAATATGATTTTATAACATGTCTTGTGATAAACACACAGGCTTTTAATGTAGATATAGTACCCTCAGATATAGTACCCCCATATGTAAAGTGTAGATATTCTTATTTCTCTCATTTTATATATATAGGAACAGAGGTCCAGAGAAGTTAAGCAAATAATCTGAATTCAGATCCCTCTGATTCCAAAATGTGTACTCTTTTTGGATTAATGCAACTGACTTCAAGAGAGGTATTCATCTGAGAAGGTTCTTCAGGGAACAGGGAAAAGAGCTGGCCCTTTTTCAGGAGCCTGACCACAGAATGAGGCCCTGCTTTGAAAAGAAATAGTGTATTTAATTAGAGAGTGGAACCAGGCAAGCTGCTGGTGGAACTAGTCTTCTGTTGATCTGATAGGCAACTAAGAGGACATCACCACTCATGGCCTGGTAACACAGGCAATGCTTCTGACTTCTTTGTCCATGGTCAAGGATACAATTGAAAAAAAAAGCATACATTCTTTCCACAGGTTTGTCGACATCAGTAGACAAATTTAGGTTAGACTGCATCCATTAGCAAGAGCACATGTTTGTTGCGGATAATAGAAGCATAATCACCTGTACTACATACATTTCTATTTCTCTTAAAAAATTTTTTTTGCTTAGAAAATGAAGTTGAATTCTAGATGGCTAAATGAGGATTAAATGGAACCTTGTATTCTTTGACTAAATGGTGTCCTTCCCTGTGTTTATAATGGTGCATATTTCAGTGACATGTTCTGGATTTTCTGGGACAGTTTCTGATTTCAAGTTATGTATTCTTTTTCCCGAAAAGCATTTCTGCTTATCTGGTCTATTCTGCTCTATCATCTGTTGATTCCTGCATTAAGAAAACAAGGGAGCCTGCATGGCTCATTCGGTTAAGTGTCTGACTTGGGCTCAGATCATGATCTCATGGTTCATGAGCCTACATTAGGTTCTGTGCTGACAGCTTGGAGCCTGGAGCCTGCTTAGGGTTCTGTGTCTCTTTCCCTCTCTGCCTCTCCCTCACTTGTGCTTGCTCTTTCTCTCTCTCTCTGTCAAAAATAAATAAACATTAAAAAAAAGAAAACAAGAGAATGGTGTATGACAAGTAATTTACCAAAATCACCCTTAAAATTAAATTAAAATTAATTTTAAATTGAATTAAAATTAAATGGAAATGACAGCTATTATCCAAGTCAGGCAAAATAGGTTTCTAGTGTGTTCCCCCACCCCCAAGTATATGGGTGCCTGGGAAGGATATATGAATTTCGACTTGAACCATAAAGTACACTGACTAGCCCCTTGGGGTTTCCTGGTGATGGATTTAAAAATATTTTTTTTTATCATTTATTTATTTTTGAGAAACAAAAGAGAGACAGAGTGGGGGAGGGGCAGAGAGAGAGAGGGAGACACAGGATCCGAAGCAGGTTCCAGGTTACAAGCTGTCAGCACACAGCCCGATGAGGGACTGGAACTCACGAACCCACGAGATCATGACCTGAGCCAAGGTAGGTCAGCCACTTAGCCTACTGAGTCACCAGGTGCCCAGTTATGAAATTTTTCTTACTGTTTTCACATTTTGTTTTCCAGCTATGCATCTCATTTTTTTCCCAGCTAGAAATCCATACAAGTACCAGAGTTTATTTTTGACTGAGTCATAATCATGAATGAAGAATCATGGATGGAGAACATTTTATTTGCCCCTCTAATGCTTTCCTAAAATCACTAATTAGCTAAAGGGAGTCTTTTTTTTTTTTTTAATTTTTTTTAAAGTTTATTTATTTTTGAGACAGAGAGACAGAGCATGAACGGGGGAGGGTCAGAGAGAGGGAGACACAGAATCCGAAACAGGCTCCAGGCTCTGAGCGGGTTAGCACAGAGCCCGACGCGGGGATTCAACTCACGGACCGCGAGATCATGACCCGAGCCGAAGTCGGCCGCCCAACTGGCTGAGCCACCCAGGCGCCCCTAAAGGGAGTCTTTAACATAAATACTGAATTTTATTGAATGTGTCCCTTTCCAGTTTCTCAGAGGCTTTGGTATATAAGTTATTCTCAGTATGGCAGAACCTGTCAGAAACACTTTGAGGAGAAAATGCCCATATATAGAAATGAATATTTTTTTATTAAAAAAATTTTAATGTTTATTTATTTCGGGGAGAGAGAGACAGAGAGTAAGGGAGGGGCAGAGAGAGACAGACACAGAATCTGAAGCAGACTCCAGGCTCTGAGCTGTCAGCACAGAGCCACACGCAGGGCTTGAACCCGTGAACCACGAGATCATGACCTGAGCTGAAGTTGGATACTTAACCAACTGAGCCACCCAGGTGCCCCATGAATATTGTTTTTTTAAAAAAAGAAATGAATATTAAACCTATGTTTGATTAATTCAATTGTGAGATCATTGTTTACTGTTACACAGTCACTGACAGATTTTGTTCTATCAGGAAAGTACATTTTATTATGCTAAAAGTATATTTACTCTAGATTGTTAATAGGTTCTGAATTTATAAACTTCTTTACTGTAATGCATATGTATTTGTTGTTTGCAAAAATATAGACAATACTGTTATTTATGGAACACTTTGGCAATTTAGAAGGTGAAACATAGGAATTACTTACATAAATTAGGAGTTAGGGGAGCACCTCCTGAGTGTCTCACTTGGTTAAATGTCCAACTTTGGCTCAGGTCATGATCTCGTGGTTTGTGAGTTGGTGCCCCACATCAGGATCTCTGCTGTCAGCACAGAGACTAAAAAAAAGAGAGAGAGAGAGAGAGAGAGAGAGAGGAGAAGGCCCTGAATGACATAATGGAGTCAAAGTCTTTGAGGGGACTGAGAGAGAGCCAAGTAAAGGCAGAGCAGAGCAAGAGAGGCTTTTCATTTGGTTATCAAATGCCAAACAGAGGGGTAGTTGTTAATATGGAGAATAAATGAATATTCAGAAAACAAATATTATAAAATACGGCATGCTTTGGGATATTCACTGATCACATACAGGAAATAAGAGAGAACGTTTTACCCACTGTGAGTAATTCTTTAGAAATTCAAATACTGATCTTTGAAGGAGACAGGGCATATGGAGCAATGAGCTTTTTCTAAATTCAGCAAATGTTGAAATCTGAAGAGAATTTGAACCAGACAGGGTGTTGGCATTAATGCACAATACAAGCTAACACATGAATAATCTATGGATTTATTCTCATTGGTTCTTTTCTTTGGAGGGATACAGTATAAAATTTTTTTTAAGATTTTATTTTATTTTTTATGTTTTTAGATTTTATTTTAAAATAATATCTAAATCCAACATGGGGCTTGAACTCACAACCCCGAGATCAAGAGTTGCATGTTCCAACAACTGAGGCTTCCAGGTGGCCCCAGTATAAATTTTTTAAAATTAACTTTAGACAAAATATTAAATAATACTACAAAGCTTATATATATTTAACAAAAAAAAAAAAAAAAAAAAAAAAGCAGTGCTTTCTCCCTCTCCACAGCTGAGGCTTTGAATTCTGTGGCAGTTTTCCTGATTATATTATGCCTATAGCTATACTGCTGTTTCTTGATTTATAAATTTTAGGCTTTGTCTATTAACTCCACACACATATACTTCCCTTCCCCTATCCTCTTAATATCATCTAATCTAATGTCTAGCTAATTCAATATTTAATATTTACATTATTATGTTAAGTGTTGGTCATTGGTAAGCCAAGTAAGTATATTTGACTACTTTTCCTTCATTGTACAACTTTTCTTTAGAGTTAAGAATTGGCTAGTTTTTCATTTTATCAGTTTTCTGTCAATCTTACCAAATGTTTCATTAGGTTTTCAGATGCTTATCAATGCTACATTTAACATTTCAGATAATCAATTGATTATTTCTGTCCTCTTGCTCTTATCTGGACTGGTTGATGCCTGGATTGTCATCCCAGAACTGACCATCTTTACTAGTTTTATGTGTGACATTCCATGTTTCCTAGCTTCCATATATGTATATATATTTCTTGGTCAGGTCCCTCATTTTGCTGGGACCCATACTTCAGTAGCTTCCTAAGAAAGAGTGCATGGGCGTCTTTGGATATTTACCCTCATAGTTGATTGTTACTTAAGCATAGGAATAGAATTCTAGGATGAAAATAACTTCCTCTCAGAACTGGAGATGAATCCCCTTGTTGTTTTCTGAGCTCCATTGTTGTCAAGAAGTTTGATGCCTATTCTGATTCCTGATCCTTTTTCTGTGATTACCCCCTCCCCCAACCCTCTAGAAGTTTTAACTTTTTTAAAGTTTATTTATTTATTTATTTATTTATTTATTTATTTAGAGAGTGAGACAGAGTGGGGGAGGGGCAGAGAGAAAGGGAGCAAGAGAACCCCAAGCAGGCTTTGCTAGATCAATGCAGAGCCTGCTGTGGGCCTCGATCTCACAAACTGCAAGATCATGCCCTGAGCTGAAGTCAGATGCTTAACTGACTAGCCACTCAGGCGCTCCATTAAATGTATTCCTAGCATCCTGATATTTTATTCTGTAATTCGATGTAAGTCTTTTTTTATTCATTGGGCTGGGTAGTTAGTGGACTTTTTATCTGAAATTGCATGGCTAAATTTCATGTTTTTCAGCTCTGGGATATTTTCTTGTTTGATTTATTTAATGATTTTTTCCCATCAGTTTTTTCCCCCATTTTCTCTTTCCAAAAATCCTATCAATTCGATGTTGGACATTCTGGAAAGATCCTTTAAGCATCTTATTTTTCCCCTCCTATTGTCCATCTTTTTTATCTTTTGATTTACTTTTCTAGATTTCTTTGCTTTTATCTTCTAACACTTCTTTTGACTGTTTTTATTTCAAGACCATATTTTTAATTTCCATTAATTTCCATTTAATTTTATTTTTCTTGTTCTGATTATTCCTGTTTTAAAACAACCGTCCTCCTCTTGTTTAATGAATATAATACCTTTTATCTCTCTGATGATATCAATTATAATTTCTAATAAGGATTTGTTTTGTTCTTTGTGTTATCTTTGTTGCCTCTGGGCTTTATTGTTGATGTTGGAGGTTTTCCTCAAATATCTTGTAGTCATTGGTTATCTACTTATATTTTAATAATCTAACAATATTCTCCAGAGGTAAGTTGGGTATACTAATTTATTTGTTCAAATATATTTTAGTTACAAGACAGAATTTTATTAAATTCTCTATCCACTTATATTTAATAATGAGACATGAAATGCTTCTTTTTATGCACAGGAACTGCTCATGTTTCTAAGTCCTTAACCTTTCTGACTGTCTGCAGGGCAAATTGGCTGCCTGCTTCTTGGTATCCACCTCTTTGCTTATTTAGGGTTTAGCTTCTTTTGCTCGGCAATATCTGTTACCATTCTTCCATCTGTTTCCTAGCTTTCAAAAATGTGTTGTTTTTCCTCTGCTGATGTTCATTTCCTATCTGCCCCTGAGGTTTGTACCATTTTTTTTTTTTTGGTGGGATTTCCAAAACAAAAAAAGGAGACAAACACATCTAGTTTATCTGCCATATTTAATTGGAAGTCCCTTACTGGTTTTTGATGTTGACAATCTGGCTCATGGATATGGAGATGTCTTTTGTGTCTGTGAAATATTAAATTAATAAAAATGTGTTGGTTTTGATTGGCCAGCATTATTTTCTTCCCTCCCCTGGTAAAAATACTTGCTTTATTACTTTGAGCAAACTGCCCTTTCTCTAATCCATGTGATTCTGGTGGGGCTGCCAGTCACAGGACCTCAGCCCCTGAACACAGGAATGGGCATGTGATCTAATCTGGAAAATTGGTTTTACTATCATGAGAACATGACTCCTTAGCAGGGGCAAATAGAGACCAAATATTGCTGATGGTGCTGAGTTTTAATTTAATTTAATTTAATTAATTTAATTTTATTTTATTTTATGGGTAACCCCTGGAGGGATGGCACATGATTGTGCTAGCCTGGAAACTACCTCTGCCTCAGTAAGAAAGGGATTTGATAGCAGTAAACTAGGTGATTCATGAAATTTTATGAGATGGTTTTAGAATCAGGTTTGGAAAATAATCAGTTACCAGTGTATTAGTTTACCACTGTTGCTGTAACAAATTACTACAAATGTAATAGTTTAAAACAACACACATTTATTTTATTATAGTTCTGGATGTCAGAAGTGTAAAATCAAGATCTGCTCCTTCTGGAGGCTTCAGGGAAAAATCGGTTTCCTTACTTCTTTTCAGCTTCTAGAGGCTGCTCCCTCCTTGTTTCCCTACAGTCTCCTGGTTTTGTTGACACATTGTTTCTCTCTGATCTCCTGCCTCCTTTCTATACTCTTGTGATTACAGTACACCCATTCAGATAGTCCTGGATAATCTCCGCATCTCAAGAACCTTGATTTGATTACATCTTCAAAGTTCCTTCTACCATGTAAGGTAATGTATTCACAGTTTCCAGGGAATACGAGGTAGATTTTCAGGAGCCATTATTCAGCCCACCACATCAAGGAAAGCTAAGCAGCCAAGAACACCCCTGGATTACAGTGCAACATGGTCATAAATCTCTGCTGCTGCCAACATTGAATATTCACATACAATGCTGTCAGCTGGAACCCCAGAGCTGCCTTGATTCCTTCCCCCTGCAAGCAGGGTACTGATTGTTACTTTGTCATCCAATGTCTGTTCTTTTCTCTTCTTTAGTAATAGAATTTTCAGCTAGTCTTATGAATGCCCAGAATAAATACCCTTCAGCCTTCCTAAAGCTAGGCATGGCCCTGTGACTAAGTTTTGGGCAATGAAGTATAAGTAGAATTGTCTTGTGGAAGCTTCTGAGAACCTTCCTAAGGAGATAATTGGGATTTTCCTGGTGCTTTATCCTTTCTTGTGGTCTGCTATCATCTTGGACTATGAGGACAAGGGACTCATGTTAAGAATGGTCCAATGAGCCTGGGTTCCAGGGAACTTCATGGTATATAGCAGGGCTGCTATACAAACTCTGGACATTTTGCCTTCAGGCTCAGGTTATGTGAGAGAGAATTAAAATTCTGTTTTGATTAAGCCACTGTTTTCTATCATGTTTAGTGGAACTTAATCCTAAGTGATACACTGAGGCTTTCTTGTTCAGCTCCTTCTCCAATTGAGTGAGCTGCTCCAGTATCCTTCTCATAAGCTTTTTTTTTTTTTTTTCCTTCTTCTTAAGGTAGAAGGATATTGTTTCTGGGCCTGCTGGAAAGAATTGTACCAGCCAAAGGAAGGTTTAGAATGTCACATACTGATAGCATCACAGTGATTCTATCATAGTCAGAAAACTGATTACTGAGTCCTCCAGTTCTCAATAGAGGAGACGCTATACACCCTTGGGACATCTTGAAAATTTGTTGACCTGTTTTGGCCTGTTAAAATGATTGGAGGATGTGCTGGCATTTAGTGGGCTGGGGCCAGAGATGTTCTGCAATGTACAAGACAAACCCATACATCAAAAAACGTGTTTTTTGAATTGAAAGAGACTTTTGAACATCCTACAGGACTTTCATGTAGGTATAAAACTTACAATTTTCTTTGCCTAGAACCCAACACCATTTTATATGAAGTTTTATGTAGTTTTTACATATTTTTAAGATTGCGGAATTGTCCTGGAATGTACGTATTATGTACATACGAGAAAAGATTGCACACTGTTTGCTGGGGAATGCAAGAGGTACTCACTATTTTGAAAATGCGTGTCTCTGACAATCACACTGTTCATGGTGTTTGAGTCTCCAGTACAACATGATATGCATTTGTGGTTGTTGCATTCACAATGATTCTACCCATAGGTAGAATCTGAGTGCCTAAGAATTTACATTCTGAGTTATACATTATTTTATTGTAAGTGTACTTTATTTATCTTTTATTTTATAATTAGGTCATTACACTGGTTTTAAAAATGTTTTGTGTAAATTATATTATCTATGAATTTCATTTCAGGCTAGCAGAGGAGGCATTATTAAATGTTTGTTACACAAAGAGGGCATCAAGGGCACCTGGGTGGTTCAGTCAGTTAAGTGTCAGACTTCAGCTCAGGTCATGATCTCACAGTTTGTGGTTCAAGCCCCACATCGGGCTCTGTGCTGGCACCTTGAAGCCTGGAGCCTGCTTCAGATTCAGTGTCTCCCTCTCTCTCTGCCCCTCCCCTGCTTGTACTCTCTCTCTCTCTCTCTCTCTTTTTCTCAAAAATAAAAAGAAACATTAAAAAGTTTTTTTAAAAAGGGGGCGGGCATTGGGCCTGATAAAGCTCTGGCCAGTAAAAACAAGATGTTGTGCTAGTGAAAGTAATATCTGGGGGAAGATGAGTCTGTTTCCCACATCTAGTAGGTGTGAGTTCTTCGGACCTGGGGAAACTCCCTTGATGTTCCCTAAACATCTCTTCTTAGCCCTTAACATTACTTTTTCTCTGATCAGCCAGATCATGGATTACTCCTATCTCCCTCCAGTGGATTATTTTGTAACTGACCTTGCACACCAGCCATCTCTGCTCAGTCTCCAAATAACTCCCTCCTTGGCATTAGAAATCAGTATTTTCAGATGTTTAATCCAGATAAACATATATAGGAAAAGTAAATCTGGTTCCACTTTTACTTCTTGTACAGGATATCATTAGCATATTTTCCATATATGAATAGGGATGGTCATGTACCATATGTTATTCATCATATGGCATTATCCCTGTTTCAAGGCATATTTTAATACAGCACAAAGGCAAAAGGTTTGAGCTGAAATGTGTGCTGTGCATTGTGCTTTAAACTTTCTGTTGATCACGAAGCCTGAGAAAGGCAGGTAGCTTTCTAAATAGATGCCATAGAATAAGCTCTCAATAAATTACCTAGAAAAAATAGCAGGAGAAAGTTTGGTCAAAATAAAAATAAATTTTAGTTCAGTTTAGGCAGGATCTCAGAGATTTTACAATTATAGGCCATTTTACTAGGTGAACAAAGAAGAAACTGGGAAAGAGCCTGGCTAACAAGGAAGTAGGAAGGCATGATTTCCCTATTCTAGTTATGAAAGTCTCAAGAATTAGACTGATGAAGGCACAATATTCCATATTGAAGATACTTTCATTAATTCAAGAAATATTTCTTGAGGCCTGTCTACATGTCAGGCATTATGCTAGTTCCTGGGGAAACAGTGGTTTAGTCCTAATTTTTAATGTTAATAATAAATTTAGAAACCACTTATGGTTATATAGTTAAAATTAGAGATAAGTTGGTAATATATTTAAAAATAGAGTAAGTACTGTTAAGGAAAGGAACCTAAAACAAAGGACATTGAACACCCTGCATTTTTTTCCAGATGTGCCTTCCATCTTTCTGGTCATGCTCTGTGCTCCAAGAGGTAGTTCTGTAATCTCCATCAACAGGCAACTTGTCCCTCTGGTCTCAGGTTGGGTTTGTCCAATTAGAGGCATCAGCCGGAGGTTAGAGGGTGGAAGTAGGGTGAGGTCAGAATATTTATTCTCCCTCCCTGACAGTATAGACTGACTTCTTTCTTTGCTGAAGGGCACAGCCATTCCTTCTGGGTTCTAATAACCCCCCATCCTTTTCTCCTTCAGGTGTGGACTGATAGGGCCTCTTGCTTTTGCTAGGGCAGGGCATAGGCTGGCTTCCTTTCACAGGACCGTGTCTCTATAGTGCCCTCACTGAACTCATCCATGTTTGTGGTGTCCTTTTCCTAACAGCACCTGGACTGATCCATGAGCTTGCACAAAAGTGAGGTGTGGAGCTGTCGATGGAGAATGGAGCACTGTAGGCAAAGGGAAGAGCCCTGGAGTGGATGTGTTTGAAGAAAGGACTGCACAGCTGGAGATAGGGAGAAGGGCGGAGTGAGATGATGTTGGAGGGGGAGGCAAGGGCCAAATCCTAGGTCATAGGTTGTCATGCTCTTTCTTTCTTTTTTCTTCTTTATTTTGGTTGCTCAGCATGTGAGACTCCTCCTTCTTGTGTTTGGGGAGTGCCCCACTTTAGCAGTGTTGTTCGGAGGTTGGCTGGCTTCCCATTCTAGAAACTCAGCTCCAGGTGGCTAGGTGTATTCACAGCCAATCAAAAGCACCCACCCCGTTTTTGGATCTGGAGCTAGAAGCAGAGTAGTGAAGAATTTTCTTCGTGTCTTGGCAGGTATGGCTGTGACTCCAGCAGTGCTTTCCAGGGTGTTGGCTGTGCCAGCTGTGGCATCCATTTCCTCAGCTTGGCCCTCAGCCTTCTGGGCAGCTCACATCCTTTTATTAATTTCTTTGTTGCCTGACGGGCTGGCGTCAATTTCTTCCACGAGGCAATACTTCTTAATAAATTTCTTTGCTCTTTAAATCAGCCAGAAACAATTTCCGTTGTTGGTAACTAAGAAACCTGATAACTAAGCACACTGTGGTAACTAAGAACTTTGTGCCTTGATGGCCATGCTAAATGTTTTGACCTTTACCATAGAAATAAAGGGAAACTATTTAAAGCTTTTAAGCAGCAGGAATGAATGGGGTCAGTGACAGATCAAGTTTGCATTTTGGAAAAATCTTTCAGACTGCACTGAAGAGATTAAATGTAGGGAAACCAAAAAATAGGTGATGTTTAGTTTAGGCCAAAAGGGCGATTGCAGTGGAGACAGAGAGAAGTACATGGACATGAGGATTGTTTAGCAAGTGAGCTTCTGTGACTGAATGTGGGGAAGGTTAAGGAAAACAGAGACATTAAAGGTGGTCCTCAGTTTTCTGCTTCCTGAACCAGTGTTACTTCCACAGATTCAACTATTTTGTTTAAAGCCTTGATCCCTACCAAGGGCTTAATGTCTGGTCAAAATTATTTTTTCATCTTTCTATGCTTTATATATATGCATAAACTTGTTGGAGTTGGATAATGAGTTGCACATAAATTGTCTTCAGATCCAGACTCTGAATTTAGACCGTGTTTCAGTGCTTGGCTATCACCAATGAGGAGAAACACAGTTGGTCTCTGAGTCACACTGTTAAGTAGTATTCAGTACTGAGGATTCATCATCTGCAGCACTCACATCAACATATCCTTGGGCTGTTATGAGTAGGAGGAAAACCTTTTTAGAGAAGCCAGAATTAGGCTGCCATCTGTTGTGCATGGGCTCTGCTTCTTACACATAACTGGTGAATAAAACATTGAACAGGTGGTAGCTAGAAAGTGATATGCAGCGTCTCCATTCATGAGAAAACTCTAAATTTTGTTTTCTGTTTAGGGACATTGCTTAAATGCCCTTCTGGGCTTGTTGGTACATCCTTGGTTGAATGAATTTTTGCCTAAAGTCCACTAGCATCAGCACTTATACTGTGACCTGACATCTGGAAATTGAGAAACTAGTGTTTCTTACTGGTGTTCACAGCCTCCTCAATGGGGATCAAGCCATGTTTAATACCTCTTCTAAACTTGACTTATTTACAACCTTCCCCACCAAAATAATAAAATTTCTATTTATTGTGCAGTTATTTTATATCAATTTCTCTGTCAACCACTAATAAATATATATTTATACACTCCCCCCAACACCATGTATTTATTTAATTTTCACCTTAACCATGTTAAATAGGTATTGTGGACTCCACTTTACACTTAAGGGAACTGAGGTCCACATTTAGAACTCCTAATCAACCCAGATATGTGTTACTGGACCCATGCCAAATCACTGTGCCACAAAATCGTCTGACTCATAATTTGTTCCTCCCCTTAATTCTGTGTTCCCTCAACTGGTATCAATCCAGAATGTATTATACAGTTTTGGAATTGAACACATCATGTTATGTGTTCTCATAGATGTAAACGCATAGATAAATAAGTTCATGAATAAGTAGAGTGAAGATTTAAAGAAGTAGTTAAAAGGATTGAAAATTTAGCTGGTTAAAAGAAGCCATCAGAATCTCTCATCAGTCCAGGAAAGTTGATCTAACACTTTTCAATGGATTCTTCCATATGAGTCCTATAAATTAGGATGAGAAATAGGATCAAAAGCTTTTTACTTTTTTATTAAGTAAATTCTACCTGCAACATGGGGGTCAGACTCATAGCCCTGAGATCAAGAGTCGTGTGCTGTATTGACTGAGGCAGCCAGGTGCCCCTGGGATCAGAAGCTTTTTAAAACATCAGATAAGCTCCACTACAATAAAGGGAAAATAATGGATCTTGAGTCAAAAGATAGGGTTTGAATCCCAGCTTTGAATCCTAGATTTATTACCAGTTGTGTGAACTCAGGCAAATCAGTTGACATCTCAGAGCCTCTGTCTCCTTATATGGTAGCACCGTCATTATGTAACATTTATAAGTATCAAATGAACATTTATCAACTATAAAGCATTATACAAATACAGATATTATTAACTTATTTGAGGCCCTGAATTTTGAATATTTTGAAAGTCAAGTCTAGGGCAAATGATGTCTGTGTTCCTAGAAGCAGAGCAATGTTACAAACAGCAATACCAACCATCATGGCAATTTTAGATTTTTCTCAGTCTTCACATTTTATTTTCTTCTTAAGACAGCACTGTGAGGTATTGCAATTGTATAAAATTTACAGAACAAGAAGCTGAAATAAGTTCTCCAGTGTCAGAGAGAAAAACAAGAAATAAAATCAGGATTTAATTCTATCTTGCATTGTTCATTTCCCCTCTTTAGAATAGCTTTGCTTAAGACCATTTATGGAAAAAAAAGCATCTGTGGTTAAATTTAGCAGATAATGTTGAAAGATGAGACTAGGAGAATATCTTTAGAGAGAGAGCCTACTTAATATGAATTGTTACCTGCTAGTAAAAAAATTGGGTTTCAGGTATTCCTAGAACTCAGTCTAGCAAATTATTCATTACTAAGGGGGAAAATCTGTGATAACTACACCTAAAATTTTTTTAAAGCATCTCAACTTTGAATTTATATCTGAAAGTGATTTTTTTTTAATTTTTTTTTTAACATTTTTTATTTTTTATTTTTGAGACAGGGAGAGACAGATCATGAACAGGGGAGGGTCAGAGAGAGGGAGACACAGAATCTGAAACAGGCTCCAGGCTCTGAGCTGTCAGCACAGAGCCTGACGCAGGGCTCGAACTCACAGACCGTGAGATCATGACCTGAGCCGAAGTCGGCCGCCCAACCGACTGAGCCACCCAGGCACCCCTGAAAGTGATTTTTTAAGGTGATTTACTTTTGGGGGTACCTGGGTGGCTCAATCAGTTGGGTGTCTGACTCTTGGTTTTGGCTCAGGTCATGATCTCACAGTTCATGTGTTCTAGCCCCACATAGGGCTCTGCGGTAATAGCACAGCGCAGAGCCTGCTTGGGATTCTCTCTCTTCTCTCTTTGCCCTTCCCCCCATGCTCTCTTTCTCTCTCTCTCAGAATGAATAAATAAACTTTAAACAAAGTTATTAAAAAAATAAAGTGATTTTTTTTATGCAAGTTGTCCCACACTTATTGATATGTCTACACGGTGGACTAGCCAGCCCTCAGAGGAAAGTAAAACTTAAAACACATAATTGACTATCTAGTGATTCTCTAAAGTTAAATATAAGTTGTTTGCCCTTTCCAAATACAGGCTGTAAGCACAAATTGTTTTATTATAAGCATAAGTGCTTTGGTTACCTTAAGCATGAAATACTTTGATCTCTATTTGTATAACCCATAGGATTTAAGCAAAACATTGAGGGAGGCGGAGCGAATGCATGTTATTTGGTGGGACATTTCATTTTGCAGGTGTTTTTTGGCTTGAAATTTGTCCAGTTGAATGTGTTTTGGATAAGCTGGCATAGCTTATTCTTATACTGTGACTGATATTTCTATGTGGAGAGATATTGATTTCTTTAATATTTGGGCTTTTCTCTGCTTCTTTGGTCTTTTCATTCCAAGAGAGGAGGGATGACATTGTTTTGTTGAATTTGAGAGAGGCATTGGGCTTGCATAGTCTTATCCATTGTAGTAGACACTATTTGGTATGCCTTCCTAGCTTACAAAGAACCCCTTGAATACTTCCTTGCTCCCAAGGATGGGTTGCAAGGCAGCAGGATACCCACCTCTGGCCACAGGCCACAGGTGGAGGGAAGGGTACTTTGGGCCATTAAGATTTTTCTTTCTAGGAATTTGAATAAAGAAAAAGAGTCAGTCTGGCCCTGATACATATGTATTTAGGAGTTTGGACATGGCTGTTGTTTTCCTTCCATGTGGATCAAGAAGAGAAGGCTATTCTGTAGGAAGAGGAGGATAAAATAGGTCCAGAGAGAACCACCTGCATTCTGATGGCTCTTCGTTTCTTATTTCTGGTTCTTTTCTGGAGCCTGGTTGAATTCGTGACGTTAGATTCTATGAGATGTCTGTGTCCTTATAATAAGTCTTTCCTTTTTGTTTTTGGTAAAGGTAGCACTAGTTCTTTTCTGTTGCATTGTGCTCAAAGTATCCTAAATGACATGTTATTTAGTTATTGCTAATAAAATAGTCTTACACAGGCCATTTGAGAAAGAGGCTGCTGTACATGTATTTATTGATACAGGCATTTTAGGTGGTGTAATGAAATTTTATTCTATTCTATTTTATTTTTTCAATGTGAAATTTTATTTTAAATATCCTTGTTTGGTTTAATTGATAAAATATTATTTATAATATGTAAAGAAAGCACAAAGTATAGCCATGTAGACAGGGCGTATTTAAGCAAGACTGGCCTGTTTTAGTAAGAATATATTTCTAATGAAAGAGTGTTTTGTTATTGTTTTGTTTTGTGGAAGAAAACAGTTGAATTGGTGAAAACAATTAACCAAGTATTGATCTATGGCACATACTGGAGATCAGGTGTAGTCTTTTAAACCTTGACAGGAATATCTATGAAATGCTTAAAAGAAGCAAAATGAGGAAATTAATATGGTATTTAATGGTGGTTTTTATTATTAGCTAAGGAATTATGCAAAATGACAATTTTTAATAAGCCATAGTGTAATTTATTTTGTTATAAACAAATAGGTGACTTTTTGTCTCTTTGTTAATTAACATGAGTTGTATTTGTGTAAGGAGTATAGGGATTGCCAAGATTTCTCTGTGCCAGAGTCACATGGAGTTTCAGAAACTGGAAATCAGCTAAATTCTGCTTGGGTATTTCATTTTGCTGTGTTTGTTGCCAAACTATAGATTCCTTGATAGTAAATGATCAGCATCAAAATATGCCCATTGACAGTAATGAGAGGGATGAAGTTTATTTATAACCAAAGCAGCACATATTGTGATTCAGTTTTATCATTTTATCATATATGAGGTTAATTAGCCTGACGTTCCCTACCTTCCCCTTTCCCAAGAACTTGTATAAACATCTCCCACTGCCTAAATAAAGCAAAATTTGGGATAAATGGAAAGATTCATGTGTTGCACACTAACGGTGACTAGTTGATGAACATGCATGTAGGCCACTAAGGTTTTGGGGTTTCTTTGTTTGTTTTTAATGTTTATTTTTGAGACAGAGTGAGAGACAGAGTGTGAACAGGGGAGGGGCAGGGAGAGAGGGAGACACAGAACTTGAAGTGGGCTCCAGGCTCTGTGCTGTCAGCACAGAGCCCAACACAGGGCTCAAACTCACAAACTGTGAGATCATGACCTGAGCCGAAGTCAGATGCTTAACTGACCGAGCCACCCAGATGCTCCCACTTGAATCAAGCTATGTGACTGGCATAATTGTAGTTACCATGTTATGTGTTTCAAAAACTGATCACTAAAATATGCAGATTTTAATAAAAGATAGGAATTGTGCTAGGAATAATTTAGAATACGTATGGGGATAAGTTAAAGGTCAAGATGTTTTACTTCTTAATAAAACACACATTTAGAACCTGCAAGTGTTCCGTCATAATCAGCAAAATGTCTTGTGATGAGGATTCTGAAATACTAATATGAGTTAAATCATTACAAAGATTTATATTGAAGTCAAATGTAAGTTAAGTGGTTTCATGAGAATGAACCTTACATTGAATCAGAGTACACTAGCTTCTGCTCTTCTTCATTATATATTTTGCTTCTATAAGCCACCATCTTTCTCCACTTAGTTCTTTTATGTATTCTCAGGGCCAATGTGATTTTAACATATACTGTTCCAGAATTGGTGAAGACTTCACGAGGTAAGCCCTCTGTGTTCTAGAGAAACCCCTTTTTTAAAAACTCTAGTTACTTTACAAACTATACTCTAATTTTAAGTGATATCTAAGTGAAAATAAAATATCATGTTACTTTCAAAATCTATTCTTTGCTTGGCAAATCCAACATGCCTTTATGATAAAAACACTCAATAAACTAGGACAGGAAGGGAATTTTCTCATCCTAATAAAAGGCATCTACCAAACCCCACAGCTAATATCATACTTAATCGGTGAAAAACTGAAAGCTTTACCTTAAAATTAGAAACAAAACAAGGGTGTTTGCTCTCACTACTTTTATTCAACGTTGTCCTGGAGGCTCAAGCCAGGATAAGTAGGCAAGAAAAAGAAATGAGAAGCATCCAGATTGGAAAGGAAGAAGTTAGAAATCTCAATTTACAGATGATAAAACATTGTATGTAGAAAAATCCAAAGGAATCTATTAAAAAACTATTAAATCTATTAAGTCTATTTTAGTTCAGCAAGTTTGCAGGATATAATATCAATACACAAAAATCAAGTACATTTCTATGCACTAGCAATTAAGAATCTAAAAATGAAATTAAGAAAGCAGTTCAACTTAAAATAGAATAAAAAAGAATAAACTACTTAGGAATAAATTTAACAAAAATTGCAAACCATCAATAAATGCAAACTTATGCTCTGAAAACTACAAAACATTGTTGGAGGAAATTAAAAGAGACCTAAATAAATGGAAAGATATCCCATGTTCATGGATCAGAAGATTTAATATTGTTAAGATACATTACAAATTAATCTACAGAAATATGAGAATTGAAGCTGATTTAAAAGTTCATATGGAGGGCCACCTGGCCGGCTCAGTTGGAAGAGCATGTGACTCTTGATCTTGGGGTAATGAGTCTGAGCCCCTTGTTGGGTGTAGAGATTACTAATAAGTAAATACATTAATTAATAAATACTTAAAAAGGAAAAGTTCATGTGGAAATTCTAGGACCCAATCAGTCTTGAAAAAGACCAAATTTGAAGGATGTGTCCTTCCTGATTTTTGGACTTAACTCTAGACAATGTGGTACTGGTAAAAAGCAACACATATGGATCAATGGAATAGAATTGAGACTTCATAGACTCTTACATTTATGGCCAATTGATTTTTGAAAACACTTCCAGAACAATTCACTGGGGGAAGAACAGTCTTTTCAACAAATGGTTCTGGGACAACTGTATGTCCACATATGAAAGAATGAAGCTGGATCCCTATATCACACCATATATAAAAACTAATTCAAAATGGATCAAAGACTTAGTTATCAAAACTAAAAGTATAAAGCTCTGATAAAAAATATAAATGTGAATATTTGTGACTTTAGAATAAGCAATGGGATTTTAAATATGACACCAAAAGCACAAGCAACAACAGAAAAAAAAACAAGTACATTGGGCTTCATAAAAAAAGAAAAGTTGCGTTTCAAAGAACACTACCAAGAAAATGAAAAGACAACCTATGGAATGGGAGAAAATTTTTGTAAATTTTTTATCTGATAAGGAACTTATATTTAGAATATGTAAAGAACTATCACAACTCAATAATAAAAAGGCAAATAACCCGATGATAAAGTGAGCAAAATATCTGAATAGCTATTTCTCCAGAGAAGAAATACAGATGGCCAATAAATACATGGAAAGATGTTCAATGTTATTAGTCTTCAGGAAAATAAAAATCAAAACTACAGTGATCACACCCAGTAGGTTGGCTACAATCAAAATGACAGACAATAGCAATAACAATTGGTGTCAATGTGGAGAAATGAGAGCCCTCATACATTGCTAGTGGGAATGTAAAATGGTGCAACTCTTCTGGAAACAGTCTGACAGTTTCTCAAAAAGTTAAATAAAGAGTTACCATATGACTCAGCAATTCTAATCCTAGATATATACACAAAAGAAATGAAAACATATGTCCATATAAAACTTGTATATGAATGTTCATAGCAGTATTATAGTAATCCCATAATAACCCCAAAATGGAAATAATCCAAATGTGTATCAACTAATGAATGTATAAATAAAATATAATATAGGCATCCATGAAATATTATTGAGCAATGAAAGGAATGCAGTATTGACATGTGCATCAACATAGACAAATCTTGAAAACATAATGAATGAGGAAAGAAGCCACTAGAAGCGAACTAGAGGCCACATGTTGTATGATTCTATTTATATGAAATGTCAAGAATGGGTAAAGCTATTGATATAAAAGCTATATTAGTGGTTGCTTAGGACTGGGGAAGGAAGAGGTAAATGGAAAGTGAGTGCTAAGGTGTATGGAGTTCCTTTAAAGGGTGTTGAACATGTTCTAAAATTGATTATGGTGATGGTTGCATAGTTCTGTGAATATACTAAAAATTATTTAATTGTACACTTTAAATGGGTGAATTAGGGTCACCTGGGTGGCTCAGTCATTTAAGTGTCTGACTCTTGATTTCAGCTCAGGTCATGATCTCAAGGTCATGAGATCAAGCCCTGCTGCAGGCTCCCCACTGGGCATGGAGACTGCTTAAGATCCTCTCTCTCTCTCTCTCTCTCTCTGTCCCTCCCCTGCTGTGGGCATGTGTACACACACATGCTCTCTCTCTCTCTCTCTCTCTCTCTCAAAAATAAATAAAATAAAATAAAATAAAAATAAAAATAAAATAAAATGGTGAATTGTATTATATACAAATTATATAGAGAGGGTGGAAGAGGGAAGGAGCTGTATTAGGGTTCTCCAAAGAAACAGAACCAATGACATTGGTTGATTGATTGATTGAATGTAAGGAATTGGCTCACATGATTATGGAGTCTGGAAAGTCCAAAATCTGCAGGGTGGGCCAGCAGGCTGGAGACCCAGGTGATAAGCAGAAATTGTAATCCATATCCAAAGGCTATCCATTGAATAATTCCCTCTTGCTCAGATGAGGTCAGTCTTTTGTTGTATCCAGGCCTTCAACTGTTTGGATGAGACTCACCCACATTATGGAGAGTAATCTGCTTTACACAACGTCCATCATTTTAAATCTTTATTTTTTTTTTAATCTTTATTTATTTTTGAGAGAGAGAGACAGAGTGTGAGCAGGGGAGGGACAGAGAGAGAGGGAGACATAGAATCCAAAGCAGGCTCCAGGCTTCGGCTGTCAGCACAGAGCCCTCTGTGGGGTCCAAGCTCAAGAAACACGAGATCGTGATCTGAGCCAAAGTTGGACGCCTAGCCAACTGAGCCACTGAGACGTCTCACCAGTTTAAATCTTAATTTCATCCAAAATAACTCTCACAGAAACATCCAGAATAATGTTTGACCACATATCTGGACACTGACCCAGTCAAGTTGACACAGAAAATTAACACAAAGGCCTATTGGTCCCAGAGACTGGAAAACTTTAGGAAATGGCATTGTTAGTTTATCTAAAAAGCAGTTCTAGATATAGCTTGCTGTATACAGTAAAAGTTCAGTGGGCAGTGTGTGCTTCAGACTAATTAGGCTATTAATTGAGTTAATAATGGGGGTGGTAAAAATAATTCCTAATAATAAAATGACATAGTGGGGCACCTGGGTGGCTTTGTTGGTTAAGCAGCTGACTCTTGATTCAGCTCAGGTTATGATCTTGTGGTTCGTGGGACTGAGCCCTGTGTCAGGCTCTGCACTGACAGCATGGAGCTTGCTTGGGATTCTCTCTCTCTCTCTGACCCTTCCCCACTTTTACTAGAAATAAGTAAGTAAACTAAACTAAAATAATAAAGTAAAATAAAATAAAATAAAATAAAATAAAATAAATGACATGGTATCTATTTCTAGAAGTTCCCTTTTTCCTAAACTTTTATACAACTAAGGGTTTACAATTTCATTCATGTTAACATTTCTCCTTTATATTAACATACATATTTTGTGAGTTCCTTATAGCAGATATTGTGAGTTTTGCATTTTAGAAAGTGTTTTGCTTTTAGATGCAACATTGCTTCTTAAACATTCACTAGGGCCTAGAAATGAAAATGTTCCCATCTGGAAACATACATTTAAACACAAGTTAAACTCTTATTTTTTGCATAAAAGGCTAAGCACAAAGGCTGCTTGTTTTTTATATGTAAAATATTAAACCTGGTAGGGAATTTATATAAATGTGAGGAAAGAATTCTGGAGGGAGATATACCAAAGAGATAATAATGGAGAGACGAAAAGAGAACTGGGACGGAGAAAATGGGGAAATTCAAAAGGGACTTCAAACTTATGCGTGTAATATTAAAAATTGATATGAAGAATATATGCATTTATCACTTCTATAGTTACCAATGAAAAAATAATGTATCTGATCTCATTCCCTTATTTTGCAGATTGCAGGATGGTGGCTTGGAGGAGGTCATCCTACTAGTAGTGACAGGACTAGAAGCCAGGTCTCCTGTTGCTTAGTGCCATACTCTATCCAAATCATCTACCCATGATGTGCCTAGGTGACTGTCAGTTGAGCATCCGACTCTTGGTTTGGCTCAGGTCATGATCCTGGGGTCATGGGATCCAGCTTTGTGTGAAGTTCTACATTGAGTGTGGAGCCTGCTTGGGCTTCTCTCTCCCTCTGCCCCGTTCTCTGAAAAAAAAAAAAAAATAATAATAATAATAATCTACCCAGCCAGTAATGTACTAAAAAGATCAAAACCAGAGTTTTTTTCATACATTGAATAGAGAAAATATTAACTGGTCTAGAAGCTTAGTAGTTTCTTTTATAGAAACTCAATTGTAGTCAGAAACTGCATTTTGCATTCCTCTCCATGATGAGTATGCAGTAAGCATGTATTGTTTATTTATTAAACAGAGACTTAAAAGTGAAATTTGTTGTAGTTTCTTTTTTTTTCAATATATGAAATTTATTGTCAAATTGGTTTCCATACAACACCCAGTGCTCATCCCAAAAGGTGCCCTCCTCAATACCCATCACCCACCCTCACCTCCCTCCCACCCCCCCATCAACCCTCAGTTTGTTCTCAGTTTTTAAGAGTCTCTTATGCTTTGGCTCTCTCCCACTCTAACCTCTTTTGTTTGTTTGTTTGTTTTTTTGTTTGTTTTTTTGTTGTTGTAATTTCTAAACTCACTTTATAGTAGTATCAAAATCAAACATCCCAAACCTCAAATGGTCTTTTATTTATTTTTATTTTTTAAGTCTATTTATTTTGAGAGAGACAGAGAGAGCATGAGTGGGGGAGGGGCAGAGAGACAGAGAGAAAGGGAGAATCCTAAGCAGACTCCAAGCAGGCAGTGCACAGAGCCCAGTGCAGGGTTCAAACTCATGAAACTGTGAAATCATGACCTAAGCAAAAATCAAGAGTCAGATGCTCAAACAACTGAGCCACCCAGGTGTCCCTCAAATGGTCTTTTAAAATGAAGAACCTGTCTCATGAGGACAGGCTGGGAAGTATCTAGTTCTTATTCATCTTGTTTCCCTCATCTGACATGTAACATAGAATCGAGTTCATGGTGTGTTCTAGGGAGATGGCTGTGAAGCCAATGAGTAACCATTTCACTCTTCTCATATCTTCCTTCCTCTGGACATTGTATTTGTCTCTCCAACATCCTTTTCACCTTCACCGTGCACCAGTCAGGAAACTTGGGGAATGACCCCTTCCAATAATTCCCTCTCCTTGATACAGAGAGTTTCTTGTTCAGGTAATCCAAGCCTAAGTCAATCAGTGGTTCAGGAAAGGGCAGGTGACCAATTCAGGCTAATAACTAGGGACTTCTGCTTTAAGGTGTCTCATTTTTTTGAGAGAACAATGAAGTCTGTCACGTTCCTGGATGAAGTGGAATACAGATGGGAAATTAGAACTACTACAGTCATTTGGTCACAGTGAAGGAAGCCAGAATCAAGATGATGCTAACACCACAGGGCACGGGGGTGGCTCAGTCAGTTGAGCGTCTGACTCTTGATGTCAGCTCAGGTCATGATCTCACAGTTCATGGGATCGAGCCCCATGTCACGCTCTGCACTGAGGATGTGGAGCCTGCTTGGGATTTTCTCTCTCTTTCTCTCTCTCTCTCTGCCCCTTGCCTGCTCGCACACTCTCTTAAAATAAATAATAAAAATTAAAAAAAAAAAAAAGATGATGCAAACACCATAGATGTCAGAGTAGAGAGATGGAAGGAAGGAAATCCTTGATGATAGTGTTGACACTATGTCAAATGATTCCCATGAAACTAACCTTGAAATCTGACCATGGGCTGATCCAGGTTTAGGTTTGGAATGACTTCAAAGCTTATACGATTTTGAGAGTTCCCTTTAAGAAAAAAATACAAGAGTACAAATGTAAAATTAAGTGCAAATGTGAATATTTAATTGGAATGAGACAAAAACTCACACCAAACCATGAATTTTGAAAAGCTGACACATATCCACAAATCAACAATATTTTTGTTTTATTTCCTGCTTGACATATCTTTATGGTGCTTCTTGCTCCTATTTTGGGGGAGGCATTTTCTTTGATGTCCTCTTTGTAAGACAACAGCATTCGAGAGATTTTGTAATCTTGAAGTCAATCTGTTGTTGCCTCTTCCATGATCCAAATTTGCTTTGTTTTGATAACTTAAAAAGATCTATTTAAGTTTTACAGCATTTTTGTAATGTCATACAAAGTGGACACACTTGTCAAATTTGGGAAACCCCCCACTGCATTTCATGTATGACTTATAAGATTTCAGCATACTTCAAATTATCTTGAACAATGATAGTGTTAAATCTTACATCTCAAAGTGCAAAACTCAGTACACTTTGAGTTGATCACCTGTAGTTACCAATTGTCCTCAATGTCTTCCCTGTAGTGGCAGATGATGAATTTTATGCTACCCTCACTATATCAGTGAGGGCTACTTAGAGCAGCTATATACACATGTCTTCCCTCACTTCTGTTTATTGTACTGCTATAGTTTGTGCCCTAGAAGCTCCGGAATTCTGATAAATTCTATCGCAAATGATTCCCGTCATAAAAGAAAAAAAGCCTGGTGCATTTTTAATCATACATACTGCATCATCAGTGTAAACCTGACAGGAGAGAATTTCTGTTTTGTCTTACACTTGCACACATCTGATGATCTGATCAGGTTCCCCTGTCATGACTCAACTCAGCTGATTTTACTCACTGATGTGTGTAAAACTGGCAGGCAGCTGGCAGGTTGACTGATCGCTGGATAATCTGGGATGGACTCTCTGGTGACTAGTGGTTAGCTGGTTATCAGCTGAGCCAACAGGATGGCAGCTGTGCTCACCACTATACCACCAACGCTACACTCAGCTGACGCAACAGGAAAGATTAGGCCACATGTGTCCCATCTTCCAGGAAGTTCACTTGAGCTTCTTCATAGGGTGGTTACTCTTCCAGGGTTTGTAAGAGAAAGCAAGCCCTAAGGCACAAGTACTTTTCAAGTGTCTACTTGCTTCATGGATGGGATCACAAGAGTATCAGAAACTCTTCCCAGCATTCAAACCCTGCCTTGCCCTGGCTTGAAGCTCTTCTCCAAGTCCTAACCCTGATCCAACAGGTATATCACAGTAATTAGATACAGGGATATAGCCTTAAGGGATCTCTAATGATGGAACTGAATCTGTTTTCCTTATTCCTATCTTAAGACAGAATACATAATTTGTACACATATACAATTCTTTCATAGTAAAAGTACTTTATTATTAAAATAGAATGCTTTGCCCCCAAGAATCAAGTTTTCATAATAAATTAAAAAAATTTTTTTTATTAAGTTTATTTATTTTGAGAGAGAGAGAGACAGAGTGCGAGTGGGAGGAGGGGTAGAAAGAGAAGGAGACCCAGAGTCCAAAGCACGTTCCAGGCTCTGAGCTGTCAGCGCAGAGCCTGACATGGGGCTCGAACCCACAAGCTGTGAGATCATGACCTGAGCTGAAGTCAGATGCTTAACCATCTGAGCCACCCAGGCGACTCTTTTATAAATTTTTTTAAATATTTATTTATTTTTGAGAGAGAGACAGAGACAGGGACAGAGACAGAGCTAGAGCAGGGGAGGAGCAGAGAGAGAGGGAGACACACAGTCCAAAGCAGGCTCCAGGCTCTGAGCTGTCAGCGCAGAGCCTGACATGGGGCTCGAACCCACAAGCTGTGAGATCATGACCTGAGCTGAAGTCAGATGCTTAACCATCTGAGCCACCCAGGCGACTCTTTTATAAATTTTTTTAAATATTTATTTATTTTTGAGAGAGAGACAGAGACAGGGACAGAGACAGAGCTAGAGCAGGGGAGGGGCAGAGAGAGAGGGAGACACACAGTCCGAAGCAGGCTCCAGGCTCTGAGCTGTCAGCACAGAGCCTGATGCAGGGCTCGAACTCACAGACTGCGAGATCATGACCTGAGCCTAAGTCAGACGCTCAACCGACTGAGTCACCCAGGCGCTCCCCACCAATAATCAAGTTTTAAACCTAACATTCTAAATTATCATGGCATTTCATGTCTTTAAGCTTGTTTTATGTATTTGCAGCCTGAATCTAGGTAAAATTTTCTGGTACTGACAAATTTTCAGTAATTGAGTTATAGGTTAACATTTCTTGTCTTCTAAGTAAAACCCAAGTTCATATATAAGACTGATAAGTAATCAGTGTCTTGTCAGGGAATTTACAGATGAAACCAGAGACTTGCATGCTGTTGTCAAGGCAACAGCTTCCCATGCCTTCCCAGCAACAGGATCTGTTCCTCTGATTATTGAAGCTAACACAAGTGTTGTCTGCTGCCAAAAGCCAAGGGTCAGTTTGCAAATGATGTCTCTCTTGAGGACTAATCAATAAGTTACATTACCTTCCCAGACAGAAACCACAGCAATGGTAAGCCATGGGAAGCTGACACATTATCTTCATTTTCCATTACATCTGAAGCTCTGATGACAGCACACCTATTTTTCTTTGCTCAATTATGTTTTCTTTTCTTTTTTCTTTTTTTTTTTTTTTAGCTGTTAAGATTTAAAACCCCATAGCTGATTTGGAATATTCAACTGGGACAATTCCTAGTGGGGTTTTACTTTGAAGAGAAATCAAAGTGCTAAGTTTATAGAGAACAGCCATTGGTGAACTGGTCAGTGGTAATGATTTCACAATTTCATGAGTTTGAGCCCTGCACTGGGCTCTGTGCACTGCCTGCTTGGAGCTAGGAGGATGAAAGGAAACAAACACATGTTATAGAGAATGACTTTCTACACTGGCAAATTAAGAGAGTCTGGCCTGCTGTGAAGAAGCAGGCATGAGGCTCTAGGGTCCTGCTTATAATCATAGGACCTCCACATTCACACACAAAAAGAAAGCACAATCTGGACAGAATATGCTCTCATAGCCTCCTAGATCCAGGGCAAAAACACCTTAAAAAAACAAACAAACTTGGGGCACCTGGGTGGCTCAGTCCGTTAAGCGTCCGACTTCGGCTCAGGTCATGATCTAGCGGTCCGTGGGGTCGAGCCCCACGTTGGGTTCTGTGCTGACAGCTCAGAGCCTGGAGCCTGTTTCAGATTCTGTGTCTCCCTCTTTCTCTGACCCTCCCCTGTTCATGCTCTCTCTCTGTCTCAAAAATAAATAAACGTTAAAAAAAATTAAAAAAAACAAAAACAAAAACAAAAACAAAAACAAAAACAAACAAACCTGAAACCAAATTCTACATTCTAGGTGAAAGGTGATCCTGAAAGCATAAGCCTCCTCTGCTGTGAAACTATGAGAGTGATTTCTATGCCAACATCCTTAAGAGGCTAGAGAATATTATACCCATTTAAGGACTGTCCAAGGATTAGATCCAAATCTTAGTATTCGGTTTGTTTCTGAACTTATTAATAATGTAGATTTGATTTTCCTTTAATGGGTTTGCTAAAAGTACAAGTGAAAATCACAATCATTTAAGCGAGACGTTTGATTATTCCTAACCATCTAATGATATTACTTATTAGGAAAGAACACCATGAGAATCAACAAAAATGGGCTTCAGGTTCTGGGGGCTTCCTCACACAGTTTCCTGCCTTGTGCTGCCCCTTTCCTGCCAAACATGTCCAGCCAAAGTAAGAAAGGACCTTGAAGTCTGGTGCCCAAGGAATCCCTGCCTGGGAAATTTTAAATGTAGACTGTATATCAAATGACACTATTAAATTTATGTCAATTTTCTTGGATGGTGGTAATGGTATTATGATTATGTGGGTGAATATTCTTATTTTTAGATGAGGCATGTGAACTATTTAGGGGTATAATTTTCTGATGTCTGAAACTTACTTTCAAAAACACATATATGGAAAAAAAGGAAAAAAAGGAGAGAGGCAGAGGGTGGGCAGATACAAGCAAATGCACCAAAAGTTACAATTATTTGATCTCAGTGAAGAATGTATGGGTGTTAATTGTACCATTTTTATTTTCACTTTTTGGCAGGTTTGAAATTTTTCTAAAAAAAATGTTGGGAAAAAGATATATAAAAAGAATATGTAGTCCCTGACCTCTAGTGAAGTTTCTCTAGAGGTTTCTTTGAATCACGTTTATATTTTCTGCAGAGCTGGGAGGTTGACATTCTTACACTGGGAACCTGGTGGTCTAGGCATTTGTTAGTTCATGTATTGTTTCTCTAAAAACTAGAAAGTAAGTGGGCAAAAGACTTAACTATGGGCAGGACTTCAGGTAGCAGAGGGAGAGTCTAGGATGCTGTTCCATTGGCTCACTGGTCTTACAAGTGGTTGTGGGAGGTGGAGGGTTAAGCACAAACTATTATCCAAAGAATAAACTAGAACAAGCAATCCTAAAACTTGTATGGAACCACAAAAGACCCCAGATAGCCAAAACAATCTTGAAAAAGAAAAAGAAACTGTAGGTATCATTCTTTCAGACTTCAAGTTATATTCAAAGCTGTAGTGATCAGAACAATATGGTACTTGCATAAAAATAGATAATATAGATCAATGGAACAGAATAGAAAGCCCAGAAATAAACTCATAATTATATGGTCAATTAATCTTCAATAAAGGAGGCAAGAATATGTAATGCAAAAAAGTTTTTTCAACAAATGCTGTTGGGAAAATTGGACAGCTACATGCAAAAGAATGAAACTGGACCACTTTCAGTGTATGGTTTAACCATACACAAAAATAAACTCAAAATGGATTAAGGACTTAAATGTGAGAACTGAAACCATAAAAATCCTAGAAGGGAGCACAGGCAGTAATCTCTCTGATATCAGTCATAGAAACATTTTTCTAGATATATTTCCTCAGGCAAGGGGAATAAAAGAAAAAATAAATTATTGGGACTCCATCAAAATAAAAAGCTTCTGAACCTCAAAGGAAACAACCAACAAAACTAAGAGAACTTACAGAATGGGAGAATGAATACATTTGCAAATTAGATATCCAATAAAGGGTTAGTATCCAAAATATATAAAGAATGTATATAACTCAACACACAAAAAACAAATAATTCAATGAGAAGATGGGCAGAATAAATGAACAGACATTTCTCCAAAGAAGACACCCAGACTGGATGGAAAAGATACTCAACATCACTCATGATCTGGGAAATGCAAATCAAAACTACAATGCGAAATCACCTCACACCTGTAAGAATAGCTAAAATCAAAAACTCAAGAAACAAGTGTTGGAGAGGATATGTAGAAAAAGGAACGCTTATTCACTGTTGTTGGGATACAAACTGGTGCAGTCACTGTGGAAAACAGTATGGAGTTTTGTCAAAAAATTAAAAATAGAACTACGCTATGTTCTAGTTTACCCAACAAATACATATATGCATATGTTTACCCAACAAATACAAAAACACTATTTAGAAGGGGTATATGCACTCTTATGTTTATTGCAGCATTATTTATAATAGTCAAATGATGGAAGCAGCCTAAGTGTCCATCAGTAGATAAACGGATAAAGAAAAGGCAGTATATATACACAATGGAATATTATTTAGTCATAAAGAAGAATGAAATCTTGCCATTTGTAACAACATGGATGGATCTAGAGAGTATAATGCCAAATGAAATAAGCCATCAGAGAAAGGCAAATACCATATGGTTTCACTTTTATGTGGAATTTAAGAAACAAGACAAATGAACAACAACAACAAGAAAAGAGAGCGAGACAAACCAAAACCGGACTCTTAAATACAGAGAGCTGAGCATTACCAGAGGGGGTGGGTGGGTGGGTGGGGAATGGGTAAAATATTGAGGGAGATTAGGAGTACACTTACCTAATGAGCACTGAGTAACATATGGAACTGTTGAACCACTATCTTGTACACGTGAAACTAATATAACACTGCATGTTAACTACACTGGAATTAAAAAAACAAAGAACATAAGGTGTTCAGGAGATTAATATATGTCTCTTTTCTATATTTTGTTACATCATTTATTATCATTTCGGTCTGAGAACAGATCTGTTTCCCTGGTTTCAAAGGGCAACTTTTTACACCAAAGCACAGGAAGAGCCATCCTAGGAGTTTGATGCGAGAGGCAAGCTGTGTGCAAATGTGTGCCTATGTGGGTGCATGCAGGTATGTTTGCTAGGCATTTGAAACATTTGCAGACTGCTACAGGGGAAAGAATGAAATCAGTGTTTCCTAAACTGTTTTTGGATTTTTTTTAAAAAAGAGTTTTGTAGTCAAGTAAGTTTGGAAACACTGCATATCTTATTATCTTCTTCGGATTCAAAGGACATTATTATTTAAATTTAAAATTATGAAAACTTCCACAAAAAGGAAAAAGAAGTAAGTATAAACAATTTAGCATACGATTTTGTACATTATGCTTCAGGACACCAAGTCTAAATGCAACCAGGAGAGCTATTTAAAACCATCATACATTAAGTTTTCTATCAAATTCTGTTGCTATTAAATGACAATCTAGAAACAATTGTTTTCTCAGAGGCAAATTCTGTATACACTATCGTATGTAAGGTATGGTAGGAAAGGCCAGTTATAGTCTTGAGAGCCAATGTGATTTACATATAAATCTTCAACGCAAATGAGGCATTTAAAAAGTATAATATTAATCCATGGGAAAGTCCAACTTAAGAAAACACACTTACAGGGGCGCCTGGGTGGCGCAGTCGGTTAAGCGTCCGACTTCAGCCAGGTCACGATCTCGCGGTCCGTGAGTTCGAGCCCCGCGTCCGGCTCTGGGCTGATGGCTCAGAGCCTGGAGCCTGTTTCCGATTCTGTGTCTCCCTCTCTCTCTGCCCCTCCCCCGTTCATGCTCTGTCTCTCTCTGTCCCAAAAATAAATAAACGGTGAAAAAAAAAAAAAAGAAAACACACTTACAGTCATTTCAAGACACACATATGTTTTAGAAACCAAAGTGTACTCTGGTATTTACTAATGCTATATTCCTAATCTCATTGGCATTGCCATGCTAATTTCATTCTTCAATACTTTTTGCTATTTTCTTGCACTTCACTATTGCCCCCAACTCTTCCTTAAAAGTGTTGCCTAAGACAAACGGGTAGGTAAACAGTGGATAAATGGTTGGGCGGATGGATAGGTGTCAGGATATTAGAACTGAAGTTGCAACCAGAATACCAAGATAAAATAGATGTGAAATGCCAGAGACAGATTCCCATATCTAGAATTTACAAGGGAAACTTTCCCAAGACTCTTAGATCAAGGATATAAAAAGTAGTGGGGGGAAAAAGTGGATAGATTGTGGAAATATGGGAAAACTTTTTGGAGGAGGAGATCTTTGGAGAAGACTGTGCTGTGAAACATACCCTTCCTCACCAAGTAAGGGGTGCCTGTGTTAGACTCTTAGGACAGTTATAATATGTGACCCCTACAGTTGGGAGTTGTTATGGACTGGGGTCTGACTCCTCTCCAGCAAGGTGAGAACAGACTAGCCAATTGCTTTGGTGGAGCTGGAAGATTGCTGCTAGGTTGGAACTAGGTTACACTCCTGAAATTGTCAGGGCATGGATCAGAATTGCTTGCAGGTAGAGAAAGCCAGCCTAGGCTTATCTTCCATCGTGTCCAATAAGACTATCTAGAGAAGTAGAGGGATCTCAGCTTCAAGAAGCAGGAGGCAAGCTGGATTTCTGTGGAATGAGTCACAAGATATTGTCTGCCCCTGCTACGGTGGGAGGGGGCCGTGGGAGGGTGTCTTTGAGAAGTCCATGCAAATGACTCCTCAGAGAGCCAACCTAGTAGATGTCTCCCAGCACTGGAGAGCACATAGTCTCTCTTCCTACTTCACCCTCCCTGCTCCCTTAAGATGAGATTGGCCTGGAAAATGAGGTTGGGGTGAAGGTGGAGGGAGAAACCACAGCCCCCTCTCTCACTGCGAGCTTCCAGTCTGCGAATGGGCTGAACTGGGTAGAGAGAAGAATCACTTTTATTTTTTTATCTATCTATCTATCTATCTATCTATCTATCTATCTATCCATCTACCTACCTACCTACCTATCTCTACATCCAACATGGGGCTCGAACTCAAGACCCCAAGACCAAGAGTTGCAAGCTCTCCTGACTGAGCCAGCCAGACGCTCTGAGAAGAATCACTTTTAAATCAAGTTCAGAATTTTGTTCAACATCTTGGACTGGACATTCTAATTATGAATTAAGACTGTGACTTAAAGTGACAGTCACTTAAAAGTGACAGTGAATGATCTGTTAATTAAGATTGAGCTGAAAAGTTATGGCGTCTGCCACCATTTTCATTTCAGATCAGGGGAAAGGTTGTCCCTACTTAATACATCATGAAGAGCACATGAAAGACAGAAGTTAAAGTTGTGTTTGATCACACACATCCCTGCTGCTCAGCTCCAGTGGTCACGATGTAACTTTTTATTTTGTCTGCCGTGGTGCTGTTCTGGGGTCCTGCACCCCACAAGTCATACATTCTGAGTGTTAATCAATAGTTGAGAAAGTAAGATATATTGATTGAAAGTTAACAGAACTTCCACTCTAACAATTCTCAGATGTTTCTAAAGAATACTAGCGATGCCCTGGAATGATGCAAAAAGGGGTTGAGACTATTTGTCTTATCGCTAGAACAACTCCTTGCAACAAAGGACTGGTTCTTATTTGTCTTTACTTCCCAGTGTTTACCTCAATTGCCAGAATACGGAAAGAGCCAATACACTACTCTAAATGGTTCATGTACCTTAAGTAACATTACTAGAGTTATCACTATTTCTTAATGTAAGAATTTAACCTTACTATATCACTTTAATATGTTCCTCAAATCATAATTTTCACTGAATTGTAATTATAAAAACTTTGTACATCCCTGCATCATTGCATCATTGCTTAATATCTTTTTTTTAAAGTTTATTTATTTTTGAGAGAGACAGAGAGCACAAGCGGGGAACAGTAGAGAGCGAGGGACAGAGGATCTGAAGACAGCTCTGTGCTGAGAGCAGAGGGCCAAATGCGGGACTTGAACCCACGAACCACGAGATCATGATTGACTGTCTGAGCCACCCAGGCGCCTCACTTAATATCTTTTAATAAAGCCACAAGATGGGGAAATGTCAGGAATTCTCTTGTTGATATTCAAGCCTATTTACACTCTGCTCTTGGCTTCCTTGCTCCCTTCTCTCCTGCCACTCTTGTCCATGAAACTCTTTTGCATTCAAACTGGGCTACTTGGCATCCTGAAAACACAGTGTTTCCTCCCTTCCTGCTAATGATTTCCTCCTGCCTGGAGTGTTCTTCCTCTTCCTCTTTGCCCTTTGCCCTACCTACTTTTGCATCTTGATGGATTCCTCATAACACTATCCCACCTTCTCTACAGCATCGTCCTGGGCTAAGCCAATATGCAGGGACATTTTCTTCTGACTCCTGGGGATATACTAGGCTACATCACTCAGGAGGCATTAACTTATTAACTTTTTGTGTGTATTTGCATGATTTGACCATTTAAATTTTGATGTTTTGAGGGTAAGGATTCTGTTTTATTTTTATTTTTTTAAGGTTTATTATTATTATTTTTTATTTTTTAATGTTTATTTTTTTTTTTGAGAGAGAGAGAGAGAGAGAGAGAGAGAGAGAGAGAGACCATGAGTGGAGGAGGGGCAGAGAGAGAGGGAGAAACAGAATCTGAAACAGTCTCCAGGCTCCGAGCTGTCAGAACAGAGCACAACGCGGGGCTCGAACCCACGAGCTGTGAGATCATCACCTGAGCAAAAGTTGGACGCTCAACCAACTGAGCCACCCAGGTGCCCCAGATTTTTGTTATTATTTTAAAGTAACCTCTACACTCAATGTGAGGCTCAAACTTCCAACCCTGGGATGAAGAGTCATATGCTTTACTGACTGAGCCGGCCAGGTGCCCCAATTCTGTTTTAGACATTTTGATTTCCCTCACATGCCTTGGACAGAATAAGAACTGACATAATTTGACTGATTTAAAATTGGCAGAGGAACTGTGCTAATGTTTCTCAAAAGGCAACACCCAGAAAAGGCAGGCTGGAATGATTGAAACTATGTTATTATTATTTACCCTGATTAAAGTTCTCAAAGAAATTCAAAGGAGTACTTATTGGGTGAATAAATGAGTAAAATAAACACTGAGTATTGATTTAGTACGTATGTAATATATTGGAGAATGGGGGAAGAATGTGTATATTGGCACGGGGTGCACAGGAAGAAAACTAAATCGTCATCTTCCATAGTAATTAGGAAGCCAATATGTAATTTCTAAAACTGAAAAAAAATTAACAAGATAGCAGTATAAATATGTTATTTAGGATCATGAAGGTAAATAACAGAAGAGCTAAAAGTATACAGAAAAATGGTTACTTCTGTGGACCTTTTATCTTTTGGGAGCACATCTTGCTCTCCTGATTTTAAAAAAATACATTTCCAATTCTGGATTTCTTCATTTCTCTTTCTTTTTATATCTTTAGGATGTGTCCAGCTGGGTAAACAACTTACAGCTTAATTGCCTAAAAGCTGAGTTCATCTCTCTCCCTCCCATCATACCGATAGGTTTCTACAACTTCTATATCCCCCTCAAGGGCATCATTTGTTCCCCTTCCTCTTCTTTCTCTAGTCATTCAACAAATATTTATTGAATGCCTACTATATTTCAGCCATTGTGCTAGATACTGGATAAGTAAGTAATAGGTAAGTAAGCCCTCACAGTTGAGATGATCCTTCTCCAATGTTCCTTCGGTCTGCCTGCTTTGTTTTGTTTTAGTTTTTGTGGTCCATTCCCTAAAACAGATGACAGCCATTGGTTCACCGCCCAGGGAAAACAGTTAGAATTATTCATTCTTAGGCTATGAACATAAAATCTTGGCAGTCATCTTGAGGTCAGGCCAGAGAATATGGCCCTGTCAGCAAACATCAGTCAACACTGTTGGGAAACAATGTGAAGTATATGCTCAATTGCTGATGGTGGGTCAGGTGCAACATGCTGTAAACAACATTTGTATATTTCATTTTTTCATGCAACATTTTTTTTGGTAGTATCTACTGTTTCTAGGAACTGTGAAAGTAACATAGTACGTTGTGCTCACAAATGAATATAATACAAGACCATTGCAATTTTTTATACATTTCAGCCACATGTATTTGTGTGTCTAAGGCAAATAAGTGAACATAATGTGATGAATGTTCTAATAAAGGTATGAAAGAGGGCACCTGGGTTGTTCAGTTGGTTAAGCATTCAACTCTTGATTTTTCGCTCTGGTCATGATCTCATTGTTTGTGGGATCAAGTTCCACATTGGGCTCTGTGCTGATGGTGCAGAGCCTGCTTGGGATTCTCTCTCTCTGCCCCTCCCCCACTCACTCATGTGCTCTCTCAAAATAAATAAATAAACTTTAAATAAGTAAGTAAACAAGTAAATAAGTAAAGGTACGGAAGAATTGCAATGTGACCACTGGGAGAGAAGCACCCAATCCTACCTTTCAGGAAGAGTCATGGATGGAGTGAAATAAATCCCAGAAGAAAAGTGGAGTCTGACAAGAGGAAAAAGTGTACAGAGGTAAGGGTCTGAAGGGGTTCTGTCACCTTTGGGCAGCTACAAGTAACAAGTAGGTGTGGGAGAGGATGGAGGGGGAATGAATGGAGGAGTAGGAAGGGGCCAAGTTGTAAAGGGCCTAAACATGAAAAGAGTTTTAAGTAGCAAAATGGCATATCTTTTAGAAAGATGTGGTGTGATGTGGGTGGGAGGCTATGGGGGAGACTGGAGAAAGGAAGAGCAGTTGAGAGGTTTTTGTAATAGTCCAGGTGACAAATGATGAGTCCTTGAATGAGGATAGTGACCATGGGGAGGGAGAAAGAGAATGGCTTTAAAAGCTGTGTAGGGGGGCGCCTGGGTGGCGCAGTCGGTTAAGCGTCCGACTTCAGCCAGGTCACGATCTCGCGGTCCGTGAGTTCGAGCCCCGCGTCGGGCTCTGGGCTGATGGCTCAGAGCCTGGAGCCTGTTTCCGATTCTGTGTCTCCCTCTCTCTCTGCCCCTCCCCCGTTCATACTCTGTCTCTCTCTGTCCCAAAAATAAATAAACGTTGAAAAAAAAAAAGCTGTGTAGGAGATAGAATTTACAGAACTTGGTAGATAGATAGGGTGAGGGAGGTGGAGGTTATGGACCAGGTTTTCCAACACAGGGGCTGGATGGACAAAAGAAGAGGAACAGGTTTAGTGGGTGATAGAAAAATCAATTTAGTTTTGAAGATGTTGAATTTACGGTCCTAGGGGACAATGGATTAGACATGTCTCATAGGCACTTCTCAGTATGTGAGATGTGTGAAAGGGAAGAATAGAGAAGGAAACCACATAGGGTAGGAAAGGAATAAGGAAGGAATAATGGGCACCAGGAGAGAATGAGATATCAGCTTTATGGAGGACAGAGAAGAATACATTGGACACCTGGCTCATCAGGGCATCCCTCCTTTCTCACCTGCCCAGTTTTGATGGTAAGTAGTCAGTGTAGCCAACCTAAACTGAGTAGACCTGGCTCCTTAGACTCAGACCCCTCAGGGATGAAGATCAAGGATTCTCGCCACCACTCCAGCTAAGCCACTTAGACCAGCACAAGTGCTAGCTGAGAGCAAGGGGAATCTGGAATTGGCAGTAGAAATGGTGTGTCTCAGATATGATTTTGAGAGCACTTGCAGAAGAGGCAAGGGATGTAATCCAACTCACCAACATTCTCCAAACAAAGGAACCAACCATAAATCTGAGGGAGATAATTGAAAATAGAGTGAGTTTACTCTAAGAAAGTGGATCAGAGCACTGTAGGGGTGAGCTGTGGTGGACACCATGCTGCTCTGCTCACATCCCCACCCACCTCAGGACCAAGCTGCTCATTCTCCAGTGGCTGGAAGTATTGATTGCTGACAACTTTCCTGCCCCAGAGCTCCTGAAATGGGCAGAGGCTTCTGTTGCAGCGGCACAGCAGGTTACCTCCCTCCCCACCTCTCCCCGCAATCTTGCCACTTTCACTCCTCCTGGGTTGTCACCAAAGCATTCTGCGCACAAGTCTGACTCAGTGTCTGTGTCCTGGGGAACCTAACCTGAGACGTTAGGGCAATGCAAACGAGCAAAATCCTCCCTTTTCATAGGAGAAAGTCAACAAATAATATCTAAAGGTGGTAAGATCAATGTATAAAGGTGTAAGCATAATGTCTAGAGTTAACACTTAGAGCCACTAGAAGAATTAAAAATAGAAATGCTGGAAAAAAATTGTCCTTTAAAATCCCTGGGGATTGATTAGGTGGGAGGCTTGCTTTTCCTGTTAAGGTTTTCTAAACTACCTAATTTCATATCACATGCAAAGAGTACTTTGATTCAAATCTAATTTTAACATAAAAAAGGAACTTTAGAAGCAACTAATTATGGAGAGGCAGTGGAGTGAGGTCAAGAAGTAATGTTTGCATACAGAGGATGTGGTCTGGAATTTGAACTCTTTGTGTCTGACTAATCTGGGTTAGGTCACTTCTTGAGAGCCTTAGTTTTCTCATCTGATAAGTGGGAATAATAATGATCTTGAAATAAAAACTACTCAAGATCATCATGAGGTGTGAATAAAATAATGAAAGTGAAAATGCTTCGTAAAGCCATAAAAGGCTCTATGATACAGGGGAATGAAATACCTGTGACTAGCCATGTACAAGAGAACACAAAAGAGCAGTTAATTCTGACAGTGGATGAAAGACCTCATGAAGGTTGATCTCTTGAAATTGGCCTGAAGAATAAGAGAGGATTTTGAGGGGCACCTGGGTGGCTCAGTTGGCTAAGCATTAGACTCCTGATTTCAGCTCAGGTCATGATCTCACAGTTCACTAGATGGAGCTCTGTGGGTCAGGCTCTGTGCTGACATCATGGAGTCTGTCTGGGATTCTCTCTCTGCCAAAATAAATAAATAAACATTAAAAAAAGAAGATTTTGTTAGGTAGAGAAGGAGCAGTGAGGAGCAGGAGGATTTTATTTCATTTTTAAAGAAATCTTCAATTCTTTTTATCAGGCTAAACCATGGACATAATTAAAAGTCAACAATTCAGAAGGGTTTGTAATCTCCATCAACTCCTTCAAGTCTTTGTTCAAATGTTATATTTTTAAAAGATTTTTCATGTTATTTATTTATTTTGGGAGAAAGAGAGAGAGCATGAGCAGGGGAGGAGCAAAGAGAAACAGGTTCACTGTCAGTGTAGAGCCCGATGTGGGGTTCCATCTCACAAACTGTGAGACCACAACCCAAGCCTAAATCACGAGCCGGTCACTCAGTGGACTGAGCAACCCAGGACCCCCCCAAATGTTAAATTTTTCAAAGAGCCCTTTCCTGACCATGTTATTTAAAACTGTAAACTTGGCCTTACTCTTTATCTCTCTTACCCTATTTTACTCTTTCCTCATAGCACTTATCCACTTGTAACATATTAAAACTTAATTATTCTGTCTGCAGGGTTTTTTTTTTTTTTTTAGTAATCTCTACATCCAATGTGGGGCTCAAACTCATGACCCTGAGATCAATATTTGCATACTCCTTGGATTGAGCCAGCCAGGTGTCCCCTGTATGTAATTTTTGTTTGTTTCTTCTTCCTTCTCACAGGAATCTGAGCTTTAGTAGGACAGGAATTTTGATATGTTCTTTTCCTCTCCCAAAAGTGCCTAAATGGTGCTTCAAACATTGCAGGGATTCAATGAATATTTATTGAATAGATCAAAAACATAAAACAATCTTGCTTGCTCCATTGCTCCCCAAATCCTATCATACTCCTCAAAGACACCTGCTTTTAAGATATAAATAAATAAATAAATAAATAAATAAATAAATAAAGCAGCCTGTTATTTTGGAAAATTTCAAACATACATACATACATACATACAAGCAGAGAGAATGGTACAGTGAACCCCATGACTCCAGCTTCCACAATTATCAATGTTTGGCCAGTCTTATTTCTCTATCCTATATTTTGGGGGGTATGGGGGATTGGCACTGGAGTATTTTAAAAGCAAAGCCAAGGTATCATGTTATTTTATGTAGAAATACTTCATGATGCTTCTAACTACAGAGGTATTTTAAAATATAACCTCTATGCCATTATTATACCTAAAAATATTATTGATTTTTTATACCATCATCTTATACCCAGTTCATAATCAAAAGTTTCTTAATTGTTTCAAAATCATTCTAATAAGGATCTCAAATGTGAGCTCCACATAGAATTTGATTGTTTTGTCTCCTAAATTTCATTTATTCTGTAGCTCATTTCTTCCCCCATGCCATCGATTTGTTAGAGAATCTAGGTCAGTCATCTTGCAGAATGTCCCATATTCTGGATTTGATTGATTGCTTCCTTGTGGTGTCCTTTACCTTGGTCTCTGGAGGTAACTACTTTTAGTAGTTTCTGTTTTTAGTTCTTTTCGTGATTACCTTGATGTCTCAGAATGAGCATTTCTTGATTTAGATATCATGATGTGTGCAAATTTAGCTCACTTGCCCTGCCTCTCTCCGCCGCTGCCTCTCTTCTTCCGACATAATTTTGTCACGAATCTTGGTTTCTTTCACCTCTTTAATTTCCGACAACATTCTTGAACCTCTATCTACCATTCCATCAACTAGAAGACCATCTCTCATTAAGGATGTTCTTGCTTGGATGGTACCTTTCACCTGTTCTTCTTCCCTTTTACTTCCCAAACTCTGTTGGCAGCAAATCTAGTTTTTTGGTTTTTTTAAAAAAATTTTTATGTTTACTTATTTTTGAGAGAGATAGAGCATAAGAAGGGGATGAGCAGAGAGAGAGGGAGACAAAGAATTCGAAGCAGGCTCCAAGCTCTGAGCTGCCAGCACAGGGCCTGATGCGGGGCTCAAACCCGTAGAGTGCAAGGTCATGACCTGAGTCAAAGTTGGACACTTAACTGAGTCACCCAGGTGCCCTGGCAGCAAATCTAGCTATAAATTTTTTGGGTGGCTAACACATTCTTTTCTGTAATCACAATTTTGTCTTCTGTGATTTGTCTATGAGTTTATTCTAAAAGTGTAAAGAACAAATGCCCATTTACATTACTGTGTCTTCTCAGGTTTAATTCACTGCAGAGCCAAAATATACCTTTTGATTTCCTCTTTATATGGTCAGTGTTAGAACCAGTGTACCAAAGAATGTCCTGCAGTGTCACATTAAAATAGATTTTCCTTTTTTACCCTCCACCAATTGCACAAAATCATGCCACATTTTAATTTGTGTTATATTTGGTGTGCATGCCAAGAATGATATTTGAAACTGTGGTTTGGATTGATCATTCCATCATCAGACTATTTGTAAGGGACAACAATATATATTTGTAAGGGACAATAATACAGGAAAGTACCTAGTTTTTTCCAAATAAATAAACAAACAAATAATTAACCCCTTGTGAATGAGAAATGGGTATGGAACAGTCAACTCAAACCACATAATGTAATGTCAAGAATACCGTGCCAGGAAGTTTGGACTTTGTAGGTCCTAGGAGGCTCTTGAAAGTTTTCAAAGAGTGCAAGCTACTTGGGTTTAAGCCTTCTTGGAATCAAGTGTCCAAAGAAGGCAACCCCCCCAAGGGCAAGGGAATTTCAAAGTACCACTGGTCACTTTAATAGCATTCCCCGTATCAGGGAGCTTTGTGGTGAGAGGGCCTCACAGGACATCCAAAGAACTCACAAGTGACTCCATGAGAGGGTCAGCATTTGAACCTCTGAAGCCTATCCTGAATTCTTGATAAGAAGCCCTGATCAGCATCATCATTCTCTAAGACTGTGTAAGAATTATTTATTTAAATTTAAAAACTGATGGATATTTGAGTAGATTCCAATTCCAATTTTTTACTGTAACAACTTGCAGTGACAATTGTTTTATTTATATCTTTGAATCCCTGCCCAATTTTTTCCTTGGGAGAAATTTATAATTGCATAACTGCTGGGTAATGCATGTGTAATTCTTTATTTCTTTTTAAATTATGCTCCTTACTTCTTTTTTTTTTTCTTTTTTTTTTAACGTTTATTTATTTTTGAGACAGAGAGAGACAGAGCGTGAACGGGGGAGGGGCAGAGAGAGAGGGAGACACAGAATCTGAAGCAGGCTCCAGGCTCTGAGCCATCAGCCCAGAGCCCGATGCGGGGCTCGAACCTAAGGACCGCGAGATCGTGACCTGAGTTGAAGTCGGACGCTCAACCGACTGAGCCACCCAGACACCCCTATGCTCCTTACTTCTTATAGCAGTTTTAGGACAACAGAAGAATTAAGCAGAGGGGTGCCTGGGTGGCTCAATTAGTTAATTGTCCCACTCTGGATTTTGGCTCAGGTCGTGATCTCATGGTTGGTGAGTTTGAGCCCCACGTCAGGTTTGTGCTGACAGCTCGGAGCCTGGAGCCTGCTTCGGATTCTGTGTGTGTGTGTGTGTGTGTGTGTGTGTGTGTGTGTGTGTCTTTCCCTTCCCTGCTCTCGCTCTCTCTCTCAAATATAAATAAATATTAGAAAAACTTAAAGGTTGCCGTAGACAAGTATACTGTAAACCACAATGCCTGTCTAGTACATAGCAGGAATTCAATCAGCTTTAACTGAATGAATTTTCTTGTAAGTTTTGTTTTTCCTGTAACATCCATATCTAATAGTCAAGATACTTTCATATTTAAGTGATATATTGAGTAAAGAGCCCCCAAAACACGTACTGCTTATCATTTAGGGGTTTAGCATGCTCCTAAAATTATTTTGGAAGTGTGACACTGAAATGAGAGAACTTAGCTGGTATTAACATTCCTGAAGGACTGAATAGCATATCCACATGACCTGCCTTGCCTTGGACAGATGGTAGGTGGCAGCAACACACCAGAAATCATAGTTCACTTAAACAATTCGGGCTCTGAAAGGGTTCTTTTAAATTTATTATTTCACTAATTTTCTTTCAAAATAAGCAAGTAGACAATAAAAATAAATAAGTATGCTGCAACTAATTTATAGAATATAATATAGGTTGCCTAAACCTTTGTGCTATTATATCTCAATAGCAAGTTATATTTCAACACTCCAGGCTTAGTTTTATTACCATTCCTGGCTAGTTTCTTCTTATAATTTTTGTTTCTTCTCTTTGTAAGCACTAAAAATTTTAATGCTGCTTTATTGACAGGAGGGGGGGTGGCATATTTGAACTTACATTATGCTTAAACTTTGATCTACTCCTATTGTGAAGATTTTGTCCCCAGGCATTGCATTGGTCATGGTTCAATTACAGAAAAAATAATTCATTATAGACAGTTTAAACAGAAATGGATTTAACATTGGGCATTAAATGGCTTATGAAGTTGCTGAGGGGCCTAAAGAAAGAGTCTCTGGGCCAGTTGTTCTCAGCCTTAGCTTTGTACCCCAAGCATCTGGATTGCTTTTGAGAATATAGATTCTGGAATCCACTGCAGACATACTGAATCAAAACCTTTGGACATGTGTATGTGTATAATTAGTAAGCTCCCCTGGAGATTCTAATGTGCAGACAGGATTGAAAACCAGTTTGAGGCTGACATTTCAGGATTGACTCTCACTGCAGCACTGGGCCACCAAGGGAGTTACTAAGTAGATTCTTCTGCAGTCAGGAAATGTGCTGAATTGAGAAGCTGCTGGCTTTAGAACTATCTCCCCTGCCACTATCAGGAAGCTGGTACAGTCAGGAAACTGCCACATCCAGGGAACTGTGACTCTAGAACCTGCCACACTTGCTATGATATTAACTAGTGAAATGAACGTCCTGCTCCCTGCTTGCCTCCTGGTGTCCAAGAAGCTGCAGTTATGTGACAATGCCACAGAAAAACTAAAATTCCTCTATGATTGTGCTCATCACAGAACCAGCAGCAGATGGCCTCTGCCTCTCATTCATGCCCTTGCTCCGCATCTAGCATTGTACTTGTGATGGTTGATCCTCTAGCATGTAAGGAATCCCAATTCCAAGAATGTCTATGGGATGGATGTAACTTTAAACTTTCCAGCTCTACAAAACAGGAAAGCAACCTAGAAAGAGATTGGAATGGATGTTGTATACCAACTCAGTTGTCCACCAAGGCATCATGAAATAGATTTGTTTTATTTTTTTCAATATTTTTTTTCAAGTTTATTTATTTATTTTGAGAGAGTGAGAGTGGTGGGGGGGGGGGGAGCAGAGAGAATCGCAAGCAGGCTCTGCACTGTCAGTGCAGAGCAGGGTGAGGGGCCCGAACCCATGAACCTTGAGACCATGACCTGAGCCAAAACCAAGAGTTGGACGCTTAACCAACTGAGCCACCCAGGCACCCAAAATAGGCATGTTTTATTTATTCATTAAAAAAATTTTTTTAAATGTTTTTTTTTATTTTTGAAGGAGAGAGAGAGAGAGAGAGAGAGAGAGAGAGAGAGAGAGAGACAGAGCATGAGCAGGGGAGGAGTAGAGATAGAGGGAGACACAGAATCAGAAGCAAGCTCTAGGCTGTAAGCTGTCAGCACAGAGCCTGATGCGGGGCTCGAACCCACAACCTGTGAGATCATGACCTGAGCCGAAGCCAGACACTCAGTCAACTGAGCCACCCAGGCGCCCCATTAGATAGGTTTTAAAGACAGGAGAACCCTTGATATCACTAGTCCAGATCTGAGGGTAAATGTGATTTTATACCTTTCAGGCAATAAGCACACATGCATGCATGTGTGTATGTGTATGTGTATGTGTGTGCACACTAAGGAGGAATTAGAAAGAATGTCCCCAGATAGGCTCCTTGCTTTCATAGGAAAAGCAAATCTGAGACTGCCTGAAGTCTGTGGTTGAGAAGTATTAGGAAGGGAAGGGCCTGGGCTGCCTACTTTTTTTCTGAGCTAGTGTTCGTCCGCTTTTTCCCCTTCCTGATCTTGGTGCTATAGCTAAGACTCAGAGCCTGGGCACACTCTGTACATAAACTGGCTTTGCCATTTGTTGCCTCTGTAATGTGTCCAAGCAGCAGTACTGGTGATTAGTTTTTCTTTATCTAATCTTAACTGTATCCTTTCTTTAGTCGAGACATACAGATGCATATTTCCTGTTTTCTAAAGCACTTGGTGCTAAGCATAATGGTATTTTTCCATACTATTTCTTCACATCTCAAACTTTCTCATGCATTTTATATATTTTCTTCTGGAAATGAACTATGTTTCTGTAACACATTCTTTTCGTTAGTTGAGGTATTATTATATTTAATTATCTGTTTGTGCTTCTTTATACTGGTTAAGACCAGCTTTAGTGCTTTGAGAGTCAACTGTTCAGTTCTATCTTAGCTTGACTTAGGAATTTACGAAAAATTTAAATCATGTACCGATTTATTGAAACTAGGGGCCCCTGAGTGGCTCAGTCGGTTGAGCTGACTGTTTTTGGCTTTTGGTTTTGGCTCAGGTCATGATCTCACAGTTCGTGGGCTTGGGATTCTCTCTCTCCTCTCTCTCTGCGCCCCCCAACCCCCCAGCTCACATATGCACACACGCTCTCCCTCAAAATAAGTCAATAAACATTAAAAAAATTAAACTAATAATTTTGTTATTCACTACAGTGAGAAATTATTTTCAAATGTTATTATGAAAATATATAACAGGATATTAAAATGGACTTTTGAAAAGTAAATTTTTAATCTTAGAACAGTTTTAGATTTATAAAACTATTACTAAAATGGTACAGAGAGTTCTCCTATACCCTATACCGAGTTTCTCTTATTATTAATATCTTATATTAAGATGGTACATTTGTCACAGTTAATGACCCAATTATTGATACCTTACTGTTTCACTAAAGTCCACACTTTATTCAGATGTCCTCAGTTTTTACCGAAAATTTTTTCTGTTCCAGAATCCCATCCTTAATACACATTACCTTTAACCATCATGTCTCCTTAGGCTCTTCTTGGTCATTTCTCAGGATTTCACTGTTTTTCATAACTTTGACAGTTTTGAAGATTATTGAGCACATATTTTGTAGAATTAAAGGGACTCTTTTAAATTTTATATTTTATTTTAAAACTTTAAGAATTTAAAACACACACAAAATTAGAGAATAGTATAATGAATCCCCATATACCCATGACTTACTTGCAATTACTATCACCAATTTACTAAGTTTATTCTCTCTAAACTGTCCTACCCCCAATCCTGGAGGATTTGAAAGCAAGTCCCAAATATCATTTCATAACACCCTAAAAGATTTCAGTATACACCTCTAATTGATAAGGCCTTTAAAAAATACACCACAATGTCATGATTATATATAACAAAGATAATCCTATAATATTTAACAGTCAACCTGTGTTTGGTCTCAAAAATGTCTTGTTGAACTTTCAAAATCACGATCCTAACAGGGTTTGTACATTGAATTCTGTTGATTTAAAAAATGGGACTTTTGTCTCAGTTTTAGCTGAGACCTGAGACTGAAAACAAAGCACTAGTTATACCCACATTTCAAGATGAGGTACTGCACTACCATGTCATGTAAAAGGGGTATTGAAAACTGGCTTTAAGATCCTTAGCCCAACACCCACCTCGGGCTCGAGACAGGATTTCTTCCAGGAAAGTTATTGGAGGCTGTGGCTTTCTCTCTTCTCCCAGGTCCCACCAAGGGAGAGAAAAACAGGTGTTTTCCTTTCACTACCTGGTGAAAGGGGTCTTTAAAGGGGTCTTTAAAAGAACCCCTTCTTTTGAGAGCTTGGCATTTACTCGTTGGAGCTAGAAGGGACTGGCATTTGACCCATGACTGCAGAAAGTAAAGAGGAAAGGCTGTGGCTGGAAATACTTGAATGATGCCTGCCAAGAGAGCAGACAGAGGTGGTCACATTCAGAGCAAACTGCACCTTCTATCAGTGGTAGGACAGGGGTATGAGTCCCCACAATTAGATGTAATGGAAAGGAGGAATCTGGTCCTGTGTTTATTTTAAAAGGGATCCCAGCCCACATAGCCTTCTTGTTGGGGGCTAGTCTAAGCAGAAAGGGGTTGGAGGTGTAGTATTCAATACAGAAGATGGAATGGGGATGTGTGCCCCTAGGCAAAGTATGGACATCATTTACCAAGACAGCAAAGGTCAGGAATTCCTGGTGGGGAAAAGCTCTGAATCCCCCCAGAAAGATTCCTTCAAAAGAACTAATCAGCTTTGAATATCTACCAATCCTGGAGAGCCCACACTGAATTCCAAAAGTACAAGTTCTTTCCAATTCTCATCTAGGCAGAGAGAAACTAAGGCAAGGGGAGGAATCAACCATACCTAGCCTAACAGTACCAAGCTAGGAGAGGGAAATGACTTTAATGGTAAATGTACTTCTGAGCTTTGAATATCAAATTGGACTGTAATAAAGAAGAATTGGTTCAAACCTGGGACAGAATTTCCTTCTGAGAAGAAATATGCTTTCCTGATAAATTATGAGATTACAGCCTCTTCTGGGAAACTAGCTACTTCTTCATGTGACTAACAATCTGGTGTCTAATGATTTTGAATCCAGTTTAGTACTAATTATCTAACCATTTCTTTGTCTGTAAAGTATTCCTTCCATGAGGGAATCATGGAATTGGTTTGTTCAGGCCTCTTCAACTGTGAAAGTTAATAGTTTATATTTTGTTGACTCTTTCTCTTTTAACATAATGATTACAAAACTATTTCAGTGGTAGAAATATGTTGATAGATTAAGTAATTTTGGTTGTGCCTGAAATTAATTATACCTTAATATCAAATTTCTGAGAAATCACTCTAGGAATAACTTTCAACTGACCCTTCGTGGTGATAATACAGAGATTTATAGATGAGACCTACTCAGTTCAAACATCATTTGGGTACAGAGACTATATTGTCTGTCCCTATTTTACAAGTTCTGTGGCCTGGTCATTAAAAAAAATTTTTTTTTAATGTTTACTTTTGAAATAGAGAGAGAGCAAGCAGGAGAGGGGCAGAGAAAGAGGGACACATGGAATTCAAAGCAGGCTCCAGACTCAGATGTCAGCACAGAGCCTGATGTGGGGCTCGATCTCACAAACCTTGAAATCACGACCTAGGTTTTAATTTCAATCAGTAACAAAAAGCCTAGTTACCTGAAGTCTATTGCTCAGGTTCCAAAATGAAAACTTTTCTTCTAATTGAGTCATATATTGTATGTGAAGCACCTGCTTACATTTGTTTGTGTCAGAAACCAAACAGTCATACGCTCATGTAGTGTTGGTAGTGGTATATTTAAATTGGTGCAGCCCTTTGGAAAGCCATTTGGCAATATGTATCAAGAAAATTACATATTTAAACAGTTTGGGTATTCAAACTTCTAAATAATTTAAAAATATGGGAAGAAAGCTATGTCCATGAATATTTCCCTCACAATATTTCTTATGGTAATGACAAATTAGAAGCAATCTGAGTGTGTAATAGGGACTTAGGTAAATTTATGGTTATACCCACTTAACAGAGTATCATGAAACTAGTAAAATATTCATTCAAAAGACTATAGTATGGAAAAAGAAAAAATAAAGGTTGAATTTGTATTATGACTTTACTTAGAATATATGTATAAGAGAACCTACAAATGATAAAGATTGTGTTAGGGTTATAGATTATTTTTTCCTACTGAAAAAAATTTCTCTATGCAAAGATGTTTCTATTATTTAAAATTAGCTTAATTATTAGTGATATTTGCTTAAAATTTTTACAGTCTTAGTATCACATATTATTGGCAATCCATGCTGAAAAATGTCTGTTTGCTAATGTTCTGTAGTTGGCGGACACAGTAAATTTTTTAGCTAAGCAAATGTCAATTGTTGCTATAGCATTCTAAAATTACAATAAAGCTACATAATAATTGGCAGGGGCACTCTTGGGTAAACGTGGGGAAAAGTCCAAGATTAAGAAAAAGAAAATGTCAAGCTTATCAGTGACAGGATTAGTGGTAGTGACAGGATCTCAACCCAATTTGAGTTTTACTTCTTAGAAGGCACAGTGCTAGTGAAGAAGACACTAATAATTAGGATGAAATCTGGTAAGCACTTGCACAGGCAACTAAAAGGAATAGGGGGAGATTTGGGAATTAGAGGAAGTAGTCTAAATAAAGTAGATCCAAGAGCAAAGATTTACAAAACATTTTTTTTTTTACTTAAATTATTTATTTATTTTGAGAGAGAGACATAATGAGCAGAGGAGGGGCAGAGAGAGAGGGAGACAGGCTTGGCATGTCAGCAAGGAGCCCTATGTAGGTCTCGAACTCAACGAACTGTGAGATCATGACCTGAGCTGAAACCGAGAGTCCCATGTTCAATTGACTGAACCACTCAGGTGCCCCTAAAGATTTTTTTTTTAAAGGTCAAGGTATGTTCAGAGAGCAGAATAATTCAAAATGCCTTGACGGTAGGTTACCTATAAACTACAGAATAATTTATGGATGGGGATAAGCAGGTAATAAGAGGTTAGTGAAGGCTGAAGGCCTTCAGTTTTGTTTAGAATGCAATGTAGAAACTCTATAGAGACATCATTGAAAAGAATGGTGTAGGATCTATGTAGATTCTAGAGTGGGCATGGAATAAACACGGGGAAGAGAGGTAGACATAATTGTCAGGTCTCTGTAATAAACCAGGATCTTCATTACATAAATTACCTGGATTAGCACTTCCAGAATACTGGAATTTTACTTTAAAATGTTTTAACCAAATTCTAACCAACTTTTAGATGATTTTTGGTGTTCTCTACTAGAATTGGCACATAATATTGAATCATATTGTAGAGGATTATTTTAACTCTGTGGCCAGATGCAGAGAAATATGTAAAGGTATTGAAGCCAACAAATTATGTTGAGAAATGCAAATTCTCACAAGTAAAAAAATCTGGAATTCTAGAAGGCAGCAGATTATCAATAGCTGTATCCAGATTCTTCGCAGTGGTGGGTTGCTTTAAATTAAGACTTCATAACAGCTCACCATAAAGTGCATTCTCTAAGTACAAACTGCCTTAACCTTGTAGGCAATTGGGATGTCGCTCAACAATAAGACCATAAAAAAGCTATGGGAGTGAACGGCAGGCAAGAAGATTTCCCCCCCCACTCTCCGTTTCCACCAGCATAAAAGAAGTTAGAGTTTTCAAGTTTCTTATCCCAGAAAATACTACAATCCACTTGAATATGGATTCAGGCCCCAAACCTTTCTGACTCAACAGAAGAGATGAAAATGTGCACACATTACCTTAAGAATTGGCTCAAAATCGCCAAATACACTTGGCAGTCGCCCAAACATTTAATAAGAATTAACTCAATAACCAAGTGCCCTCAATCAACAAGCTGGCAGATCTTTCATTTCAAAAGCAATCACGTTTGGTTACCAAACTATTGACATCTGGGCACAGCATCCGGCTTTTATTTACCAACACTGAGAAACGAGCCCGGAGGTTAATTAAATCGCAGGGAACATGGAACCGGCGGGGAAGCCAGTCAGGTTCCATAAGGGAGGGGAGGGCAAAGAGGGAGGCCTCGGGGCCAGGGACCGAACGGTCTTCCCGTCCAGCGTCCTTAGCTGCCCCCGATCCCAGTACCCGCAGTCTCATTTGCCACCTTCCGACGCGTGACCCCGGCGCGCTCGCGTCCCGGGCTGGTGACAGGCGCGGGGTACGCCGAGAGGTCCCATGTGCCCCCTCCCTTTCCTGGCCGCCGCAGTCGCCGCGTCCCGAACCCCACTCCGGCTCCTCGGCAGAGGACTCGCCGCCATGTCTGCCGCCAGGCGACTCAAATCCGTGGACTACGAGGTGTTCGGGAGAGTGCAGGGTAGGGGACGGCCCCCACCTCCCCGCGACAGTGGGAGATCAAAGAGGTGTTCTGGGCAGAAGGGGAAAAAGCTAAGAAAAGTGCCTCCCATCTTAAGGACGCCTCCCCCCCGCCCTCCCCGCTGTGGCCGGGACTTCCGCTCGGCCGTGACACAGCAGCCGCGGATGGGACTGCATCCAAGCGCGCATGCGCCGAAGACCTGGGGTGGGAGAGGAGAGGGAGAGCAGAGAACGCTGTGGGTGTGAGGAGGGGGCGAGGGGAGGTAGAAAGGGGACTGCTGGGCTTTCCGAGCCCGCGGAGTGAGGAGGTGCGGGGTTGGGGGGCGGGCGGAGTGGGAAAGAATAAAGTTGGGTAGGAAACGAAGAGAGAGCATTTGAACTAGTGGTCTTCGTTTCAAGCCACTGAAATTGGGCTTGAATTTCAGAAGGGACACTTGATGTTTGAGGGTTCGCTTTGCCAGATTACCCTTTCTCCCCCTTCTGTGTAGCTCTTAACAGAATTCAGTTATCTAGTTTTTGTTTCATCAAAAATTTAGTTGCAAAGGATGTAATATTTGGCTGATTTTTACTATTGTTAGTTCAAAATTAAAATGTTAAGTCACTCAGGAATTTATCTAATGGAATATAAATAAGTTAGTGATTTAATAATTGCCATCATTTAAAGTAAAGTTTTTTTAGCGTTGGAAAATTTTACATCATACCTTTTCCTCTTTGAGTTTGATTTCCATTCCACTTCCCCCACAGAATTTTATCCCATTGTTATGTTTGAGAGTTTGTTATTGATCATCCTATCAAGCTTTTTTGCAATATGTATGTACAGTATGTATGTGTATATATGCACGTATACATTTAAATATATTTTCTTAATTTCCTATGACCATAAAGCTTTATAATTTTTTTTCTTCTGGCTTGAGTTGCTATTATGATTACTAATAGAATACAGTTCATGTAAATAATAAAACTATACTTAAAAACATGATAAATGTTATTCAATTTAAAAGGAAAATCTGTACTGGAGACTTATTTCTTAAGGAGAAAGCTGGAGGTGTTTATGGAAACTTGATTAAAGAAACTGTACTCTATTTTGGTACTCTAGAGGTTTTTATGCTTTGGGGTGATGCACAGAATGAGATTAAGGGATTTCCTTTCAAAGATGTTTGTGCAAAGGGCTGTAGGAAAGGAGAACCACCCCAGACACAGGTGCTTTCTCAGACAGGCCAACACGAGGAAAGAATACATGTGGATGTTGAAGATCTGGAAACTGATTTTCTTAAAATTATCTAAGGCCTTGTACCTATAGTAAGTCTTTGTGTAAGCCCAGGGATCTGGTATTCTGGGTTGGAAACTGCCAGAATAAGTCATTTGAAACACAGGACATAAAATATGAAAATATTTTATGACAAAATATTTGGTCATTTGGACAGAAATGGCACTAATTAAGGAGTGTGTGTGTGTGCATGTGTGTGTGCCTGTGTGCACATGCGCAGGTGTGACATTTATAGGGTATGTTCCATGTGCTGAGTATCTTACTATTGTTAACTTAATCCTTATCACAGTTTTGTGAGAAATATGTCTTATTCCCGTTTGCACAGTGAGAAAACAGATACAGAGAGGTTCACTAACTTAGACAAGTCCTGAGTTGATAAATGGGATTTGGTCCTGCATTTCTCAAATTCTAAAACCTGCATGTTTCCATTATGCAGTGTTTTGTGTTAATGCATAATGTATTTCTCTTGATTTTAACAATATAATTGTACTTTTGTGTATGTGGTGTTATGTGGTATATAATGATCAATTGTATATAGCATGTAAAGATCAACTACACATGAAGAGTGGGGTTTAAAAAATCATCTCTAGGGCTAACTCCTATAGTTTGTGGTATGTTAAATGGAAGAGTACATACATACTATTGGTTTATCAAAGCATAGTATATGTGACAAATTCAGAGTCAGATATTTGCACACATATACACTGACATTTGCTGGAACCTAGGATGTGCCAAGTTCTATACTCAATATTTTACATATATTATCTCATTTAATCCTCAACCCTGTGACCTCAACATCTTCCTCATGTATCAGGTAGAAAAATTGAGGCATAGAGAAGTAACTTTCCCAGGTTACAGAGCAAATTAAGTGGTGGTGATAGGATTTGTACCTTGACATTCTGATACCCAAGCCCATGCTCTTAATCACTTATAACTCATTGATTCTCCTTTCAATACCTTTTCCACCTTTATTTTGCCTCTTCCTAACTTATGCACCAAACACACACACACACACACACACACACACACACACACACACACACACACACATATATATATATACTGATACAGGACATTTAGACTCAGCCATTTGGACCAGTCTGGATGACCCTGAGGACATTTTTATGGCTTATGACCCTGAGGACTTTTGGCTCCAAGGAAGTTTGACCTGGTCCATAAACAGTCAGATCTTTGACTCTGTCTCTGTTGCTTGCTGACACTGCCACTATTTCTTTATATTAGTCTATATCTTTGTCTCACAAAACCCACAGTTTTCTTACAGATTATGTAAGAAATAAATACAAACCATTAACCTTTTGTCTAAGTCATAATGCTTATATAGAAATTATTGATAATAATAAAAACAAAATTTAATTTTAATATAAAATGGATAATAATTAGAGGAAACATTTTATTATTTTTTTAAATGTTTATTTATTTTTGAGAGAGAGAGAGAGAGAGACAGAGTGTGAGCAGGGGAGGGGCAGAGTGGAGGGAGACACAGAATCTGAGGCAGGCTCCAGGCTCTGAGCTGTCAGCACAGAGCCCGACAGGAAGCTTGAACTCACAGACTGCAAGATCATGACCTGAGCTGAAGTCGGACACTTAACCAACTGAACCACCCAGGTGCCTCTAAAGGAAACATTTTAAGATTAAATTTTAATTTAAAAGTATGGAATAATAAAATCTTAGTGAAAGCTGACTTGCTGGAAATAATAGCTATAAAAATAAATTTACAATGGAAGAAGCAATGATTGGGAACATTTTATATGGACACAATTTAGATTGATAAATAAAATTGTTAGTAAAATACTTAAATGGAAAATATTCCCAATGAAGATGGTTTCAATGATATCAAAATGAATATGGAAAATATGGAAAATGATTTAATTATCCTGTCCTGATGGAAAATTGATCAATGAATTACACTGGCTTAATGGAGTTTATGGACAGAAAATATTTTCCAACGAAAATCAAGGTTTGTTATATGCCTGTTCAGAATGTTTGAATTTAAGGAGCACCTGGGTGGCTCAGTTGTTTAAGTGTCCAACTCTTGATTTCGGCTCAGGTCATGATCTTGTGGTTGATGGGTTTGAGCCGTGCATTGGGCTCTAGGCTGTCAGTGCCTGTAATTCTCTCTCTCTCTCCCTCTCTCTCTCTCTCTCTGCTACACCCCCACACTATCCCTCTCTCAAAATAAATAAACAATAAAAAAAGTTTGATTTTAACTTGGTGACAAAAGGCAGTCAAAACATTCTAGAGGTCAAAGGTGTTCTGCCTTATTCTCAAATACAGCAAAATTTACAAACATCATATTCTAAGAATTAGTTTATAACTTGGTTGTTTGAAATTCAGGAAAATACACTCATAGAGATATTATTACCAATAGTGGATTCACTTCTCAGGTGGATCTGCAAAGTCTACATATAGAGCCTTTGGGTGCTGTTGCTTTCCATTGCTGCTTCTCTTCCTCTACCTTTTTTAAAAATAAATCTTTTGTTTTAGAATAGTTTGAAATTTATAGATAAGTTAGAAGATACTATAGGGATTCAGTTACTTCCTTCCTTTGTTCCTTCCTTCCTTTCTAAAATGTTTATTTATTATTTATTTATTTTATTAATTTTTAAATTTTTTAAATTTTAATTTTTAAATTTATTGTTATTTTTTATTTTAAATTTACATCCAAGTTAGTTAGCATATAGTGCAATAATGATTTCAGGAGTAGATTCCTGTGATCCATCCCCTATGTATAATACCCAGTGCTCATCCCAGCAAATGTCCTCCCTAATGCCCCTTACCCATTTAACCCATCTCTCCACCCACAAGCCTTACAGCAACCATCAGTTTGTTCTCTGTATTTAAGAGTCTCTTATGTTTTGTCGCCCTCCCTGTTTTTATATTATTTTTGCTTCTTGTCCCTTAGGTTCATCTGTTTTGTATCTTAAATTCCACATATGAGTGAAGTCATAATATTTGTCTTTCTCTGACTGACTAATTTCACTTAGCATAACTAGAGTTCCATCCATGCAGTTGCAAATGGCAAGTTTTCATTCTTTTTGATTGCCGAGTAACATTCCTGTGTGTGTGTGTGTGTGAGCACGCGCATGTGTAAATATGTATATATATATGCGTGAGCACGCACACACACACACACACACGTCCCACATCTTCTTTATCCATTCATCTTTTGATGGACATTTGGGCTCTTTACATACTATTGTCAATAGCACTGCTATCAACATTTGAAACAGCACACCTGTATTCCTTGGATAAATACCTAGTAGTGCAATTCCTGGGTGTAGGGTAGTTCTATTTTTAGTTTTTTGAGGAACCTCCATACTGTTTTTCAGAGTGGCTGCACCAGCTTGCATTGCCACCAACAATGCAAAAGAGATCCTCTTTCTCACATCCTCGCCAACATCTGTTGTTGCCTGAGTTGTTAATGTTAGCTGTTCTGACAGGTGTGAGATGGTATCTCATTGTGGTTTTGATTTGTATTTGCCTGCCGATGAGTGATATTGAGCATTTTTTTCATGTGTCAGTTGGCCATCTGGATGTCTTCTTTGGAGAAGTGTCTATTCATGTCTTTTGCCCATTTCTTCACTGGATTATTTGTTTTCTGGGTGTTGAGTTTGATAAATTCTTTATAGATTTTGGATACTAACCCTTTATCTGATATGTCAGATAAGTCAGAAGATTGATTGTCTTCTCCCATTGCGTTGGTTGCCTTTTAGTTTTGCTGATTGTTTCCTTCACTGTGCAGGAGCTTTGTATTTTGATGAGGTCCCAATAGTTCATTTTTGCTTTTGTTTCCCTTGCCTCTGGAGACTTGTTGAGTAAGAAGTTGCTGCAGCTGAGGTCAAAGAGGTTTTTGTCTGCTTTCTTCTCTAGGATGTTGGGCTTCCTGTCTTACATTGAGGTCTTTCATCCATTTTGAGTTTATTTTTGTGTATGGTGTAAGAAAGTGATTCAGGTTTACTTTTCTGCATGTTGCTGTCCAGTTTTCCCAGCACCACTTACTGAAGAGACTATCTTTATTCCATTGGATATTCTTTCCTGCTTTGTCAAAGATTAGTTGGCCATATATTTGTGGGTCCTTTTTTGGGTTCTCTATTCTGTTCTATTAATCTGAGTGTCTGTTTTTGTGCCAGTACCATACTGTCTTGATGATTACAGCTTTGTATTACATCTTGAAGTTCGGGATTGTGATGCCTCCAGCTTGTATTTCTTTCTCAAGATTCTTGGCTATTCATGGTGTTTTCTGGTTCCATACAAATTTTAGGATTGTTTGTTCTAGCTCTCTGAAGAATGCTGGTATTATTTTGATAGGGATTGCATTGAATATGTAGATTGCTTTGGGTAGTATTATTTTAATAATATTTGTTCTTTCAATCCATGAGCATGGAATGTTTTTCCATTTTTTTAATGTCTTCTTCAATTTCTTTCATAAACTTTGATAGTTTTCAGTGTATAGATTTTTCACCTCTTTGGATAGGTTTATTCTTAGGTATTTTATGATTTTTGGTGCAATGGTAAATGGGATCAATTCCTTGATTTCTCTTTCTGTTGCTTCATTATTGGTGTATAGGAATGCAACCTATTTCTGTACATTGATTTTATATCCTATGACTTTGGTGAATTCATGAATCAGTTCGAGCAGTTTTTTGGTGGAATTTTAGGGCTTTCCATATAGAGTTTCATGTCATCTGTGAAGAGTGAAAGTTTGACTTCCTCCTTGCCAATTTGGATGCCTTTTATTTCTTGTATTATCTGATTTTTGAGGCTAGGACTTCCAATACTATGTTGAATAACAATGGCGACAGTGGACATCCCTGTCGTGTTCCTGACCTTAGGGAGAAAGCTTTCAGTTTTCCCCATTGAGGATGATATTAGTAGTGGGTCTTTCATATATGGCTTTTATCATCTTGAGGTATAATCCTTCTCTCACTACTATCTTGAGGGTTTTTATCAAGAAAGATGCTATATTTTGTCAAATGCTTTCTCTGCATCTATTGAGAGGATCATATGGTTCTTGTCCTTTCTTTTATTGATGTGATGTATCACATTATTGTTTTGTGGATATTGAACCAGCCCTGCATTCCAGGTATAAATCCCACTTGGTGGTGGTGAGTAATTCTTTTAATGTCTTATTGGATCCAGTTGGCTAGTATGTTGTTGAGGATTTTTGCATCCATGTTCATCAGGAAAATTGGTATATAGTTCTGCTTTTTAGTGGGGTCTTTGTCTGGTCTTGGAATCAAGGTAATGCTGGCTTATGAAGCTGGCTTATGAATGAGTTTGGAAGTTTTCCTTCCATTTCTATTTTTTGGAACAGCTTCAAAAGAATAGGTGTTAACTTTTCTTTAAATGTTTGGTAGAATTTCCCTGGAAAGCCATCTGGCCCTGGACTCTTATTTTTTGGGAGATATTTGGTTATTAATTCGATTTATTTACTGGTTATGGGTCTGTTCAAATTTTCAATTTCTTCTTAAGTTTTGGTAGTGTATATGTTTCTAAGAATTTGTCCATTTCTTCCAGATTGCCCAATTTATTGGTGTATAATTGCTTACAATATTCTCATATTATTGGTTGTATTTCTGCTGTGTTGGTTATGATCTCTCTTTCATTATTTATTTATTAAAAAATTATTTTAATGTTTATTTACTTTTGAGAGAATGAGAGAGACAGAGGTGTGAGTGGGTGAGGGGCAGAGAGAGGGAGACACAGAATTGGAAGTAGGCTCCAAGCCGTCAGCATAGAGCCTGACATGGGGCTTGAACTCACAGACCATGAGATCATGACCTGAACTGAAGTCGGATGCTTAACCGACTGAGCCACCCAGGTGCCCCTCCTGTTTCATTCTTGATTTTATTTATTTGGGTCCTTTCCTTTTTCTTTCTGATCAAACTAGCTAAGTTATCAATTTTGTTAATTTTTTCAAAGAACCAGCTCCTGATTTCATTGATCCATTCTACTGTTTTTATTTTGGTGTCGATAGCATTGATTTTTGTTTTATTCTTTATTATTTCCCATCTTTTGGTGGTTTTGGGTCTTATTTGCTGTTCTTTTTCCAGCTCTTTAAGATGTAAGATTAGGTTGTGTATCTGACACCTTTCTTCCTTCTTTAGGAAAGCCTGGATTGCTGTATACTTCCCTCTTTTGGCCACCTTTGCTGTGTTCCTGAGGTTTTGGGCTGTGGTGTTATCATTTTCATTGGCTTCCTTGTACTTTTTAATTTTCTCTTTATCTTCTTGGTTAGCCCATTCATTCTTTAGCAGAATGTTCTTTAGTCTTCAAGTATTTGTTGTCTTTCCAAATTTTTTTGTGTGGTTGATTTTGAGTTTCATAGTGTTGTAGTCTGAAAATATGCATGGTATGATCTTGATCTTTTTGTGCTTGTTGAGGGCTGATTTGTGCCCCAATATGTGATCTATTCTGGAGAATGTTCCTTGTACACTCAAGAGGAATGTGTATTCTGCTTCAGGGTGAAATGTCCTGAATATATCTGTTAAGTTCATCTGGTACAGTGTGTAATTCAAAGCCATTGTTTCCTTGTTGATTTTCTGTTTAGATGATCTGTCCATTACTGTAAGTGGGGTGTTGAAGTCCCCTACTATTATGGTATTATCATCAAAAAGTTTCTGTATGTTTGTGATTAGTTGGGTTCTTCCATGTTGGGGGCGTAAATGTTTACAACTATTAGATCTTGGTGGATAGACCCCTTAATTATGATATAATGACCTTTTTCTTGTCTTGTTACAGTCTTTATTTTAAAATCTAGATTGTCTGATAAGTATGGCTACTTCAGGTTTCTTTTGGTGGCCATTTGCATCATAGATGGTTCTCCATCTCCTTACTTTCAATCTGCATGTATCTGTAGGTGTAAAATGGGTCTCTTGTAAACAGCATATAGATGGATCTTGTTTTCTTATCTATTCTGTTACCCTGTGTCTTTTGATTGGAGTGTTTAGTCCATTGATGTTTAGAGTGAGTACTGAAAGATATGAATTTATTGCCATGATGTTCCCTTTAGAGTTGGAGTTTCTGGTGGTGGTCTCTGGTCCTTTCTAGTGTTTGTTGCTTTTGGTCTTTTTTTTTCCATATTTTCTCCCCTCAGAGGTCCCCCCTTAAAATGCTTGCAGGGCTGGTTTAGTGGTCACGAACTCCTTTAGTTTTTGTTTGTCTGGGAAACTCTTTGTCTCTCCTTCTATTTTGCATGATAGCCTTGCTGGATAAAGAATTCTTGGCTGCATATTTTTCTGATTCAGCACGTTGGATATATCCTGCCACTCCCTTCTGGCCTGCCAAGTTTCTGTGGATAGGTCTGCTTCAAACTTGATCTGTCTTCCCTTGTAGGTTAAGGACTTTTTTTTTCCCTTGCTGCTTTCATGATTCTTTCCTTGTTTGGGTATTTTGTGAATTTTATTATGATATGCCTTTTTGATGGTTGGTTTTTGTTGAATCTAATGGGAGTTCTTTGTGCTTCCTGGATTTTGATGTTCATGTCTTTCCCCAGGTTAGGAAAGTTTTCCACTATGATTTGTTCACATAAACCTTCTACTCCTTTTTCTCTCTTCCTCTTCTGGGACCCCTATGATTAGGATGTTATTCCTTTTTAATGAGTCACTGAGTTCTCTAATTCTTATATCATGCTTTTTTGCCTTACTTTCCCTCTTTTTTTCTGCTTCATTATTTTCCATAAGTTTGTTTTCTCTATCATGGATTCGCTGCTCTCCTTCATCCATCCTTGCCACCATGGCATCCATTCAAGATTGCATCTCAGTGATAGCATTTTTAATTTCATCCTGACTAGATTTTATTTCTTTTATCTCCACAGAAAGGGATTCTATGCTTTTTTTTCAACACCAGCTATTATTATTTTTCAAAAAAATTTTAATGTTTATTTATTTATTTATTTTTGAAAGAGAGAGAGAGAGAGAGAGTGTGTGTGTGTGTGTGTGTGTGTGAGAGAGAGAGTGGGGGAGGGGCAGAGAGAGAGGGAGATACAGAATCTGAAACAGGCTCCAGGCTCTGAGCTGTCAGCATAGAGCCCAATGTGGGGCTCAAACTCAAAAACCGTGAGATCATGACCTGAGCCAAAGTCAGATGCTTAACCGACTGAGCCACCCAGACGCCCCCCCTCTGCCCCCCAGCTATTATTCTTATTACTGTGATTCTAAATTCTGGTTCAGACATTTTGCTTGTATCTGTGTTGATTAAGTCCCTGGCTGTCACTTCTTCCTGTTCTTTCTTTCTGGTGAATGCCTTTGTTTCTTCATTTTGAAGGAAGAGAAAGAATTAATAAAAGAAAAAAAATAAAAATTAAAAAACTAAAAATAGCACACAAAAACATCAAATAATGGATGTTAGATTTTAGGTGTGTTTTGGTCTAGTTGTTGAAAGAAGCTTCATAGGAAAAAATGGGAAAGAAAAGAAAAGGAAAAAAAAGGAGAACATTTGAAAATAAGAGAAATGAATACAACAATATAGAATAAAATGAAGTGATGAAAGTAAAATAGAATTTAAAAAATTTACAAAGAAGTAAAAAATATAGTAGAAAAAATTAAAAATCTTTTTTATAAAAACAAAATAAAAATAAAATTTTTCTCTTTATTCAAGAATAAGAAAAGAAAAAAACTGAATAGATGAACCAGCAAACAGAATGAAATATGATTGAAATTATACCCACTTTCCCCTAGAAGTCAAGCTATGAAGCCCTTTATAGTCTGTAAACTAAGCAGGTGGAGAGACTTGTGGTGTTCCTCTAGAGTGCAGTTTGCCCAGTTATATGGGGCTTGGTATAATGGCTCCATTCCCCACTAGATGGCACTGCTTAGTTTACTGGGGTGGATCATTGTGGCCCATGTAGGCATGCATATGCATGCACAGGAGGGGTGAAAATGGTGTCACCCAGCTACTCAGTCTGTAGTATCAGAACTCTGTGCTCTCAGGGGCTGGCAATCAAGCACCCTTCCTTTGTCTCCAGCTTCTGTCCACTCCCTGCTTCTACATTGTCCTTTACCAAGCCATCAGCCTGCCAGGTGGTACCTCCCTCCAAAGTTTTACCTCAGATGGGGCTGTGTTTCCCAACTCCTCACTTCTGAGGGCACTGCACCTTTGACCTTCTCAGACCCCCTGGGGAAGGGTCTTGCTGAGCAATGGCTGTGTCCCAGCCTGCCCTCTGGTACATTTGTGAGACCATGCTGCTGTAGATGCTCAGAGACTGAAGCTGGGTGCCAGTGTGCCCCAGAAAAAGTTCACATGATTGTGCAGCAGCAGCATTTTCAGGGATTATGGTAAATCACAACACACATCTGGCGCCAGGCTTCACCCTTAATGTCCTTGTTCCAACACCAGTGAACACGGCTGTTCTCCAGGGTCCACTGGGAACTTTGCCTGTGGGGAGGCCCCACAGCCTCTACCAAATGTCCTCCCAGTGGGGGAACCGCCTCTCCCCTTGTGCTCTGAGGACTCTGAGGACCTCACTGTCTGCTCCTGGGGATTCGCCCTTCCCACCGGAGCTCCACCAGGTAGTGAGCTGCAGAGTTTCAGACTCTGTGCTCCCCTGTTTATAGAGTCTTAAAGGCATTTAAACCCTCTTTTTCCTTTCTCCCTTTCTTGTTCAGTCTCTTGCTGTTGTTTCCACTCTTTCTCTTTCTTTCCAGCTGCTTTGAGAGCGAATGCTTTTCCTGTACTCTCCCACTGTCTCTGTCCTCTTTCTGCAAGCAAAAACAGCTCCCTACCCTCCGTGGCTTCTCTCTCCCCCAGTTCACCTCTTCACACCACATATCTGCCAAGTTCTGTGGTTCCAGTTGTACAGATTGTTGTGTGAATCCTCAAATCAGTTTTCTAGGTGTGAAAGATGGTTTAGTTTTGATCTAGCTGCATTTCAGGGACAAGAGAGGCCAAAAAAAAAAAAAGCTTCCATGCTGCTCTGCCATCTTGGCCCCTCAAATGTTTGTTTGTTTGTTTATTTATTTGTTTATTTTTAATTTTTTTAAACGTTTATTTTTGACACAGAGAGCATGAATGGGGGAGGGTCAGAGAGAGAGGGAGACACAGAATCCGAAGCAGGCTCCAGGCTCTGAGCTGTCAGCACAGAGACTGATGTGGGGCCTGAGCCCACGGACCACGAGATCATTACCTGAGCTGAAGTCGGATGCCCAACCGACTGAGCCACCCAGGTGCCCCTGTTTATTTATTTTTGAGAGAGAGAGAGAGAGAGAGAGAGAGAGAGAGGGAGGGAGAGAGAGAGAGAGTGCACAAGGAAGGGCAGAGAGAGGGAGACAGAGGATCCAAAGCAGGCTTGATGCTGACAGCAGCGAGCATGATGTGGCCTCAAACTCACGAATTGTGAGATCATGTCCTGAGCCAAAGTTGGGCACTTAACCAACTGAGTCACCTAGGTGCTCCTCAGTTTCTTTAATTAACATCTTATATTAGTATGGTACATTTGTCACAACTGGTGAACCAATATTGGTACATCATTATTAACTAAAGCCTATATTTTCTTCAGATTTTTAAAGTTTTTACCTAACGTCTTCTTTCTGTTCCAGGATTCATCCAGGATATCATTTTACATTTAGTTATCTTGTCTCCATAGATGTCTTTAAGCTTTGACAGTTTCATAGACTTGCCTTGTTTTCAATGATTTTGGCAGTCTTGAGGTGTACTTTGGGGTTAGGTACTTTGTAGGGAGCTCCCCAGTACAATGTGTCTGGTATTTTTCTCATAATAAGACTGGGGTTATGGATGAGTGGAAGACCAGAGGTCAAGTGCAATTCTCATCACACCATATCAAGGGTGCCTACTATTTATGTATGTATCTCAGCCTCCATCACCTGGCTGAGATAAGTGTTTGTCAGGTTTCTCCACTGTTAAGCTACTTTTCCCTGCTCCCTTCCCATCCTCTACTTTTTAATCTCCATGTTCTCAAGAAGCTCTTTTTTTTTTTGCCACCAATTTCTGTTGCAGTGGGGGCTATGGAAGCAGGGATAGGGGAGCAGGGGACTAACCTGTGTTTTTAAAGCATTTGTAACTATGGCATGGTTTAAAATGTTGCTATTAATCTTTAATTACAGTTATATCTGAAACTGTAACATAATCTGAAAACTTGGGAGGGAAATTGATTAAGCTGTGTATAGAGGCTTTACCAGCCTTTGGTGAACACTAATGACAGTCGTAGAAATGGATTGTGGCAATCTGTTGGTTTACCTGTGCTTTAGAAGTTCAACAGTTTATTTTTGACAATATTAACTCAGATTTAGAATAGGAGTAGCTTATATAACTACAGAAATACGTAATTTTCTTTAAGATTGCTTAACATAAAAATTGGAATGAGTTATTACATAGTTTTGCCAGACACCACATGATTTGGATGTACACATTTTTCCTTATGTAGATAGGAAGAAGTTGTGTCCTAGAGGTTGAAAATTTGAGTCCCTAAAGCCAAGAAACATAAATATGGTTAAGTCTAATTCCCTTGCTCATCTTTCTTCCTATAGCATTTCATTTATAGTCCCGTTCTACTTCTTGTTTTTACTTCTCTTTAATCCATTCTGCTTCCAACTACACTTATTTGTGTACACATATCTGTGCCTCTCACTAATCAAAAAGGATAGTATTTTCAGGGTCAAGCTGGTGGCTTGTTTTTATAGCCCCTATGACTGTGCTTATGGCCAGGACTTCAAAAGTGTCTTCAATTAAATTGAAGTGCTTGGGGATAGTTGGCCTGGAGAAGAAACGGTAGTGTGACAGCTATTTCAACAATGTGAAAGATGCCATGGTGTGTGGCTCCAGGGGACAAACCCTGGATGGAAGGTGAAAGGTTAAAGGAAGGTCTTTCTGAAAAATAAAGATGTTTAACATCAGTAAGGGCTGCTTTGTAAGGTAGTGACTGGATGACTTCCTGCATTTAAAATTGACACATGCAGTCAGATCCCAGGATGAAGGGGTACGTTACAATATGAAAATTTGATTTTACATGAAAGGATGCTGATGCTTAAAATTCATCATGGTTTCTTTAAATAGCAGTGTGTATTTGTGAATTTAAAGTAAGATTCACTTTGCAAATGTTCACCTCAGAGTTTCTCACTGACACATCTTTCCACCGTCATCACAGCCAATCGAGCCTCGACTCAGCAGCATATTGTGTTTGGAGTCTTTCATAACCGAAGGGGCTGATGTCTGTCCCAGTTTCCAGAGCAGTGTGTCTGTAACAAAACAAAACAAAACAACAACAACAACGAAAAAATGCTGCATGTGTCATATCAGCTTCCCTTCTCTTTAACAAGTGAGGTGGAAGGGGTGCAGAGAGGCCATGGGAGCCCATAGAAGCATCTCTTCCAACACAGGCCCTGTCCCAAGAGTGCTGTGTTCCAGCTAGTGCTGTAAAACTGCAGAAAATCTATCTCCACATTGGCTTTTTCTTTCTTTATGGACCTCCCTCTGTTGCACAGCGTGCTTCAAACCAGGGATCAGGACTCAGAAAGATTCTGAGGAAATTCAAAGTGGATTATGGAGGTTTGAATGGTTAATTCTCGCATGGTTCACTGCTTCACAAAGTTAATGGGTTGGATGTCCTGCCACCTCTTGATGCACATTCCTTGTAAGCCTTTAAAAGGAGGGTTATGGTTAAGGGGCCCATTGGATAACACCTCTCTTCATTATGTGAGTTGTTGACAAATAAGACAGAGAGTAAAGCAGAAATCTTCAGGTAAGTGGACTTTGTAATAATCTCTCCTGCAGGATTAAACACACTTACCCAGGCATAGGCAGGGCTCCCCTGACAAGCAAAGCAGAAGTGATGATCCCCAAGCGTAATGTACTCCCCAGAGAAGCAAGAAGAGAAAGCACGTGGGCAATGCTTGTTTCTTCTTCCAAACGTAACACTTAGATAAGTCTGTGTGTGAGGAGTAGGGACAGGGTAGAATGGTCAGGAGTGTCACACTAATAGATATTCCTTCTCAAAGAAGGAGCTATTACAGGGGTGAAGAAGCTTTCTCCTCTAGACATAGGTCATCAAATCTAGAGAGAGCTCAACCAGAGTTCTGGCTGCAGTATGTCAAGATGATCTGTTCCCCAGAGCGTTTTGTTGTGGAGTGATAGGAAGAGTCAGGGATGTTGTATGGTGACCAGAGTTGGAGAATGACTGCCCTTGTTCTACAGATAGAGACAGATTGAGATATAATTCACATAATATTAAATTCACCCTTTTAAAGTGTTCATAGTATACTAAATATACAGTGATTTTTCCAATAGTCTGAATATTTTTGTACCCATCACCACTATCTAGTTCCAGAACATTTCTGCCACCCCAAAAAAGGGCCCCTCTCTCACAATTCCCTTTATCAGTAGTTCCCCATTCCTCACCTGTCCCTTCCCTCAGGGGCCAGGTCAGGGTCAAGGCCACTATAATGTCCTTGTCCTTTCCCTCATGGTTTCAAGAAGGCTAGCTCCATCATGATATTCATTCTACAGTCAGGAAGAGAGAGGAAAGGCTATACGGGCAAAACCCCTGGCTGAGTCAGTCCTGTCAATGAGCTTTCCTGAAATCCTCAAGCAGCAATCTGTCTCACATCTCAGGGCCACTCCTCTTTCAAGGAAGATGGGAAATACAGAAAGGCATGTTGCTGCCCCAAGTAAAATCAGAGTCTGTTAGAAAGGTAGAAGAGAAAGATGGATTTTGTGTAGGCAGCTGGCAGTGTCTGCCACAGATGTTCATATATTAAATAAATTTAACCGAATAATTATTACATTCTGTATTCTTTCCCAAGTAGGGACACAGAAGGACATATTACAGAGTCTTTGATCTCCATGGTTTCAACCTCAAAACATTAGATCAGAAACCAAGACAAGCTAAATTTCTGTTAAGTACACATTAAATCTTTCACACATGAAAGATTTATTTCAGTCTTATGATTTTTTTTTTTTTGTCCATCTGTCACTGCCTAAAGTAATGGGCAACACTTCCATTTTTGACCCAGTTTGTGAAGCAATATGAACTTAGCCTAAAGTTACGTCTCTTATACTTAAATGGCAGTTCTTTAGTTCTAGCATTTTAGGATTTGTTCAATAAATATGTGTGTGCCCTTATCACTCACAGTTAAAAATACTACCAGCAGTGCACCTAGATGGCTCAGTTGGCTAAGGGTTTGACTTCGGCTCAGGTCATGATCTCACAGCTCTTGGGTTTGAGCCCCCATCGGGCTCTGTGCTGACAGCTCAGAGCCCGGAGCCTGCTTCAGATTCTATGTCTCCCTCTTTCTCTGCCCCTCCCCACCTCCCGCATGTGCACATGCGCTCTCTCTCAAAAATAAATAAACATTAAGGAAATTTTTAAAAAATAGAAATATAAAAAAAAATCACCACCAGATCTTACTCCTCTAAGTTCTATAAGATGACCGGTTTTCTTTCTTTTCCATTCTTGTGGTTGTATTCGTTTTTTTTTTTTTTTTTTTTTTTTGGTCAACCTAGGCATTATCTAGTGGCTTCTCACTATCCTTTGTATCATATATACTATGTATGTATACAGGTAATGTTAACTTTAAAACTGCCAGTTATTTTGCCAGCAAAAATGGATTTATTTGGGAATAAAAGATAATTATAAGTCAGGACAAACAAGCTGGGTCACAACCTTAGGTGAGCCTGGGCAACAAAGGAACACATGATTTTTTTAAGGAGAAAACGGGTACGTTGGGAAAGCTGTTAAACAGAAAGTCCACTAGCGTAAACTGGGAGCTACAAATATGGTGCTTCTCATTGGCTGAGCTATTGCCCTGGATGAGACAGGGGTGGTGCTGAGGAAATGTTTCTTTCTTGGGCTGGAGTAGTAAAGTAGTATCCACGTGCATGGTCCAGTACGTGTAAGGTCAAGTCTCTCCTTTCCTGTTGGGTCTGCAAATGACTACCAGTAGTAGGGCATGAGAGCTCCCTCTGCTGAAACCTCCCGAATCCATTTTAGTGAAATTTCCCATTACTAATTTTCACAGTGCTATGTATTATCATTTAGGTAATGTTCTGCTAGAATCAACACAGAATTCTTGAAATTCTTTTCAACTCTGGAATGCAGTAAATTCATCATCACTTTGAAATAAAGTCTAATCAATATGCTGATATGTGTATTTGCAATATTAATAGCAAATTATTACAGGAGAGTTAAATATTTCACTTAAGTATGTATCAGCTGGTTTGTCTTTCATTCATTTATTCAACAACTGTGTGCCAAGTCCTGGTCTAGGTTCTGGGAACACAGTGGTGAACAAGACAGAATAGAACTTACAGTGAAGGCAGGAAATTTTTAAAAAAGCAAATAAATGCGTTGTAATGTCATATGTAATCAGTACTATGCCTATACAGGAAACATGGGGTGCATTGCTGTTTTCGGTGAATTGGTCAGGGGACATATTTCTAAGGAGATGATATCTGTGCAGAGACTTGAATAATGAGAAGATCAGAGGAAAGAGCATTTTAGGCAGAGGGAATGATACATGCAAAGACTGTGAGGCAGGAATATGTTTGGCATGTTGAGGAGCACAAAGGAGGCAAATTCGGCTGAAATGGAGTGTGCCACGAGAGGAGTCCTAAAATAAGAGGTAGACAAACTCATCAGAGGGAGTCTGCAGGCTGTGGTAACCAGGATACCTTTTATGTTGAGTGTAATGGGGAGTCAGTACAGGGTTTTAAGCTGGGGATGAAAGTGATTTGACTTTACTTAAGACAATCACCTTAGGTGTTTTATAGAGACTAGACTGTAGGACAGCAGAACTAGAAGCACAGAGGCTAGTTAAGGGGGCTGTTGAGAGATTATGATAATTTGGACTAGGACATGAAAACACCATTACCCATTTTTCTAGAAACAGTTGAATCAGAACTATTATTATTATTATTATTATTATTGTTATTTTAGTGAGTCTTACGTGAAGTTTGGGGCTAGAAATAATTTGTAAAGGGAGTGCAATGACATGTTTTTGGATATTTAGCTAAGTGACAGTCTAAGGAGACCTGGGCCGCTCTGACACCAGGGGAGGTGTTTTTGCCTTTTCATTGTCTGTAGCTTCTTTCATGTAGTGCTGCTGACTTGTAAGATAGGTGAAGCAACACTGCTATGCAAGGTCATGATTTATTACCAACATGAACTTGAACAGCGTCACTGGGAAATGCATCTGATCTGCAGGACCCTGTGAGACTTTTCCCCTTTATGATGCAATTCTTGATCGGAAATAAAAATCCTTTTCAAACCTTTCCCAGGCCTTTCTTTGAGGTAGTGCCAACCATCGGTTCTAAACTTTAGTGGGCATGAGAATCACCTGGAGAGCATGTTAAAACCAGATTCTTGGACTCCACCTGCAGAGCTTCTGTTTCTGTAGGTCTGGGGAGGGGCCTGAGATTTGATTGTCTAAAAAACTCAGGTTCTGCTGGCGCTGCAGGGCATTGGAATACTCTTTGAATAGCAAAGAGCTGGGCCAGATGTTTTCCATTTCTGGTTACTTCAGTTGCCTGGCTTTCTTTTCATAATGCTGACATTGTGGGGGGCGGGGGTGCTCACTGAGAAGGACCTCAGGGGAATATCCTCAATATAGCCTGGACCAAAACCTTCAAGTCTTCTTGGTCAGCGTCTTTTGGGATCTGCTCATGCTTAGGATAAAACAACTGCACACTTTTCACCAGTGCTGCCTGTTTTCTCTCCTGTTTTGTCCCTCTCTTCTACATGGCCTGGTTTAGCTCAGGTTTCTCTTTGAAAGTTCTGCCAGTTCCTTTTATGTCTGCAAGCTACTCTCTTTCCCTCCCTCTATCTAACAAATTGCCTTTCTGATTCCCCTTCAGATCAATACTTGCCACTCATCATTTCTCCTCACTTTGTATGTATCTTTTAAACTATGTTTTATAGCCCTATAAAAATTCCATTTGTGATGTATCCTGTCTTTATTGCTTTACTATGCTTTTCCTTCATTTTCATTTGATACCACAATATGCTATTGTCAGGAAACAAGTGATGCCCCCTGTTATTATAAATCTGCTTACAAAATACATAAGATTATCTAAGCCATTGATCCCTTCTATCTCTTTTAAAGCAGGCTCAGTTGCTGTAGGTGGAAGCACTATCTTGTGGCCTCTTTGAATATTGGTTTGATCTATCGCTTATGATTTCCCAATGTATTAAAAAATATTTTTTTCAGGGGCGCCTGGGTGGCGCAGTCGGTTAAGCGTCCGACTTCAGCCAGGTCACGATCTCGCTGTCTGTGAGTTCGAGCCCCGCGTCAGGCTCTGGGCTGATGGCTCAGAGCCTGGAGCCTGTTTCCGATTCTGTGTCTCCCTCTCTCTCTGCCCCTCCACGTTCATGCTCTGTCTCTCTCTGTCCCAAAAATAAATAAACGTTGAAAAAAATATTTTTTTCAGTTGAGGTATAATTTAAATTCAGTAGCATTCACCCTTTTTAGCGTACAGTTGAATGAGTTTTGAAAAATGCATACACATCTGTAACCCTCACCACAGAAGAGATGCAGAGCAGTGCCTTCACCCCAGAAAGTTCCTTCTTGCCCCTTTACAGCACCCCTTCTTCCTTCAGCCCTTGGCAACAGCTCGCCAGTTTCCCATCCCCGTAGCTTTGCCTTTTCCAGAATGTGGAATTAAAATGGAAACAGAAATGTTTTTATTACATTCTAACTTGAATTTAGTCCTTGCACTTAAAGAAGAAATTCTAAAAGCTGAGGATGTATAAATTTTATGCCAAATATACTCAACTGTCCTTGTGATCAGTAGTTTGTTTTGTTTACTTTTTTGAAATGGAATGAGTATGCAGTGTGGCATTTCATGATTCTTTGGTTTCAGAATATTACTATCTTTCTCCAAAAATAGTCTTCCTTTTTCATTTTTATTTTAAAAGAAAACGATTTTTAAAAATACTTTCTGAATATGTTCAGACGTAAAAGGTTTTGTTCATTTCATTTACTTACTATTTAATGGACTAGATAAAAATTAAGTCAGGAAATATATACCTTTTTTTAAAGGTAGACAAACTGACATTTCTTTTCATCTTTTTTTAATACAGGTGTTTGCTTCAGAATGGTAAGTCAGTAAGTCTGTTCACTATTTTTTTTTTTTTTTTTTTTTTGCCATTTTCTCCTTACTGTTATTTCTATTCACAGACATAGAGCAGTTTTCTACTTAGTGCTAGCCTACTGCTTATTTTCCATCCTTGACAGCAAATGAAGTATTTGTATTTCTTCCAAATTACTGCTTGAAGTTTTTGATTAAAGCTGTCTTTTAAAAGTAGTCTATTAAAAACATTTCAGCCTGCCTCGTTTTTAGTTAATGTTTTGTATGAATTTCAAAAGTACTTCTATTGGGATAATCAAATTAAATGTTTTGGTTAGGTGTATAGAATATAAAGTATGGGATCTTCCCCTTGTTCTGGATCGAAGAACCCCCTCCAGGCAAATGTCTGTATCTTGAATTGCAAAATGAAAAATGCTCATGTTGCATAAGGAAGTGGTACTTGGTTTTTAGAAGTTAAGACTCCTTATTGCTTTACATTTTTTAATTTTGTTAATATACTCTTTTCCTAAAAGTTAAATGTGCATGTGTTTTTACCTACTATTTCAGCTGGCAGTCACTAGCTTATTACCTGTCTGTTCTTAACCTCTGAGGGTTCTAACATGTTCCCAACCAGTAAAGTCTCCTTGTTTTGAGATAGCCCCTCCCCCCACAGTTCAGATTCTCTCTCTTTTCATTATTATTTTCAGAACTGGCTCCAACATAAATTCTGGCTATAACCATCTTGGGTTGTATTGCTTCATTTAATTGGGGATGTAGAGTGTATAGATTCTTGGTCACTCTGACCTCCAAACAGAAGACCATGTTTTTAAAAATTTCCAGTAGATGAGATCTACAAGAATTTAGTATGATATAGTTAAAATAGTTCAAAATCAAAATGTTGCTAGGTTTTCATTTGCCAGTGGCATAACTGAATTTGGAACTGAGAAAAGGAATTTTTAAAAACTGTTAAGAATAATAGGAGAAATAAACTTATCTGTAGACAATTAACAACGTGTGTGTGGCAAGTCCACAGCCAATGGAAGACATCAGAATCTTTTAATTGAATTCTTTGTATTGATCATAACTCCGTATTTTTCCTCAGTGATTGAAAATCTCAGAGTGATCATCTTTTGGAACCAGACAATGTAATTCACTGTTAGCAGGCATGGGGGCAATGCAACTGAATTTTATGGATCCCAAAACACATCACAGAAACTGTTTTCTGAAGTAATTCCCACTGTCAGTTTATTGTTTTATAATGTGCTTGTCTTTACTGAAAGCGGAATTTACTAAAAAATACCACTTAAGTGAGGATTCTTGTGAACAGAGGTATGATTGTAGGTCAGCTACACAATTTTTGGCATAGACTATATTTTAGGAAAGAAAATTATCAGTCAGTTTTTGATGTTGGATTTTGTTTCTCATATTTTCTCCTGAAACCAGTACACAGAAGATGAGGCTAGGAAAATAGGCGTGGTTGGCTGGGTGAAGAATACCAGCAAAGGGACTGTGACAGGCCAAGTGCAAGGCCCCGAAGAGAAAGTCAACTCCATGTAAGTAGCAAGACTAATAATGCACTTATGCAATTTATGAACTTTTTTTAATGCTTCATTGGACAGTAAGAACAGTATTGATGGACCAAATTCAGTTTGTGGATATAACTCAACTCACATGTTTTTAGGCATACTAGCAAGGATGTCCTCAGATCTGGGAATGGGATTTGTACATGTAGGAATGGATTGCCCACTTGGGCAGGCCCTCAAAAAGAATAATAGTGTCACTCTCTAGTCTATTTGAATTGAGTTCTGTCTCTTCTAACCTGGGAGAAGCATCCTGGGCCCACATATCTCTTATCCAAAGTAGTTGTGAAGAAGCATAGTGACTTTGGATGGTTCTTAAAGTTCTTAAAGTAGACTTCAAGGCAAAAAGGCTGCCCTCTCCTTTTTATTAAGTATATTATTTATGTAATTGTAATTTTATTTTTGCTGTCGATGAAAGTGTATTCTGTGAGCTATATGGTTATGATAATGAATCCTTGTATTCCAAAAGAGATCAGATTCAGTAACATAGAAAAAAGTGCCCTGTCACATTCAAAAGCCTTCTTTTTTTGTAAGTTCCACTACTCTTTGTAGTCTTTTTTTTTTCATAATAAAAAAGAGCTAACATTTATTGAGTATTTGCAATGTTAGACAATATGCTAAACACTTCACATAGGTTTTCTCGTTTAATCTACACAATGGATCTTATCATACCCAATTTAATTCATTTTATTGTTTGCAATTTATTTTTGTTCTCATTAATGTTTTTAGATTTCAAGGGTAATACTTTTTTGATTATTGTAATAAGTGAAGTAGTAAGATGCTGAGAGATAAAAATAAAATTAAGCTAGTAATCTGCCCCATTCTCCTCTGCTTCCCTCCCCTTGATGGCACCTGTGCCTGTGGCTTTGTGAATACTTTCTGAAGCTTTCTCTTTCACTTAAAACTATTTAAGCATTTATTTAGGGTTTGGTTGTTTTTACTGAAATAGAATACTTGATGCATATTCTTCTGTAACTAGTTTTTTCATTTTATAGACATTCATCAATCAGTAAATATATAACCACTGACTCCTTATTTTTCCTAATTTCTTTATGCATAAGTACATACTTTGTGTAAAACTGTACCCCAACTTGGAAAGTGGGGTCTACAATTTTAGTTTCATAAAATTATTTTAACAGTTAATGAAAAACAATAATTATCAGTAGGATTACCACACAAGCATACAAGAAAAAATTCTGAGACTTCTAATGTAAACAGTTCAATGGATGAGAAAGTGCCAAATGACTATGAGGTATTGAGAATGCAAGCTGCATGGAGGATTGACTCTCATGCCTATCATGTTATATCCTAATCCATGTTGTAGCCATTTTTGATTAATATCCTTAACATAAATATAATCATATCATACATGCTACCCAATTTTTCTTTTCAACCCCTGCACACCCAATTTTCCTTCTCAGTTCTACAAGTAATCTATATTGGCAACTGGGTGGGTTTCCTCCCATGTTTGTCTCCATATTCACCTTCTCATATACATCTGATCCACTACTGGCTATTTACCCAAAGAAAATGAAAACACGAATTCAAAAAGAGATATATATATATATATATATATATATATATATATATATATATCCTTGTGTTTATTGCAGCATTATTTACAATAACCAAATTATGGAAACAGCCCCAGTGCCATTGACAGATGAATGGATAAAGAGGGTGTGGTATATATATAATGGAATATCACTCAGCCATAAAATAGAATGAAATCTTGCCATTTGCAACAACATGGATGGACCTAGAAAGTATAATGCTAGGCCAAATAAGTCAGAGAAAGACAAATACCACATGATTTCACTCATGTGTGGAATTTAAGAAACAAAACAAATGAACAAAGAAAAAAGAGACAAACCAAAAACCAGACTCTTAACTATAAAGAACAAACAGATGGTTACCAGAGGGGAGGCAGGTAAGGGGATGGGTGGAATAGGTGAAGGGGATTAAGATTACACTCATGATGAGCACTGAGTGATGTACAGAATTGATGAATCACTCTATTGTACACCTAAGACTAATATAACACCGTATGTCAATTATACTGAAATTAAAAAACAAAACAAAACAGGGACACCTGGGTGGCTCGGTCCGTTAAGTGTCGGACTTCAGCTCAGGTCATGATCTCACAGTTTGTGAGTTCGAGCCCCACGTCAGGCTCTGTGCTGACAGCTTGGAGCCTGGAGCCTGTTTCAGATTTTGTGTCTCCCTTTCTCTCTGCCCCTCGCCCACTTGCACTCTTTCTCTCAAAAATAAATAAACATTAAAAAAAATTAAAAAAAAAAACCAAAGCAAAACAAAAATACATCCCAGAAAATCTGTCTAACAGTGTTAGTGCACCCTTTTTTATTACCTTATTTCTGAAAATTCATTTTTTTCTCTTTTTTTTTTTTCCGATAAGAGCAATGCTATAATAAACATTTTATTGGTGATTTTATTTTTGGGAGATAGATTCCCAGAAGTGCAGTTTGTTGGTTGACGTATCTGTGTCCTATTAATTTTAAAAATATTTGTCAGACTGCTTTTCAAAACAGCTGTAAACAATTTACATTTTTTTCTCTTCATCCTGTGGGCAATTGGTATTATTGCTGTCTAATTTTTCTTTGATCTGATTGGGTGTAGAGTGATATGGTATTTTTTCACTGTAATTTGCATTTCTCTAATTACTGGTTATTTTGAGCATCTTCATGCTTGTGGCTATGTGGGTTTGTTCTCATGAACTAACTCCCTTTCACATCCTTTACCCATTTGTCTGTGGGGCTGCTTGTCTCTTGCCAATGTTTAAGAGCTCTTTGTATATTGGTAATGATTACTAACTCATTATCTGTAATCTCTTTTGCAAGTATTTTCCCAATTCTATCCTTTGCCTATTCATTAGTTTTGTTTATTTATGATAGTTTTTTTTTTTTTTTTTTTTTGCGACGCGAATTGTTTTTAATTTTTATAAACTCACATATAGTTATCTTTTCTTTCTGGTTAAGAAACAGATCATAAATGTTGTTCCCTAAGTTTCCTTCTACCTTTTTGATGCTTTATTTATTATGTTAAGCATTTATTCCATCTGGAATTTGTTTTTTATTTAGAATATGAGACTGGGGACTATTTTCTACCATGATGTAACAGTCAGTTGTGCCAGCACTATTTTTAAATAATCGCTCTTTCCCCATCAAATTGAAATACATTTTTATCATGTATTAAAATCACATGTAAACTGGATTCTGTTTCTGGATTCTGGGTTCTGTTCTCTTTCCTTAATAGATCTGTTTACCTATTCCTAGACTAATACTCCATATTGATTTAATTATACCGGCTTTATAGGTTATTTCCCTTCACTATTTTTTTTATTCATTTATTTGCTTTCTTGGGCATTTATTTTCTCTCTAAACTTTAAGATGCTTTTATCCATTTAATTGAAACTATAGTTGTTTTTTTTTTTAAACTTCCCTGCTTGTCTTACAAATATGCTTTTTAAAATAAACTTTAGGGGTGCCTGGCTGACTCAGTCAGTAGAGCATGCAACTCTTGATCTCAGGGATGTGAGAACCCCACATTGGGTGTAGAGATTAGTTAAAAATAAAATCTTAAAAATGCCCCAACTTAATCTTTTAGAAGTTTTAGATTTACAGAAAAATTGTGAAGATACTACCAAGAGTTTCCATGTACTTCTCACCCACTTTCCCCCATTAAAATTTTATATTAGTACGATACTTATGTTACAATTAATGAACCAGTAGTGAAGTATTAGTATTAACTAAAGTTCATAGTTTATTCAGATTTTTTTAGCTTTTACCTAATGTTCCTTTTCTCTTTAGGAGTCCATATTTTACTTGCTTTTTAATTCCACACTTTTATGACATTAAGAGAATTGTTCTTAAATTTTCCCATCTAAGAATATGGATGTCTTTTCATTTTCTCAGATTTTTAAATTTATCCTTCGGTATGGTTTTATGGCTATCATCATTAGGATTTTGTGCTTTCCTTGCTGACTTTATTCCTAAGTCTTTGTGTTAGTTTGGGCTACTGTAGCAAAGTCCTGTAGACTGGGTGGTTTATAAGCAAGAGAACTTTATTTCTCACAGTTCTGAAGGCTGGAAGTCTGAGATTAGAGTGCCAGCATTGTCGAATTCTGGTGAGAGCCCCCGCTGGGTTGTAGATTACCAACTTCTCATTCCGTCCTCCTACGGCAGAAAGAGAGCCAGTCAGCTTTCTGGTCTCTTGTTATAAGGGCACCAATCCCATTCATGAGGTGTCTGCCCTCATCCTCATGATCTAACTATCTCCCCAAAGCCCCACCTCCAAATACCATCACATTGGGGATTAGGCATCAACATGTGAATTTGGGTGGGTGGGGGGGACACGTTCATTCCATAACAATATTTTATTGCCTTTTTCATGACTGTGTATGGAATATTTTTCCCATTTCTGTTTCCCATGCTATAATAGGGAAAGCCTAAGGACTTTTGTATATTTATCTTACATCAGAGTAACCTTATCAAATATTCTCATTAATTCTACTAAGTTTTTTGGGGGGGAGGGTTAAACTATAGTTATTGGGTTTTTTAAGTACACAAGTGTGTAACTAGCAAAAAATAATGTTTTTTTTTCATTTCGTTTGCCAGACCCATCAAGACAATGTTGAATAATAGCAATAGTGGGCATCCCTGTCTGATTGTATTTGAAATGGTTTTGTTTCACCAAGTAGAATAGTTTGCTGTCGATTTTCATTAAATGTACTTTATCACATTGAATTTCACTTTGCATTCCTTGAATTAATCTCTGATTGGTCACAGAGTGTTATTCTTTTGAATCATAGCTGAATATTACTTGTTAATATTTTATTTAGAATTTTTGCATCTATATTTATAAGAGGGATTATGGTTTCTTTTAAAAAATTTTCTTTACTATATTATGTTTTAGTGTTAAAATTTTGTTGGCTTCATAAAATGTATTGGGAAATTTTCGATTTTTTCCTTCATTCTGGAATAACTTGAATAATATTGGAATTTCTGTTATTAAGTTAGCTGAAACAAGTTATGAAATCACTTGGTCCTTGTACCTTCTCAATGGTGGGCTACCAATTGTTTTTGTTTTTGGTTGTTTTTCTTTCTGTTATTATTATTTTTTTAATTTTAGAGATAGCATGCACCATTAGGGTAGAGGGGCAGAGGGAGAGAGAGAGAGAGATAATCCCAAGCAAACTCCACACTCAATGTGGAGCCTGACTTTGGGCTCTATACCATGATCCTAGGATGGTGACCTGAGCCGAAATCGAGTCAGTTGCTCAAGAGACTGAGCCACCCATGTGTCCCCCAATCTAGCGTATTGTAATTGGTTGTTTGAATTTTCCACTTTTCCCAGATTCATTTATGTTTTCCTAAGAAATTATCCAGGTTTTCTAGGTTTTCAAATTGCTTGTCATGGATTTTATACTTTAAAAATCTCTTTTGTATTTGCGGTTATATGTTCTTTGAAATTTTCCTAATCTTATATAATTTGATTCTCTTCTTTCTCCTTAATTGGGTTTAGAAAGGATTTATGTGTTGATATATTAAAAAAAAACATTTGCGGGCGTCTGGGTGGCTCAGTCCGCTGAGAGTCGGACTCCGGCTCAGATAATGATCTCGCAGTTTGTGGGTTAGAGCCCCGCATAGGGCTCTGTGCTGCTTCTGATAATGTGTCTCCCTCTCCCCCTCCCCTGCTCGTGCTGTCTGTCTCTCTCTCAAAAATAAATAAACATTAAAAAAAAATTAAAACAACATTTTGGATTTATTAATCATTTCTCCTTTTTTTTTTTTTTTTTTGGTTTTTCAGCCATTAATTTCAACTTTCATCTTTACTAATTCCCTCTTTATTTCTTTGTTGATCTTTCTTTAAGTCTTCATCATGAATTGTAGTTCCCTTTAGGTTTAGTCTTTTTTTTTCTTTTTTAATAAGATATTTTTTGAAAAGTTTGTTTATTTATTTTAAGAGAGAGAGTGTGTGAGTGGGGAAGGGGCAGAGAGAATGAGAGAGAGAATCCCAAGCAGGTTTCATGCTGTCAGGCTGGAGCCTGAAATGGGGTTTAAACTCACAAAACTGGGAGATCATGACCTGAGCTGAAATCAGGAGTTAGACCGCTTAACCAAATGAGCCACCCAGGTGCCCCTAATTTTAGTCTTTTTAAGTCAGTAATGAAGATGATTAAGCATTTGCCTTTAAATACAGCTTTTGTTTGTTACATAGGTTGGGTAAAAAGTGTTCTTTTCATTGCTTTCTGGATAGTCTATAAGTTCATTTTTGGTTCCTCTTCAAATAATAACAAATGACATTCTGGGTATGTGTTTTTTTAAAATATCCAGTGTCCTTCTCTATCTTTAATAATGTTTTTTGCCTTAAAGTTACTTTATCTGGTATTAACAGAGATATGTACACTTTATTTATATATATGTTTGCATAGAGTATCTTTTCATTATTTTAATTTCAATGTTTCTTTCTCATTGTGTGCTTTTGTTTGTTTTTATTGAAGTAGTTGATGGACAATGTTACATTAGTTTCAAGTGTATTTCAATATATTTTATATGTGTATCTCATGTTTTTAAATTAGTATATTTATCCATTTAAGTTTAATGGAATCATTCATGTTTAGAATTAAATGTGTATCTTACTGTATTTTCCCCCTTGTCTTATTAGTTCTGTTTTCCTTTTCTTCTTTCTAGCCTTTATTTAAATTGATTATTTTTTATTATTCCAGTTTTTTTGTCTGTTAGAAGTTGTATATTCTTTTCTTTTATTAGTTCCTAGAGATACAACATACAACCATAACTGCTCAAAATTTGATATTAATTTATCTCTTTACTCTTTTCCTAATAATGCAACATCTCTAGCATTTAACTTGCTATTTATTTAAGTTCATTTAACTCACTATTTATTTAGATGCTAATTTTTTTTAATGTTTATTTATTTTTGAGAGAGATAGAGAGGGAGAGACACAGTGCGAGCAGGGGAGGGCAGAGAGAGGAGGGAGTCACAGAATCCGGAGGCTCCATGCTTTGAGCTGTCAGCACAGAGCCCCATGTGGGGCTCCAACCCACCAGCCATGAGATTATGACATGAGCTGAAGTCAGACCATCAACCGACTGAACCACTCAGGTGCCCCTAGATGCTAATTTTAATGACCTATTTTAAAATTCATAAGAAATTATTTTTTAAAAGTCAGTATTTTGGGGGGTATTCTATATATTTGCCATTTGTTTTGTTATTTTTTCCTTCCTAATTCTCTGAGCTTCTGTGTAGGAATATTTCCATTCTGCCAAAAAATGTTCTTTAGTCTTTTCCTTCATTTGGGCAGCTGGTGATGTGTTACTTCAGTTTTGGCTTGTCTCTACGTGTT